>NC_064307.1:23778398-24133169 GCF_023373825.1 Bactrocera dorsalis | reverse complement strand
CACAAACACACCAACATACAATAGATTCGTACAACAAAGCGTCCAACTGTTCTCCATTTACCTTGTGCTGTTGTTGTGTTGCCAACGCCTGCACACCCCTTTCTCACTATCGCGTTGGTGAGCACCTCTTTTGCTGCGATTGATAGTTGATAAGCTTATTATTTGCGGTCGCTGAACGCGTGTTGTCATGCACGCGCCACAAGCGTAGTAGGTAGCACAACAACAACACCTACAAAAAAGGCGTATAAAAAGTCAAAGCGAACCATTAAAAAAAAACGAAAAAAAATGGAAATTAAAAATAGCAAACAATAGACGCCGCTGTGAAAGTGAAGAAAAATTGCAAATCACAAGCAATAAAGCGAAAAAAATCACACATTTGAAGCGTTCACAAACACAACAACAATGCTGGCGAAAGGTATTAGAAATTAGGAGTGTGCGCGTGACTTGCACTGATACTTGTGCATATAAGAAACCCTACTACGCACGTAAGTAATTAAGCTGCTGAAATATTAAATTTACAACAACAAAAGCTGCACAAACACTTCCCGTGAAATGGTAGATATATGTATGTATTTCCAGTGAAGTCTATTCGACGTAGACGTTCTGGAATCGGTTTCGGAAATCACATCAGCAGCAAATTAGCACATAATAGAAGTAATATATTCGAATATACATACATGTACATATCTACAAATAATCATTAAACTTCTCTTCAAGCTTCCTTTGAGGACCTTCATCCTTTCCTACAAAATTAGCGCCTTAGTATTTATTTTTTTTATTTATAGTATTTTCTCCTCTTCTTTATTGGGGTACACACCGCTTACGAGAATAGATATTCCAAGTGTATCCAGGTCCTTCTCCACCTTATTTTTCCAAGAGCTGAAGTTTTTTCTTTCATTCGGACGACATGACCCAGTCATCGTAGCCGCTGTTTCTTAATTCGGTGAACTATGTTAATGTCGTGGTATACGAGTATCTCGTAGAGCACATCGTTCCATCGAATGCGTGGCCAACGTGCAAAGGACTATAAATCTTTCGCAGAACCTTTGTCTCGAAAACTCGCAACGTCGACTAATCAGTTGTTGTCATCGTCCATGCCTCTGCACCATATAACAGGACGGGGAAGATGGTCTTTGGTCTGAAACTTATGAAGCATAGACTACATTACCAATGTTTGCATTCACCATGCCAAAGAGCTATCTCCTCAAGGAGCTGAACGGTTACACTAATCATTCTAAGTTCTGTTGGAAATTTTCTCGAACTAAACCTTGTCCAAAAGTTTTCATCTACTCTGATCAGACTTTTAAACCATTGCCACTTTAAGAAATCTGAAGATTTACTGTTTTGAGCTGCGTTTTCTTTCAGAAAAGTAAGATTTTATTTCGGTAGCTTTGGATTGTGTCGAGTTGTCGATCATTTTTAGTACGACTGATTCGGGTGCCAGATTACAATGATATACATAACTTGATCAAACAAGACTGATTACTCTGCAAAATATGATATTTTATTTAATAACTAAGAAAATGAGAACGGATGGAAATTCTTTTTTGTTATCTGGGGTCAGCAAACGCTAAACAATTGTCAGGAGTAGAAAACTAAGGATGGATAAGTAAGATTAGTCTTTGGTTCGAGCAGTATCGTCAAGCCAGTGGTAGGTTAAAATCAAGATAAAAGTCATTATAAAGTATATCTTTGCCTTAGTAAGTAACCCTAATTTAGCTTGAATGATTTTTATATCAAACAAAGCTGCAGGGAAAAAAATCAAAATGGCTACCGCTGGATGCTTGGGTTCGGCCTCGCTGTCGAAGTTAACGTTTCCTCTCAGTACGTCGTAAGCCATAGGCTCCCTCGAGTAAAACAAAAAGTAGTGAGCAAAGATCGAGGTTTTAAGTGGTTCTTAAATTAAAGTACTGGAAAATCTTCGATAGGATCACCTCTGCTGTAGCGGATAGAATAAAAATAAAATCCTTAGCTAAGGTCTGATGAAACAGAATATAGACATTTTAGCAAAACATTGATTATATACGCGAAAATAGTACTTGGATAGAATACTATTATAAAGCTAAAGGGAAAGACACTAAATCTAGTATAAATAAATATTAAAGAACTGCGCTAATTTTTAACTGAATCTAAAAAAGTTAGGCCTACGCTATCTGCACACTTCATAACTGAATAACTCGAAAATACGGTAATCTTAGCCGGAAGTCTTGTTGTGAAATGCATGATAAAGTAAAGAGACCCATCATTTTATACAAATAGCATCATGAGATAGCCATAAAAGAGCAATGTGAACTTAATCTATAGTACACTACTAAAGGGTGATCCATTTCTAGGTTCTCTACTTTTTTTTAATGAAAAAAACAGAAACTTCAAATTTGATGGAGGAATGTTTATTATTCTTCGAAAGAACATTCTTTGGCATTTAGTTTTTGAATATAATCTCTTTCAAATGTTGGTCGCGGCCACGTCTCAGTTGGTCCATCCGTTGAGTCCAATTTTCGATGACTTGTTCGAGCATTTCGACTGGTAACTGTCTAATGACACGCGTGATGATTTGCTCCAAGATCTGAATCGAAGCGGGATTGTCCGCATAGACTTTAGACTTTAACATCTCCCGAAAAATAAGTCTAAAGGTGTAATATCATCTTGTTGGCCAATCGACCGGCCCAAAACGTGAAATTATCTCCTCACTGAAGTTTTCCTTCAATTATTCCATTGAATGATGCGATGTATAGTATAGAAAAACCAAATGTCGCCGAGATCACAATCTTCAATTTCAAACATCAAATAGTCGGTTATCATGGCACGGTAATGGTTGCCATTGACGGTTACGCCGATGATTCCACCGGGACACATACCACAGTTTTTTCTGAATGAAATGACAGCTTTAAAATCTCTTTAGCTTGCTCTTCGTCCCAAATGCGTTAATTTTGCTTGTTTATATACCCATTGAACCAGAAAGGAACCTCATTGCTGAACAAAATTTTCTCGAAAACAACGGATGTTCTTGGAACTTCTCAGGAGCCCATAGAGCGAAGCGATGGCGCTTGGGAAGATCGAGCGGCTTTCAATTTAAGATTTCGACTTAAAATACGCCAAGTCATTTCATATGTCAGTCCGAGGTCCTGCGAATGGGGCCAAATCTACTCTCCACGGTCTTTGTATACACTCTCAGCTATGGCTGCCATATTTTCTTCACTGCGTTTTAATAGACCACGTCCAACGTCGGTCGAATATTATCCAATAATGAATGTTGGGTCTCAAAACGGGTGATGGCGTTTCGAATAGTACACTCAGTAAGCCGATTATGTTGACCATAAGTTGAGCGAAAGTTGGTACGATTTGTAAACGTTGTTCAGGCGTAAGTCTTTTCATGTCAAACAATACTGAACCAAGATATCTTGTTGGCTTGACACGACTCACGCGTGATCTATCAAAAGAGGCTTTTGAAAAAAAGTACCTCTACTTGGATTACCCGTTATTAAAACTAGCAGTAATACTTGAAAGTAATTTTAAACCATTTAAACGGAAAATTCCACCACTGCACGCCAAAATAGATATCATAAACTAACATACATTCGTGTATTTAAGTATAAATATAATTAAGAATGTATGTCACTAGTATGTTATAAAAGCAACAAAATTTAAGCACTACAATCAACATAACATTTAGGCTTTAAACAAACAAACCGCCTAGGTGGAGTGTGTCAAAAGCCACGCGCGCACCAGCCGCGAACAGTCGTCGTCGAGCGGCAGTCGTCGGCTTTTAGCAATCAGCAGGCGGCAGGCAATGGGGCGGTAAACGATGAACGATGGGCGCTGGTCTACGACCGACCAGTAATCGCTGAGAGGCGACGAGTTCACTGTCTAAAGTTCTTGCTGACGCACAAGATCGCTATCAACCATAGCCAGTGTGGCGTTCTGCTGGACCCACTGTCGTGCTGCGGCGCTTTACTACAGTGTGTGATTGCTAGTCATTGCTGTCGGTTTGTATGTATGTGCGCTTATCGACATAAGTGGGTATGTTTGCTTGTAGGCGCAAATTAATGTGATATATGTATGTCTGTATGTAGATGGCTGCTCGTGTTTTATGGATGCAATAGCAACAGTCGATGGGCGGGCGCGTGCACAATCGAAACGAAAACACTCACCCTTATCACATGTTGTCCTCGTCAACAACTGCAGCTACCAGAAAAACCATCAACAATAATAATGTTGATTACAACTAGACTAGGCGACAGTGCATATACATACATATAACGTGTATAAAAGTGCACATACATACATATGTATATCTATACATATAGTATATGCATAGCAGGAGAGTTTTACCATTTTGTCGAAATAATTAAAAACCGTTAGCATTCTGATACCGTGTCTTTCTGTACAGTGAGCCGAGTAGTTTTGTCTCGATTGAAGATGGCTTGAAATCATTTTTCTATCAGTTGCATGTACGTAGTATTCAGTTTTTCTAGATGTGGGTCACTACCGTCAAAGTGTCAGTGCAAAAAGCTTCTAAAGTCCATTGTTCGGATATTTACTAAGTAGTTTGTTATGTTGGGTTCTATGGCTGATCGCAATTAGCTTTATCCAGTTTTGTGAAGCCAGAAAATGTACATATACATGTGTCGACAAAATGTCTTGAACCCACCAGTTGCTTACATTTTATTGTTATTCCAGCTATGCTTAAAAGCAGTTTCCTATATAAGTGCACCAAAAAGTTTCAGTGAATGTGCTTGACGCTTTAGGAATATAAAAATTGTTCTTAGTAACCCTGACAGACGTACCATTAAGATCCCACTTTCAGGCAATTGGAAAAATGGGGTCCGGCGAATGCGGGATATCTCCCCCGGCTTCCAATGTTTCAATTTAAGATACAATGGCCTGCTGGAGTGGAAACACCCAAGAGCACATGGTTCTAATTAAGACCTAAGCGCTGCTTCATGCGATCTGACGCTCCTGCGTCTTACATTAGATCTGATATACAGCTGCCCCATAAAGACGATCACCAACGGACGCAACTGTCATTAGTAATCAAGTAGACTCTCAACAAGGTCCAACATACTAGGAATGGGAAGGAGTACAAATGCAACATAACTCCTTATAACGAGGAGATTAGGTCTGCGAAAGATAAAAATTTCTGGGATTTCTGTGAAAAAGTCTCCTCGACACCAGAGGCAGTAAGACTACACAGGACTCTGGCTAAGGGTGAGACCGACACAGTTCTAGATATTAAAAGATGTGACAGGACCTATAGGACCAGCGCGGAGGAGAAAACTACGGCACTCCTGCGTGCGCTTTTCCCGAAGACAATTAAGGAAGCGATCTGACATAGATTGGGTAGTCAGAAGTTAACTGTCTACTGTGGACTCAATCGTTCTACTGCCTTACCTTGTTCAGCTGATGAGAGATAGGCTTGCACTGGCGTATATCCCTGGACCATAGTGGACCGCGAAGGTGTTCTTTCTGCGGAAAGTATGGTAGGATCCGAACCGTTTATTGCGGTTGGTCCCCATACCCAAGCTACCTTTTGCCTTCCACACCGACCATTGCAAGCTGAAGATACACTTATATAACATGGGCCTAGCTACTCGTGCGAATTGCCGGTTCTGCGACATGGAGCCTGAAACTTCAGAACACCTAGTAATTGACAGAACATCAGTCCGTAGGCGCAAGGTAAAGGCCCTTGGATCCATGTTTCCAAAAAATATATTAAAATTTATTAATATACTGGGGCTAAGTGACTCTTTGTGACTTAGAAGAGGGCACAATAGAACTTAGGGGGCATTGTAAACTTCATTTATTTATCTTATATAATTTAATCATGCGTCTTTTTTTCAACCAACCGACAAAGTTACACATAATATATCACACTTTTTTCATAGCAACAATCACTTCAATAGTAGTAAAAAAATCGTCCTCTAACAATTGGTGGAGAAGTCTAACGTTCTTCGTTAGATTAGTAGAATCATGCAGTAGATCTTCTCCTACAAGAACTAACGTTTAGTACATCCCATCAACTTGAAATCACAAAAAAACTCACACTTGTTGTACTATAGTGTCTCTGTCCACAAGTCTGTACCTTCCATTTTACAGAAATGCCTATACCATATACCAGGGTAATATATGATGTGTCATATAAAATGTAAAAAGCCTAACAATTTAAGAGTTCAAAGCAATAATATCGTTGAAAAAACAATTTTTTGCCACATATAATATATTCCAAATCCCGCAAAAATATTTTCATTTTATTAAAAGTAAAATCCCATCTGTTGCCGCATTTCCCAATTTTCGCTTCTAATAAACAAAAATATCAGTATACTTATATGTACATATATATTTATAATATGTTTATAGTATAATATACATATATTCTAAGTATGTACCCAAAAAACTTATATAAAAACAAACTTACAAGCATATAAACATCAATGAAACGTGGAGTATGACAAGAGCGCATCAGCTCGTATTGTGGTAAATAATTGTAATTCTACAGTCGATTGTTTTCTATTTTCATTTGTATTTCGTCTATTTTTAAAATTTCTACCATAACCAAAAACAGTCTATGAGCTCATTGATTTCATTTCCAATTTTGTACACCACAAACAACAAATGTCGCACAGGTGTGAGTCGGCCTTTTTTGGCCTCTATCTTATCAGTGCCGTGAAGTGGAGTGGTGTGTCGTTCATAGGCGGCCTCATTCAAACAACGAATTTAAGGTCACCAATGTCAGTTGGCAATATCCGCTTCAAAAATGTTCGATAAGAAAAAATAAAGCACTCAAAAAGTGCTTTAAGCATGCAGCACGGAGCTGTGTACTCTCATAAAAGCGATCAGTTTCTAATTTTCCTTAAGTATCTATGTACGTACATATACATATGCACATACTTACATATACAAAGATCTACTTCTTGTTTAAATAAGCGAGTGAGAAAAGAATGCTCGGCTCAGAAAATTTTTCACTGTAGACATTCATCTCCTTTTTTATTTAAGCCGGAAGTTAAATTGGAACTTTTGTCGTCCTAGGAAGCTACTGCGGCTCCATTCATCTCATTGTTAAAAATTCTATTTTCTTCCTGAAACTTTTCAATGTTGAATCAAACACTACGGCGGTTACTGGACTAAACACAAATATTTAATATATGAAAATTATCTCATTTATTTAAAACTCTAATGAAACGATAATCTTCTGAGGATATGTTTTTAGTGTATTTTCTATTTAACAGGTTAGACCAATCTATCTACTATGTCACTGTTTTTTTTTAATGAAAATGCAATTTAATTGTAAGAATCTAGTTACAAATGAACTATTCAAAGTATTCTTCATCGCTAATCACAGTTTGTTCCAATTTTTCTGAGAAAATTCGAATAACATTACGGTAAATCTATTCATTTATAATCTTATCTAAGAAAAAAAATTTTTTCGATGCTGTTTTGTGAGTGGAACTGCTTCTGAGCCAGACCATGTGCCATCGAAATGAACAAATACTAAGCGGACGCTGTAATATCTGGGGAACAAAGCGGGTGAGGTATGACTTCTCATTTAACCGTTTCCATATATGTATGTAGGTTTTAACGGGCTTGGCAACGTGAAGCCGAGCGTCGTCTTGCAGCAGGATTACTTTTTCGTGCCTTTGCAAGTATTGAGATCACAAGAAGCACAAGTTTCTCGTTTCTGAATAATTTCCAGCGCATGTAATTGCCTTGAAAATGTTTGGTGGTTGACTACTAATGCTGAAACAAACTCTTCTCAACTTACTTGAGCAACTAATATCTATGCCTGTCGGGGACTTTTGGAATGTACTCTTACGGATTCTAAAAACACTATAAAATGGTGTAACAGTAAAAAATAATTACTTCTCTGTTGAAAAATATGTAATTGCGAAGCACTGTAAACTCCTAAAATTTTAAAGTTTTTTTTCTCGAAACTAAATTTTTCAAATCAGCCGACGCTGATACCCGGAAGCTGGTTCACTTAAAATTTCAACTGCTGTCTCATAATAATATGATCTATTAAACTATATTTTTGTTACTAAGACGTTTTTATATTCAATACTTTTTTAATTTTTGTGGTCAAAATGTAATTTTTTTCATTCATATCACGAATAACCCTTTTTTTATTATTTTTGACATAGCTAAAATTCCCAAAAAAGCTCTCTAAACAGGTGATCCAGCAGATTGACATAAAAGTTGCCTTCTCGTATTAAATTGTCCATAAACAAGTAATTTATACACTCAAACGATTGATTAATGAAGACTGAAAGAGTTTAAAATTCTACTTGTTTCCTTATTCCCAGAATAAATATTTAGTAAAAGTTACAGCTTTTATGTTCTAATTCCTTAAGAATGATGTACATATGTGTATATACTTGTATACACTTATATGTGTTGAATTTAGATTACACATACTCACATGTTTCAAGCGCTTGACCTTGCCAATTTTCTATTTCATAAACAAAAAATAATCACGTTCACTTGTTTGGCTGATGGCGTTTAGTCATCAATCAGTTCAAAATACACCTACATACACACACTCTTACAAACATACATATGTATGTATGTATATGTCAGCTAATTTTCTATTTTTATTCTAAAAATATGGATTTTTGAGTATTTTTACAATAACCCTGAACAACCTAGGCCCATAAATAAATAAAGTGGACACATCAGCCTATATATGTATGTACATATAATGTATATATGAATACAATATATGGCTAGCTATAAATGTAAGTTTGTGTGTATGTATGTTTATAATGTGCTTATTTATAGATTTGTTTACATTCTGTGAACGGCATGGCCAAAATGGGACAGACACCGCCACAACCCTGCCCAAGCCAATTGGCAAGCAAAAGTAACCATCCAATGTAATTAATTTAATTACAATAACAACGTACAACAGCAATAACAATGATAGTAATGCGCGCGACTGTAGCGCTGGGGCGTTTTTACGTGCTAGCAAGAAGCAGCACAAAGGCAAAATAGATCAACAACACAGCTGATCGCTTTCCCTCGTTTAATCACGTAGGCACTGTGGGCCGGCTGTCGAGAAGCCGGGCAGTCGGCCAGTCGACCGAAACGAGCGTCATCAAAAACAACCTTATCAGCGACACCCAAAGTTAAAGCGATCGATGCCGCCACCGCCACCACCCTCACCGACGTCGTGAAGCCTGTATGCATGGACGTATGTATGGCTGAGTGTGTATATATTGTGCAGCACCAATAAATATTGCCACTTGTTTGAAATTATAAATATCTATGAGTGACAATGTGCTTGTGTATTAAAAAGCATACGGCCGTATAATTATACATATTTGAAGTATATGTATATATGTACATATGTATACAGATTTTACAATCACCATGTATAAACTTAAACTGTCTCCAGACTAATACGTTTCTAATGCCGTTTGAAGCAATACTAGTTCGCTTCTAATGCTAATAGAGTGCAACGAAAGAACTCAAAGCTCGAAAGCTTTCCTAAAAAATATCATTCCCAACAGTGAGCGATTTAACGGGAGAGGTGTTTGTCTCCGCTTGGCCTTAGAATTAGCGCCTGCTTATGATTTTTGACTCGGCTAAAATCAATTAATTCTTAATTTGTGGATATAAAAGAGCATATCGAGCCCTTATGAAAAATGTATCATATAAGATTTGATTTTTTTGTGGCTGATAGTGGTGTCTTCGATTCGCCATTTCCTTTCTTAAAATATAATTATGTAAAAGCTATAGTTAAGTTAGCGAGTTCATTTGGTTATAAGAGACTAGGTTACCTCCCTAAAGTTGTAAATTCACGATTTTCAGTGCTACCAAGTTCTTTTTTACATATTTTAGAATAGTAAATGGCTAAAATGACAAATTCTTGTCAAAAATTAAAGCAGCTGGCATAGTCTAATATATTCGAGAGTAATAGCAGTCCAACTATTTGGCAAACTACCCTAAACAATCTGTACTCACAACGCAATAATTCAAAACAAAAAACTTGGGACTTCTTTAAAAAACTAGATTTCTATATAGAAGATTTACAGAAGCTTATTTTTACTGCAAAATCATACTTAGCAATGAGGCATATTTCTGATTAATGGATATAAAATATCATAAAGAGACTTTTCAGACTTCAACGAGTGTGAAAGCCTCAAAAAATCTCAGAGCTGGAGTGATCCATTCGGACGAAATGACCTAGCCTGCGTAGCCGCTGTCTCTTTATTCGTTGAACTATGCCAATGTCGTCATATATCTCATACAGCTCTGTTGTCAATGCTTCCGCAGAACCTTTCTCTGGAAAACTCATAACTCATCAGATGTTGTCATCGTCTATGGTTCTGCATATTTATAAAGAACACGAATACTCGGACCGCTCTCAACTAGCTCACTCGGTATTAATTTTGCACCAGTTCGGGTGGAGTGACGAATGCATAGCAATTACTCATATGTATATAAAAAACCGCAAAGTACAAAATTATAACCCTATACACACACACTTTTATACATACATACATATGTACATTCGCGGGTACAAGTGCACATTATCAGTCGACGCCACCTCCTCCGTCTGCCACGCCATCGCCTACCGGATGCGCCTTAATCGCCGATAAGAATTTGTTGTGCACACCCCAACTGGCATGCTGGTGAGGTGGCAACAGTCCACTAACCATCGTCGCTAACCAAGTGAACCGAGTCAGCAGACCTCGAGATCGTGTGCATCGCAAAGCCCAGATGTTATACTCATACAAACGTTGTCGCGACATTATGATATACTAGTTAGTATGCCCGTAAATTGTGTAAATATTTGCTGCGGCTGGTGCAGCACGACGACAACAAAAGCAATGCTTGTTGAGAGTGTGTCTTAACAACAAAAACAACAAGAACAATAGCAAATATGCAAACAAACACATGTGTAAATATACGAGCAAGTGTGAACGTGACAGCGGCACCTTATTATAGCTAATGTTGTTGTTGTTGTTGTTGTTTTTGATTTTTAGTTGCGAACGAAAGTGATTGCATGTAAAACCAACAAAGCGCCGAGCACCGGCGCTCTAGCCGACAAGTGCTCCATCAACATCAACACCATTAGCCACACCCGCACACCCCCGCACCCAAGTAGGCGTCTACAATTAACCGTATACAGTGCTCGTGCATGCTCGTAAAAGCGGTAAATAGTTATAGAGCGGTAAATAGCATATACGACGGTGGAATTACCGTGTGAGAAGTTGAGCGGGCGGAGAGGTGAGGTTTGCTACAATCGACGTGTTGCCTCCAGGCATTGCACGCTGCCGCTGATAAGTACATATATTACAGCGTGGCAGCAGGGTAACGGGGAACGTTCAGAAAATAGCAAATAACCGCTGATAAACGCCTCGACAAACAATTCATGGAAAATTTCTGAATAACAGTATAAAGCTACAATCGTACATGTGCTTATTGACACACACGCACACACATGCCTACGTACACGTATGTAACTGCTATTCAGAATTTGCATACACTTGTACGTGTGTGTGTGTGTGGGAGTGTGTGTGTGGGAGTGTGAGTGGTGTTGGCGTGCTGTTGTTTTTGTTTATTTATAACTCAGCCACTCATCAGTCATGGCACACGCAAATCTGTTTTATTATTTTCCTTTATTCTAGATAAACACAATACCAACAACACACGACATAACACAATAAAATCAACGGTATAAATGCTGAAACAAATGTTCTTGTATGTGACCGTACAAAAATAACATTTAAAGTCTTAATTTAGACAAAAGCAATTGCGATCTGGAGAAATTCACGTTTTTGGCAGAAAATTTATATATGTAAATTCTTCTTCTTTTTCATTGGCGTAAACACCACTTACGCGATTAAAGACGAGTTTACACCAGCGCGCCAGTCGTTCTTCCTTTTCACTGTTTGGCGCCAATTGGAGATTCCTAATGTAGCAAGGTTCTTCTGAACCTAGTCTTACAAACGGAGTAGAGGTCTTCTTCTTACTCTGCTTCCGTCCCATACACTCTCAGGGCTGGAGTGTTTTCATGCATTCGGACGACATGACCGTGGCAGCTGTCTCTTAATTGGAGGAACTACATACATACATATGTCAAAGGCGTCGTATATCTCCTACAGCTCATCGTTCCATCGGCTGGGGTATTCGCCGTTGCCAATACGCAAAAGACCATTGAAGATTTTCCGCAGAACATTTCTCTCGAAAACTTGTAACGTCGACTCATCAGATGTTGTTATCATCCATGTCTCTGCACAATATAACAATACGGAAATAATAACTGACTTATAGAGTCTGGTCTTTGTTCGTCGAGCGAGGACTTTACTTCTTAATCCGAAGTAGCACCAGTTGGCAAGAGTTATTCTGCGTTGGATTTCGAGGCAGATATTGTTGTTGGCGTTAATGCTGGTTGCATTATAGGCGAAATTGTCTACGACTTCAAATTTATGGCTGTCAACAGTGACGTTGGAGCCTAGTCGTGACTGCTATTTAGTTCTGCAGCTCGTATGATTTTCTTCAGTAATAGATTGAAGAAGTTACACCATAGGTAGTCTCCTTGTCTGAAACCTCGCCTGGTAGCAAACGGCTCGAAGAGTTCCTGCCCTATCATGCGGAGCTTTTGGTATTACTCAACGTCAGCTTACACAGCCCGCATCTTTGCGGAGATTACCAAGTTCAGACATAGCGGCATAGAGCAGTTTCTTTCGTGCAGTCGGAGACGAGATGATGTGTGAAAATCTGGTCGATTGTAGATTTGCCAGGTCCAAAGCCACCCTGATAAGGTCCAATCAGTTTGTTGACGGTCTGCTCTGTCGTCATCGATTGCGGCATCGGGGTCGCCATAACCTGGTGTTATGCTTGCACTGCCATTCAGCAGGCTGGAGAATTGTTCCCTCCATAATTTCAGTATGCGAGAAGTATCCCTGTCGGCCAGCTTGTCAAAGTCTTCATACTCTGCTTCTCTCTTTTTTTGTCTGCAAATGCGTCTCGCTTGTCTCTTTAGATCTCGGTACCTATCCCATCCCGCACGTGTTGTGGTCGATTGCAACCTTGCGAGAAAGGTAGTCTGTTTTCTCTCCACTGCGACACGGTACTCCTCGTTATACCAGCTGTTCTTTTGCCTTTTCTGAAAACCAATGGTTTCGCTTGCAGCTGCCATCCCACAGTTATACCAAGTTGCTGTTGAGTGTTCTGGGATCTAAAAACATTATTCAAATAGTGAAAAAAATAGTTGCTTCTCTGTCTAATCCAGCGTCTTCTCATAACTTTAAACGCGTTTCTCTCGAAACTGTGTTTTTCAAATCGTGCAATGATGATTTCGGAGACCATCATACGTATCGATTTGAAATTTTAATTGTCATTTCACAGTAACAGTATCTAGTAAATTTTATATGACTACCTTTTATTATTACCCCTTTTTTTATTAGCAATTAACATCTAGTTATTTGGTCCAACATCGAACTTTTTTTAACGCTCCAGATATACTAACAAGTCTTAAATATAATAACATATCGTATTTTATCTTGTTTCACATAAAATGTGCTACAAGAATCGCCATCGCCCCAAGAAGAGCTTTTGAAAAATGTCATATTGGCTCTATAACCGCCATTTTGTATCAAAAGTTCAAAATAAATCAAATATATGTTTAATAAAACCTAAGGGATAGAAATTAATTTCCATGTTCCTTACTTCTTGAATTTTTTTATCAAAGGTAGGCTATTTTTTTTCATTCTCTGCTAATAAGAAAGCAAATTGCTTGCGAGCATCATGACTTAATTAGTGCCACAAGGCGGTAGGTCGTCCATGCAAGCAATTTGAAAGTGGCCTTAAATTATATACATATGTATGTATAAGGAATGAATAAATGTTCGGCATAATATACACACATACATGGTACCTACGTAAATATATTTTTCTCTTTCAGTTATATAAAAGTAAACATATCATCTGTAAATATGTATATGCATTTACAGTCTTGCGTACCATGGTGTTAACTTAATTAAAAAATCGGGACGCACCAATGATAAGATTCAGTGAAAACAACGGCCAGCATCCACAACTCCATAGTAGCCTTGCAATTGTAATTATGTATCTCGAACCGATTGCTACACACCGTCTCGCATTTAAGCATTATGTAAAATAAATGCAGAGCGCTGCCGTGAAAGGGATTTCGGAGCTCAAATGCTCCAACGATCCAACGATGCAAAGACTCCGCTGAAATGTGGCAGCCACTCCAATGAAAGACACGCACGCGCTGTCGATCGTCCAATTTGCCAGCCAATCATCACTGGCCATACGCTTGATTATCCACATACATACCACACATTCATACAAATGTACATAATTCGAATTGTTGAAATAAACGAAGGTTGTGCAAAAAACAAGAAGATTCGCAACGGTATGTACATATGTATGTATATATGTAGGCTCATCTGTATTTGCAATGATATACGCGAGTATGTGTGTATAGGAAAATGTATGTACTTAAATGTCGGCAGGCTGCACATTATGAAAGCTTGTCTGACAGGTTGGCGCATATTAGCACACACGGGAGTCACTAATGGACGCACACGACGCACAACGAATCGGCGGCAGCCGGATAAATGTATCAATAATAATGTCTACATATCAGCACACATGTAAGATATACTTACATAGTATATATGTAGATAAATATACCTATTGTACTTACATGCATACTAAAGTAAGTGCATGGTATATAAAAGATAGCGAAAGTTAAACGGGCCTTGTGCTCATATTATGTCAAAAGATGGATGCTTTGATCGAAAACAGAGCTTTTCATAACTTTCACAAATCGACCATATGCAAATTAATGTAATTGATTTTTCAATAAGAAATTATTATTATTAAAATATGTAAATAAGATATTCTTAAGCTTACGAAAGTTTTTCCAGTCAAATTTATTGCCGAAGATTGTAACATGTTAATTGAGTCATCATATTTGGCCTTCAGACGCACTCAATTAAAATTAAGCATTAATGAAGGGTTTTTCAAAAGGGCACCACAAAAGTAGACTGATAGGGACAGCAAACGGCGCAATATTTTTCCCCGCTTTTGACACTTCTCTTCAGTAAGGTCTGCCATTTCATCATGAAAAGAACCCAACAACAAGTCGAAATTATAAAAATTTACTACCGAAATTCGGAATTAGTGGCCTTAACCTAGAACTATTTGACAGCTGTCAAAAAACGTTTTCTTCAGATTTTGTTCGTAAAAGTTTCCTTTTCAATAATATCTTAAGTTAGAATAATATATTTATTTCGATTAACTCTAAGAAATCATTTTCCAGCAAGTCGATTAGCTGAGCAAATTTATTGGTCATATTGATCTTAAAAGGTACTCGATTTAGTTTAAGCAATGAATAATTGACAGCTCTCTCTAACAGAAAAATATTTCGGTTTACCTTGTGAAAATGTTATTTCTTTCGAATTTCGTTTGCCTGTTATTTATCTTTCCTCCATTGGCTGAACAAACTTCTGAACTTGCATTACAACTCTTACATCAATTTATTATCACTTAGCTACTAATTAAGTAATTAATTAATTTTGCTAATGTATAGTATGGTAAATACACTGTAAACAGTATTTATTATAAATAAAATTTCAATATAAAAATTAGTTTTGAGTGTCGTAATTCAATGTGGACTTCTAAATCTTGATTTCCCTGTCATGCTATGTGGACTATCGTGCTCCAATTTAAGAAAAAAACTAACCTATTGATAGTTCTAAAATTAAACAAACAGATATTAGGATAACATACCTTAGATGTCAATTAGGAACTCCATACCTTTGGCTATCATTCCCATAAGGCAATTGGTCCTCAAAAAAGGACGAAGTAAGGAAAAAGGTATCGAATTTTTTATTTTGCCAGTTTGATACAAAATCGTGGCTGCTGGACTAACCCTCGTAACCATCCTTTTTAAGATAAGTGATTGCAGGAACTGGTGCTAAATGAAAATAGGAAACGGATTTTTAAACTGGATATGAATTAATAGTAAAATGTTTACGGTTACATAAATTTTTCGCAAAGTGTGGTACTTTTAAAAATGGTTACATTTTGTATGAAAAATTGGACAGTAAATTTTTCATAAAAAAGTTCCCCTATAAACAAGAAATAACGCTTAGTTTGTTGTTCCCTTTCATTGGTATGATTTTTTACGTGGCGGGTCCCAAACCCAGCGCACAACCCTATGCAGGGGATGTTTCGCCTTCTCACTTTAGCTCGCCTTCAAACGGATGTTCTTAGGCTACCCAGAGGATACTTGGTCAAAGACCGGAAGTCGTGAGCTGCTTGAGTCATATGTAAAAGAATCGTTTCTGGCCACTCCCAAGTGAATGGCGATCAGAGAACTTTCCTCACTTGCGTGAACTTCTACACATGACTCCATCCTCCGGTTGTTAACTCGGCTATAATCGCGTAAGCGGTTTCTACGCCAAGTAAGAAGAAGAAGGAAGTGTACTTTAAACTTAAGAAATAAACTTTAGATCTATTAAAAATTCTAAACTGTCCAAACCCTTAATATTGAAGATATATTAAATGTCAAAAGTCCTAAAAAGCACGATATAGAGTTCTATCTGCGTGGCAGACACAGATTGTTTTTAAGCAACTACATATTTTTTGTAACCACTCGGAGATGAAGAAAAGAATGTAGAAAGACTCATCCGGTTATAAATACCGAAATGATTAAAATAAAAATTCTTGAAATATCTAAATGAAGCTTAATTTGTTAGATATTGCGTCCCCACTCTTATACAGACACGATCAAGCTAATCTAAGTTAATCCGAGATATAAAAACTCTCCGTACTACTTAAATTTGTAAATAACTACATACATACATGTATTCTTCATAAGTATGTATGTATGTATACATGCATTATACATTATATGTATATATGTATATACGATATCACTATTCGCTATCCCACACACACCGTTTGTTGATTATTTTGGCTAACAAAGGTATAATCTTTATGGCTTTTTGTGAAATTCCATAACTAGGAAATTGTTTATAATTATACATATATGTATGTATGTATGTTTACAATAACAGCAACCGTATGACGAATTCCTTACTATTTCAAGAATTTTGTTGTTTATCAGTTCACGTGACGATTCCTCGTGAGAACGCGCGCAGCACGACACACCACTCTGTGTGGAACCGTTAATGTCAGCAGCTTTAATATTTTCCATAATTAAGTATGAAGAGCGTTGCAATTAGTTGTACCGACAACAACGCTAGCGTATGTCAAGCTTTTCGTGTACTATACATATGTCCATGCATTTTTGAATTGCCCCTTGCCCTCCAAACGCTTCATCGCTTCATTAACACTGACCGATTAGTACACGGCAAATTGTTATCGCTAATGTTTTGAATTGCCGAGATTAATTTGTTGACGTCAATATGCAAGCGCCGAAAATAGAGCAGAGCTAAGGAAAGCAACAAAAAACACAACAACAAATTATAATTGATAGACGGCTGCTGTCAAGCTCAGTGTCCACGAGTCATCCAAAAGTCTAGAATAACCTACATATAGGCGGACATACAGCTGCGGTCAAAATAATAGTAGTGCCCACACATTGGAAAATAAATGAAGAAGAAGTAGAATGTTTTCATTTAAATACTTTCGTTATTTTTATTTTAAGGAACAACCACTCTTAACAATAAAATCATAAAACAAAACTTAGGAAAAAATTCATTACAACGTTATAAAAAAATTATTTCATACGACCTTATGCATATGGACGGTCAAAAAAATAGTAGTGTGATTTTATTTAACAAAAATATATTTCAATTAGTTTTTCTTTTCATCTGATTTAAATTGAAAATAATAAGAAAATTAATTATAAAATAATTAGTATTTAGTTGCGTATCCTTTGTTCGATATTACAGCTACACATCGGCGATACATTGAATTAACGAGATGTTCACATCGTTCCTTTGGTATCGATTTCCATGCCCGCTCTACTGTTTCCCAAAGCTGATTATTAGTTGTTGGATTAGCAACAGAAACTGTCTTTTCCACATCGCACCACAAATTCTCTATTGGATTGAGGTCTGGAGACTGTGCAGGCCATTACATGACCTCAACCCTGATCCTCTGAAACCACTGCGGCGCCAACTTGCTTGTGTGCTTTGGGTCATTGTCCTGCTGGAAGACCCAAAGTAGTGGCATTTCTTCGCTGGCAAAAGGGAGCATGATTTCCTCCGTAATTCGAACATACACAGTACGATCCATGATTTCTTTTATCCAATATATCGGTCCAACTACATAAATTGACAAACATGCCCAAATCATAATACTAGACTCCCCATGTTTAATAGTTTTAGTTGTGTATTTTGGGATTGTATTCGGAACTAGCGGGTCGTCTGACATATTGGAGAGATCCTCTTGCACCATGCAGCACGATTTTAGATTCATATGTCCACAAAATATTTCTCCATTTCTTAAGGGGCCATTCCAAGTGATCGTTCGCAAACTTAAGCCTTTGCGCTACATGCTTCTTAGTCAGTAATGGCACTTTTCTTGGGCTATGAGCTGCTAAGTCCTGTTCCCGCAAACGTCTACGGATAGTTTCCACGCTTGCTTCCAGCTGCAAGTCACTCTTGATATCAGTTGCAGGTGCGAAAGGATTACTTTTCGAGTATCTAACCACACGATTGACTAATTTAGCGGTCATTGCGGGTGGCCGTCCACGTGTTTCAGGTTGGGATTTATATTTTAACGCGTTTGAAATCATTGTCGGTGAACAGCCGATAATTTCTTCAACTTCTTTGTAAGTTTTCCCGTTTGAAATTAGTTTTTTGATAAGGTTGCGCTGTTCAGCGGTGCAGTGCTTTCCTCGTCCCATAGCTGAACGATCTTTATCAGATTATCACAAAAATTTATGAAAATACATCAAAAAATGCATTACTTACCTTTTTGTAAATCTTGGACACAAATAAATATTTTTTTATGAATTTTTCAGAAGCTCACTCCTTGCACTACTATTATTTTGACCGACTCAATAGCCAACACATTTGAAAGTAAATGAAATAACGACTCCACGTGCTAACGTATACAGTTATAACGGCACTTTTTTTATTGAACTCTGTCTATAAAACATTATATTAAGGAGAATAAAGGGCAAAGAAGAAAACGCGAAAAAATAGAAACATTTAACTATGTGCAGTAGTAGCACTACTATTATTTTGACCGCAACTGTACATCCAATAAACAGATTATAGCTAATACATTGTACTACAGGTACATACATACGTATGTATGTGTATACTTAAATACATATATATTTTTAATAAATACATATTTTTAATAAACATTTCTTTTATTTGAAAGCTTAATATTTACGGTGAGAAATTATGAAATAATAAGTGGGTTTGTACCAAAATAATGTATAAGTATACATATGAACACAGGGCCGTAGAGAGAAATCCGGGGTACGGGGTATAGAATGCGGATCCCTTCATCCAATAAATTACACTGATAAACACCCCAAATCACGAACGCGTTCTAAAGACCCAGACAGCTTTTGTTATGTCTGTGGAGAATTCACTTTTAAATCTCAACGTCGTAATGCCACGTCATTGATTGAACAGTATTATTTACAGTATTTTATATATCCTCTGAGAAATCAATATAAATCCTAGGTTCCACATAAATGTTGTATTGTGTGTGAGACTGCTATTAGATTGAGCTAAACAAGACCCCATTTGCTATACCAACAATTGGGACCGGATCAAAGGATCATGTGAGTGATTGATATTGTATTTTTGTTTGACTGAAACAAAAGACATTATAACCAAGTCTAAACACATTACCCAGTCAGAGGGTCGCACTGCCTGGGCCAATGCTAAAAAAAGTATTTATATATCTGAAAGAGAAATTCTCAAAACTCAGCGGGGCAAAAATTAAAGAGGAAATATTTGTAGGTCAACAAATACGGCAAAAGGTAAAAGATAAGAGCTTTGAAGAAAAACTGAATAATCAGAAAAAGTGGACCTGGATATGTTGCCCAAAGTTTCTAGAAAAACATAAATTTGAAAATTACCAAGCCATAATAAACTAACTTATAATTTCATATAAAGTTTTGGGCGTAATACTTGCTTATGTCTCATCCAGATTTCTTATCGGCAAATTTGTGTGCAATGAGTGACGAACAAGACTAGGGTTCCATCAGGATATTTTCTTATTCAAGAAGCGCTATTAAGGGAAATAGATCACAGGAATACTAGCAGATTATTGTTGAAGACTTAAAATAAACTTTATTGCAAAAATTGTGTTAAAAAAAAAAACTGCAAATAATTGAGCCCCCTGAAAACTCCGGTCTCGGGGAAATTGTCCCCGAACCTGCCCGCCGATCCCCGCTCTCTCCCCAGCACTGCATGTACCAATGACTATCACCACGTGCACAACTTTTTTTTATATTAAGGGGTGGCAGAAAGGCCATAATTTGTGAATAACAAACAACAACTGGGTTATTTATTTTATTGTTCATTAATGTTTTAAATTACTTGACGTATAGCACATACTTATATGTAGTATGTAAACAATTATAGTACTTGTGAAATACTATAGTTATCAGCCACGTCTAACTATACTATATTGGCACTCGTGCCAGAAATAAATTGTATTCTGCTTGTCATTGGAATTGTCGCTGGAGATTTGTACTGATCGCATGTCTTCAAACAAAGTGTGCCTACATGCTCATTCCCTCGTAAGCCAAAATTCAGTAATTAGTTTTATACCCTGAACAGAGTATGTTTATTTTGCTACGAAATTTGTAGGGAAAGTTGTTGGAGACGTTATAAAGCGAAAAATAAAGGGACTAGCTGAGTCGATTTAGCGATCTCCCTCAGTCAGTCCCTCAGTTTTTAAGTTATCGATCTGAGACTTTGCATATACTCATTTCTTCCCAAGCAGCTCATTGGTCGGAACCGACGATAGCAGTCCACTATAGCATGTAGCTACCATACAAGCTGAGCGATCAACATCAAGTACTTGTAAGTTTTTATTTGTGAAGGGTATTATTGCTTCGGTCTAATCGTAGTTGAAGTTTTTTTTATATTTTTTATTTTATTATCTACTCAAATTTATTTATCAATGAATATTTTTGTTGCTTGAGTCCGTCCACTGACGAAACCTGCCAGAGTTACGCTTTTTCGCAATAATATGTACTTAAATAAATTCTTCGAACCTATCCCGCAAAGTGTAGGCAATATAAGTTTACTAAGTTTATAAACAAAGCATTCACCTACTATACTTGTAAGAGAACCGTCAGCAAGAATTGGGGCCTTAAACCAAGTGCAATATAATCATGTGGATGTATACGGCTGTCATAAGACCTATACTTACATATGGAGCTCTGGTATGGTGGCCAGCGCTAAACAAACAAGACAACATTAAAAAATTAAATGTACATAGTGTAATCCTAAACAAGCTCATCATTAATAAATCAGACTACATTCTCCCAAAGCTGGACTTCAATAGACATTTCCAGGTGAGAATACCATCTAGAGAGAGGTTCAATAGGAGAGGAGGATACCATTTCAGTCTATACCGACGGGTCCAAAATGGACTGCGGAGTTGACACGGGGGTATTCTCCGCTGATCTGGGCATTTATCTCTCTATACGTCTACCGAACTCGGCTAGCATCTTCCAAGCAGAAGTACTAGGCTTAGAAAAAGCCTGCAAAGCTCTATTAGAAAACCACGGGAATATAAATAACGCAACGATATTTACGGATAGCCAGGCGGCACTCCTGGCCTTGTTTTCACCCATGACAAATTCCAGCGTAGTTCACAACTGCAAGAGAGCACTAAGCTCAATAAAAGCCAAGCTCCAACTAAACTTGATCTGGGTTTCCCGGCTACAGGAACATTTTCGATAACGAAAAAGCAGACGAGTTGGCAAAGGCAGGAGCTTTCCTCAACGAATCCGAGGCGGAGCTAATACCAAACCCGCTAGGATCGATCAAAGGGGAGATCAATAGGCAATTTCATTCTCTACAAGAAGTAAAAAATTATCGTATTTTTAATGAAAACAGATTTTTTTAAGTATGTGTGAAACTGATACTCTTAATGCTTACCGACACTTTTTAAAATTAGAGTCATATTAACCCATAACTCAAAAATCTACTACAAAGAAAAAAATCTCTAAAGGACAAACACCGCCAAATCCCAATGTATACTTGAGTATTTTTCAGAAAATCCATGACAAGATCTACAGAGTGGACAGTTTTTAATTTGCTAAATCACAATATTCTCCATGAAATATGGGTGAAAAATTCAATAATAAAGAAGAAAAATGCAAACATATTTCTCTACGGTACAGGTATAAAGACTTATCACCAAGCACGTTTCATTGTTTAACGAATTAAAACAACAAATATTATATATACGTACATATGTAACAAAAACACATATGTATATGTTTGTATATTCCTCGCTTAGCAGACAAAAGTTTGATTATAATTGTACCTGTCGACGAATTAAATTCGCGTAAACATCTAATAAAAATAAAAATAACAACAACAAAATTGTTTAATGAATGTTTGTAATGTGATTGTATAACATTAGGGTGGTTAATATATAAAAATTCTAAAGTATTATTAACCCTTTTAGTGCCGGGAGCCGATATATCGAGCCATTACCGATATTATCGGGTCCAGCTGTACTTGCGAAAAGTTCCAGAGCCGATATATCAGCTCGCGCCTTGTAGCGGTTTACTACTCGCATTGCAAGAGAACTCTATCTCAAAATAAATTTGTAATGTGTTATAAATTATCTAATTTCATTACAAGATAATTAAAAAAAAATATTTTTTTGCTTGAACTCTTTGTGAACGACGTTTTTTCTATCGCTTGGAAGATTAAATGCAGCATTTAGTAACGAACAAACCCTAATTATCAAACAATATCAATATACACATATTTATGTATTCACGAACGGTCTTCTATCCACAGAACTCAAAAATAGAAGTTACATGAATTAATGAAAGCTCAAAATGTTTAATATTTTTATCAGGAGAACGACTGCTGTTAATGCCCCTACTTGTGAATAAGAATACAAATCCTAGGGCCCATAGTATGACTGGAGAATAATTTAGTTGTGTACCATGCAGTGTAGCTAATCAACTAAAAATTTTGATACCTGTGGGTACAGCAATAATTATTGTAGCTGAAGTGAAGTATGCACGAGTGTATTATTCATAATTAAAATATAAAAAATTTTGAGCTTTCATTAATTCATGTAACTACTATTTTATTCGAGTTTATTCGAACCACCCTTAATTACACATGTGTTACCAAACATGTATGAAGCAAGCATTTCTATTGAGTTTCAATATTTTGAATAATTCAAGCCCCCAATTGTTTTTGATTAGATTCAACCTATTAAAACAATAAAGTTATTAAAGCAAGTGCCAAGTGTAGACATATTTATTTTTAGCACACCTGTAGTAGCCAGACATATTTAGATATTGAATCATGTAACTTTGGAATTATACCTGTAGGAAAAGCTATCAAAGTATGATTTGAAAAATTAAATATACAATAGCATACAACTGCGTTCGGCAAAAGCGGACAGTCTAGTTTAGAGGCCCGAATTCCGATCGTTTTTGGCAGTTGATATAAAAAAGCTGTCAATATTTTTCCATCCACTTTTTTACCACTTGTTCATTAATATTTGCAGAGTACACAAACTGAATTTAAACTTTTGTTTTTCAGAAATAGAAGGGAAAATGCCATGTCCTCGTCGTCATGATTTCTACTCTTGTAATCTGAAAAATAAAACAACAATGGATTCTTGATAAGTACGAATGTATCTACATATCTCAAAAAGCAAAACTAAAATAAAATATTTTTTCTTAAAAAATGGCGGGTACTCAAAAATAAAGATCGATTTTTTTACTACTTACTTAACATTGACGATTTTTTTTAATTTCAAGTTTTAATTTTTTCTTACTTCAAGTAAATCGGCTGACTAGAACTTGTATATTGTGGCATCTACATAGGAAAAAGTAGTTTCGAGGGAAAAAACTTTAAAAGTTTTAGGTTGACTTTACGTGGTCCTGTTGCCTCGACAATAATATAGCTATAACATCGGAAATAATTTGAATTTTGCAAAAATACTTTTGGGGTGATATTCTAAACTATTGAATTATGAAAAAATTCGATTTTTTTAACTTCTAAACTAACCCCCTTAAAAATGTATATAATATTATGTTTTATTGACTTAGAAAACAGCCCTTCTTATAATTTTAAAGTTTAAAAAGAAAAACTCTTTTTTCAATAACCCATTTGTTTGTTATTACGAGTATTATAATTATTATTGTAAGCCGAAAGGTAACCATTAATAAAATATCAGTTTCGATTTTGATGGTCCTTGCCTTTTTGAAGAAAATTTACCTAGTGAACTTCACTGTTACGACTAAGCCTTGGTCTCTAGGGTGTTTCAGTGAATCCATATTTCATCAATGGTCACGACTCGCCAGTGTAATTTCTTCGAATTGTGCTTAAACAGGACCAAAAACTGATATGATGCAACGATCCTACGATTGCCCTAGTTGCTTGAGCCTAATTTTTCATTACGTTCTTTTGAGGCACATACTATATATCGCGAATCTTCAGTAGTTGGTCTGCTCATAAGAGATTTTCTGGACTTTTCGCTTCATCATAGAAGAGATCATTGAACTCGGTGTATGATACCCTTTCAAAAAACAAAGATCACGACAAATATTGCTCTTTTTCCATTTCTCTAAATTACATGGACACGTCCGCCAGTGGTAAAAACGAAACCACAAGTCGGATTCGGCTGAAATAACTGTTATTGTCCACTTATGTGTTACGACGATACGATCTCTGTTAATAGTGAGCGGAAAGGCTAATTACTTATTGAACCGCCATTTTTTAAATGAAAGGAATATTGCGTAGGGCCTAAAACTAATCGCGAATATTAGAGTAATATTATTATTTTTTAAATTTCAGTAAATTTAATAAATAATTCAATTTCAGTGATTAATATTCGAATATCGCACGAAATGTTAATTAAAAAAGTTTAAAGTTAAAAAGTTGTTGACAAATTAATTAATTAATAAATTATTAGTCCGAATGACTTTATCGCAGAGCGCTTACTGTATGAAATAATGTAATAAATTAAAGTATGGGATATTACATACATATATTGAGACAGAAAAGTACCCAGAAATTGAATTTTGTTAAGTTGGTAGTACTGATCTTAATTACTATGCCAAATATGGTCGCGATCTGTCAACGAGTTTGTTTACAGCAGTAGCTTAAGTCGGTACACCTCAGAAGTGCGTTGAATTTATATAATGGATAATAACATCGAAAAATAAATTGTCTGAAGTTTTGTATTTCTATCGAAATTTCGTATGCGGAATCGCAGCGAATGTTGGGAACGACTTACGGTGACTCAGTTTTATAAAAAACACAAGCCTAGGTGGCGTACAAAGCCCGTTCGAGAGATCGTCGAAGACATGCCTGTTCTGGACGACCCACCACCCCTTCAACTGATAAAAATACAAAAAAAGTGAAGGATATGGTACTTGAAAATTGCCAAGCAAGTTATAGAGATGGCAAGAGAGCTTAACAGCTCTCGCGAGTACGTTTGCATGATTTTGGTGGATATTTGCTAATGAAACATGTTCTTGCTTGACTCGTCCCGATAAAGCTGATTTTTTCTCAAAAACAGTACCATAAACAGGTCTCTTTTTACATGCTTGATCTGCGATGCGAATGCCGAACCCACATTCATCTAGAGCGTTATAACTGCCGATGGGTCATGGGTTTATGAGTTTAACATGCAAACAAGTCAATACCCCTGAACACAAAAAGCGAGCCGAAACCAAAAAAACTACTCCAAAGCCGATCACAAAACAATTCGTTCGCATCATGAGTTGGTTTCGGAGGGACAGACGATCAATAAGGAGTTCTATTTGACCGTATTGAGGCGTTTTCGTGAGAACATTATCGCAAAGGGCCGGAATAGTGGAAGAAGCCATCGATCAACCACCATTTTCACCAGATTTGGCTACTTGTGATTTTTTCTTGTTCCTCAAACTGAAAGTTTCGCTTCATGGAACCCGTTTTCAATCGATCGAAAAGATACGTATATAACAAAATTCGCTAAAGAAGCTAAAGGCCATGGTGGTGATTACTTTGAAGGCGATAAAATAACTAACAATGAACAATTAAATAGTTTGCGTTTTATTTGCAATTTTCTGCTACTTTTTTGTCACAATGTATATATACAAACTCAAATCAACAAATGTATTAATTTATAAATATACATATGTGTATATATGTATACCAATACACTTCATAGCAAACTATTTAAAATTTCAGGCCCTTGTCCTTGCTACTCGAAGTCAATTACCATTGGCGGGGGGAGGAGGAAATACTCACTATCTCTGTTTGTAATTTCGCACTTAATCCTTATCATTATTACTGACCCAACCAACAAAGTATGCGACTAGCTTAACATATTTATTGTTGTGAAAATAAAACACTACTCAAAACGTTATTTGAATTTTAATATAATATAAGTACATACATATGTTTATTTAAATATGTGTGCTCCGATAAGTGCGGAATTTATTGTAAGGGCGTACTTTAATAGATTCTTATGCGATACGCAATGGCGGACACCTCTCAGAATATCAATAAATGAATATCTGTATAGTAACCGGAAGAGTTGTAAAAATAGAGGCTATTTTAAACTTGACCTACATTCGAATATAGACGTGCTTTTATATATTGATATCTCTGTACACAAGCGTATTTACATACAGTTTTGGCAGCACTTTTTACTGCGCCATTCACAAAAGCTTTTGAGCCAATGGAAAATATGAAGTTAACTATTTCGTTAATATTGCTGGAAACGCGTCGCAAACGGAGCCACGCAGAGTCGCTGGCCACAAACGGAAAGCGACGCAGGGCGCCGTGCCTTGTTGATCGATGGTCCGATGGCTCAGTGGACCACCGGCGTTGCGCCACCGCATGCGCATGCCCAACTGCGCCACCTGCAACAATTGCAAAAAACATGCATACACACACATACATACATGCATACACACACACATTCATGCACATATGTATATGCATATGCAAACGTGGTGCCGACGTATAAAGCCACAAAAAGCGACGCCGAAATGCATTGCACGAATCGAAATCAGAGTTTTGTGGTCATCGTCAATTGGCTAATGCGTGTG
The DNA here is from genome assembly GCF_023373825.1 of Bactrocera dorsalis. Classification (NCBI taxonomy): domain Eukaryota; kingdom Metazoa; phylum Arthropoda; class Insecta; order Diptera; family Tephritidae; genus Bactrocera; species Bactrocera dorsalis. Next base: position 24,105,937 of record NC_064307.1, on the reverse strand, counting down.
GCATAAAATTTGCGTGCGTGCGCCAAAACGGGCTAACTCCCCACCTGCACGCCGATTATGCCGACATACACGTTTGCATGCGATGAACTTCCGCCGGCACTGTTGCTCCACGGTGGGGGTCCACGCCTCTTTGCCGTTTGCCATTTGCCGTTTAGACCGACTTGTGCTTGGTGGCCGGTGGCGGTGGTCAGTTTGCACCCAGCCTCGTGTAGGCACACGAACTTGTCGGCGCACACGGGCACTGATTCCCTTTAGCCACTAATTCGCAACCCAGCGCCAAAGCGCAGTATACTGTCTATAACATGTGTTTGTACAAATGTTTGTAAATATTTTCACATATGTATGTATGTATGTGTATATGGCGGCGATTCGCGGCTACTGATTGAATTTCAAATTACTCAATTTTTGTAGCCGCAAATTTGCGCTGAACCGCAGCTTGCCTGGGAACTGGGCGGCAAGCATTGCAAAAGGTTCTTTGCTTTTCGGCATTGTCGGTGGTAAATAAAGCCAGTCCTCTATATATGTACATACAAATATGTATGTATAGATATAATATGTATATACATATATGCTATGACTACACACTGGCGGCGACCACCGACCGTCGACCACCGTGGTCGTAGCAAGCCACAATCCATGAATCAACTGTGAGTGAGTTGGTGCCTGCAAATTTCGGTGTCGGCGACCACACGGTCGAGTAATTAACGGATGCGATATGATAATTTCGAAGGTAGCAATTTAAAGAGAATAATGCGACAATGGTATGAACGCGTGTGTTTATATAATTATATACACCGATATGGATACAAGCTCGCTAAAACAAAAGTGGGTAGCGAAGGATGTGTAGATTGTTCGATGGTGAGCGTACGACTTTTGGAGATTCCAAATGTTGCAGATATCTCTAAAGTTGATGAAAATTTATAAATTTTACAGCACCAAAAACTATTTTTGGTCCCAATATTCAGCATTTTGCAGTGATTTCCAGCTAAATGTGATAGAAGAGCATTCTACTAGTTCTTTTCCTTCGCTTTGCGCGGTAATAGCCGAGTTTACAACAGCATTCCTGTCGTTCTTCCAACTGGAGACTCCAAAAGTAGCCAGGTCTCTCTCCACCTGGACTATCCAACGGAGTGTAAGTCTTTCTCTTCTTCCCGGTACTGCGTCGCATACTCTCAGACCTTGAGTGTTTTCATACATTCGGTTGACATGACCTAGCCAGCGTAGACTCTGCCTCTTAATTAAATGAAATATATCAATGTCGTCGTATATTACGTACTGCTCATTGTAAAATCCGTGTAAATTTCGGTGCGTAGAACCGGCCGTCGTGGGAATCGAATCGACTGCGGTGTTCGCCGTTGCCAATGCGGAAAGAACCATAAATCTTACGCGGAACCTTTGTCTCGAAAACTCGTAACGCCGACTCATCGGCTGTTGTCATCGTCCGTGCCATACAACAGGACGGTGAGGATGAATGACTTGTTTGGTCTTTGTAGCGATGAAGCCAAATACTTTTAAGGACTCTTGCCTAAATAACAGTCCTTAACACGATATAACCTGGGATCCATTCCCCTTCCATTTATTTAGAAAACAGACAAATTATTTAGAAAACTAAAAGAGAGAAAAAGCTGTTCGTATTTTAATAGTATGTATATCTTACAGATTGATCGATACTCGTATTTTTTAATTTCCTAAGACCAGATTCCCATTATGGACCCATTAAGATCGAACCAGCACCGAAGAGTGAAATATCGGTGGGATGGAGAAAGCTGAGTTTCAATTGCCTTTAACCCGTCTAAAGTCCATACATACTCTCTTCTTTGCACTTGTAATTAGCAAAATATTGCGAAATTTCAAGGAATCCCACCAAGTCAAAATGAAGTGATTGTGTCGGGTAGTGGCAGGCATTTGCGGTTTTCATAGCTTTTGTCGAAGAAGCAGAATTCGGACATGTAAATATCGATTTATGTGTATTTATGTGCTAGCTGGGCAAGTGTTTGCGGTAATGGTCAAGTCATATTTCCACATATGCGCGCGTAAATCAAAGACACACTACCGACAATATTACCACAGCCTTAAACCACAAGATTAAAACTCGTAACTCAGTATGCATATGGGTATGTCTGTATAACTGCTAGTAGTATTCCCCAAACGAACCATTATGTTGTTGTTGTTTACGAGTGTAGACGCAATAATTGACGAAGCGTAAAAATACATTCCAGAGGCATTCGTCCATATCGTTAAATCTGCATACAAGCTTGGATCAATAAGACCCTGCCAATTAAGTAAGGCTGCCACCTAAGCTTTGTTGTTTTGCTCGATAGAAGCAACGTATATACATAGATACGAATAGCAGACGAAGGAGCATTTGTACCATTAAGCCTCGATATCACACTACACTACGAAGAAATATAATATCAGAAAGTCGAAAACCATTTTTTTAATAGACAAAACTTTATCTTGATATCTAATTTTTGTTCACTAAGGGATCTAACCTAGAAACATAACTTCAACTATTATAAAGCTCAACACTCTATCGATAATACGTCAATCCGGAAACCGACTCCAGGAATGTTGTGAATCTGTAACTCACACACATACCATAGCTTGAGAGGCAAGTCATTTACTTTTTTAAATAATTCTGTTTTGCAGCCTGCCTTAGCATCTAAATGTCATGAATGGTATATAAGTTCACAGATGCTTGGCTGTGCGAACTTTTGTAGGCGTACAACTGGAATTTTTGCACAAATTAACATATTTTTGCGGAAATTAACACTTAACAGACTTTGAGTAAAGACTGGCTGAGAAATCACAACTGCATCACAAATAATTCTGCTCATACATATATACATTCACATTTGTATAGATATACAAGTACATACAATGTAAGCAACAAAATATACTGGACTGGCATACTCTTGAAAAAACTTTATTTACTCGCGTTCAACTGTTTCCGATTATACGGATATACTCATACATATATATCTGGAATGCGTGTGGCAAGCTTTTCATTCAGCGTCGGTTATGCTTTTGTCTAGACAATTTTCTTGTGAGTAATAACAGTAATAATCAGATTGTAACGCTTCTTACAATACTAAAAAAAAAAGAATTAATGAACTGAAATATTTCCATGTCGCTGTCGAACCGCCAACAATGAAGCGGATATTTCGAGTTACAAAGGAATTGTAGCTCACAAAAGCTTTTTAAATATTCCGATATTTCATTTAACAGTTTTCTTATGAAAACACAACAATCGAAAAACCTATAAACTATACTTTATATATAAATGAGCACCGCGGTAAGATGAGTCGGTTAAGCCATTCCAGTCTGCCCGTCTGTATATCCCTCAGTTTTTGAGATACCAATCTTTTTCTCAACAAAATGCTGCTCATTTGTCGCAACCACCGATATCGGACTCCAAATGGATACAACTGGCACACTGATTGAATACAACCCGAGTATTGAAAGCATTTTTATTTTAAAAGAATTTAGCCTGGATGATTATTCAAGCCATTTCAACCATCTCCGAGCATATTGTTCAGATCCGAATACAAGGAATATAGCTGGCATATAAACTAGCCTTGCCTATCAAAATAAAATCATAGTGTGAAATCTCTTTCATTTTACATCTTTACACAAACCAAACTAAATACGCAACTTTGGTATTCTACCTCAACTCACCTACCTAACCTCAATTCTTTAGTTTATGACGTGTGTGATTCCAAAGGATTCATCACATAGATGAGTTATTACAAAAAACTCGATGGATTGTGATAAAATGGAAATTATTACATTCTATACTCATTAAGTCGTGAAAATGTTCGACAAAAATCCAATTTTCAGTTTGTTTCCTTCCTCCAAGTTCTAAGTTAAAGTTTTAACTAAAACACATATTTTGTCACTTTTAATGCTCCTTTTATCCTGTCAACCCTGGCGCATCTTTTTTTCGAGGAGGTTTAAAATATTTTCTCTCAAAAATTTCAGAATTTCTTTGGTAATAGTGTATCAATAAAAATTTTAATAAAATATTTCATCTTTTATATGAGAAAAAAAATGATTTAAACAAGGGTTTTTACCCGAAAAAACCCATGTAACCCACTAAAGAAGAACATAAATTATCTACTTATTACTTATTTTCGGTGTTTGGAATATATAGACAGAAGTTCACACACATTTATAAAGGAAGTTTTCACGAGAGGAAGATAGCACATACATGTTATGTATCAAATTTTATTTAAATTTAAAAAAAGCTTTGGCGTACCAAAAATACATGCGAATGGTTGATATTACCTGCTGAAAGCTTTACTAAAATCTCTATAGCCTTTTATTTTAACCTAACCAAGATGCATACAAAGCACTTTGTTGGCCACCAACATATTTATACTATATGTACATAATATAAGCATATAAACATAAGGTGTATATAAAAATAAAAAAATCTAGCAACTAAAAAGGATCTGCAAGAGTAACATTAGATTCTTAGCAAACTCTCAGTAAAAGCGGCTAAGATCAAAGAACGAATCTAATCACAAATACATACATACATAAAATGTATTGACAAATACCAAAACATCTAACAAAGCAAAACACTTGTGACAGACAGCGGCCGCTGTCGCACTGAAAGCGCCAACTAATTCCAACCGCAAACTTAATTAGTGTCATATTACTGTGGCATGAACAGTTCTCGTTTTGAAATTCCTCTATACTCGTATTCTCGCTAAGCCCACAGCGATAGTAATTCAGTGAAACATATTGCAACCCTACACAGCTTGAATTGTTTGCATATAAAGGGTGTATTTTTTTATGACGACACATTCAAAGACTTAAAATTTAGACTTTATTTTTCATATATATTTTTTTTATAAGGCTTTTTGGAATTTATTTTGCTTGTTTATTTTTAGTACACGCCTACAATGGCCATGGAAAAATTAAGTATTTGTGTTACTACTTTTTGCTCATCTCGGTACTTATAGCTGCGGTTTCAGGACAAATTATGGTCTGTGAAATGTGAAAGTGAATACACTGATATCTAAATGAAGAGCGTATAAGTAATAATGATGTCTCAATATCAGTTCAATCGAACTTATTATTCGTCAAATAAATCCAAATCAAAGATCTCTCATTGCCCATTAAATGAAATTAGAACTCGTAGCCTAACTCTATTAGTGACGGCAAAGATGTCGCACCCTGTATGTTAAACACTCATTAAAAACATCGATATCAATATCAATATTTATATACTTTACTTTTCACTTTACGCGGCATTTTCTTATGTGCTTGCCAAAAACTATAACACTATGCTGCGCTATGTTTTGTAGCTACAGTCGGCCAACTGTCAGGATATGGTCCGCCAGTGCTAAGAGTAATTTTTTTGTTCCATACAAGCTAATTCGGCATAAAGCAAACAAATTAGTAGCTGTCACCCATTTGAAGCGACTGCTTAATTTATTGCCCTAACGCAAATTATTCGAAGTGAAAGACAAAAGACTTAAGACACAAACTTAACCAATCAATTTGCACACTCGCGACAATGTAGCAGATATTGCATCTCTTATATGTATATTTATTATGAGCAAAATATTGGCAGTAATACACAGAACAACGCCTTTATATGTTGCTTTTGGATATATTAATATGCTACATATATCAGGGTGGTCCACTCAATACTGTTCACCATGCGATGGCGAATATATCGCAAGAATACTTTACTAGCGCATAATACATAAGTATTTTGATCGCTTCTGGAAGCGGTTCTGTCTGCAAATTTAAGAAAAATATAAGGAATCAGTATGCATACTCTCGTTTTTGGAAAAGAAATCGCTTAATAAAACAAAAAGTATTTGGGTTAACGACTTTCAACGTGAAGAGAGACTCCCAAACTGCCCAGAAACAGGTACCGCGGTCGAATTAGGTTACCAACTTACCATATTAAGAAGCATGTGACTTCTTTTTGTTTTCAAACCTATCGGGCTCAATTAGCACTGATGTGCCATTTTGATACACTGCTCGTAGAACCTCCTGTATCTGCTGTTACGTTCCATCTTCTCTCTCAAACCATTTTGAGGTTTCGATGAAACTACTTATGTCCGATATGCTTTTGATGGAAATCCATTCAAGGTTTGGTGCTTGGTGGATTCCGAGTGTTTTATGTCGGATCTGTGCCAGAGCTGGGCATTCGCAGAGAAAGTGGAAGATTGTTTCCTTGTTCCCTGCTACTCCGCAGCCACGGCAGATGTCGTTGTAGGGCATACCCATTTTGGACGCATGTTCCCCAAATGGCCAGTGCCCTGTTGTGGTAGCTGTTATTCTGTATATACTTTTCCTTGACCTATTTAATAGGTCGTTGGTTCTTTTCCTGTCGTATGTTGGCCATAATTGTTTAGCTATGACGCATTTTGTAGTGTTTTTCCACCTGTTGTTAGCAATTTGTTGAAATTGTCTATTGATCTCTCCTTTGATCGATCCTAGCGGGCTCGGTATGAGCTCCGAAAATTTTCGTTACCGAAAATGTTCCTGTGGCCGGGAACCCAGATCAAGTTTAGCTGGAGCTTGTCTTTTATTGAGCTTAGCGCTCTCTTGCAGTTGTGAACTATACTGGAATTTGTCATGGGTGAAGACAATGCCAGGAGGGCCGCCTGGCTATCCGTAAATATAGTTGCTTTATGTATATTCCCGTGGTTTTCTAATAGAACTTCGCAGGCTTTTTCTATGCCTAGTACTTCTGCTTGGAAGATGCTAGCCGAGTTCGGTAGACGTATAGAGAGAGATATGCCCAGATCAGCGGAGAATACCCCCGTGCCCACTCCGCAGTCCATTTTGGACCCGTCGGTATAGACTGAGGTGGTACCCTCCTCTGCAATTGAACCTCTTCTCCATTCTCGCCTAGATGGTATCCTCACCTGGAAGTGCCTATTGAAATCCAGCTTTGGGAGAATGTGACTTTTTTTTGTTTTCAAACTTGAAAAAGTTGTATAATACTTTTTTAACCTTAATTTCTAATTAAGTTTTTAATGCTTGGACCAGCCTTCCCTTTTAATTTTGGGAAAGTATTTACGAGTATAAGTACTACATAAAATAGAAATCGATATACCTTTCAAATTTTTTAGAATCATATACATCCGCCCCAAAAACTCGCTTCGATATATGTATAACCAAGCAATTATCGACAATGGAATAAGTACTCAGAAAATATATGTCAAATGGACCAGGTTCGTGAATTCGGATTCTATCACCGCTAAGTTCGAAATTGTATGACAAGTTGACTTGGTGCACGACTAAACTGTGAAGATGATAACTTTTTAAAGGGAGTTCGAGTTCTGTGGAAAGCTTCATGCAATTAACGGAGTTTTCAAAAGCGATGCTACAAAAATAGACCGATATTGACAGCAAACGACGCCAGAGCGCTGCATCCAATTTATGGTCGTCATAAACGTCCTGTCCTGTCCTGATCTATTGCTAGGTCAAAGACTTTTCAGCCCATTAGTCTTTAAAAAAAATTCGTAATAATCAAGTTCTAATACATAAAATTTAATTCCAAAAATATATGCATACATACTACATATATGTATGTCCACAATACTTTCAGGTAGATTTAACGTAAAAAATTCAATGTCTGTGTCAGCTGGTCGCGCATGCGCTTTAGCACGTGCTATATGAAAAGAAATCTGCCATTTTTTTTTAAATGTTTCAATTTTTTTTCGACGCATTTGACCCGTTAACTCAACCGGCCGTTGTCCTGATCGGACCCATATGTCATTTCGTCTGGCATGCGTTAACCAAGCGGAAACTGTAAAACGGTAGCAATCGAATGAAATACGCTCGACTGCGCACAGATCGATGATGTACCTGTGGTCGTAGGTATATACCCATATATGCGCAGACAAATATTTTTATAAGTACGTATGTATGTATTAACCGAAGCAGGCATCCAGTGCAAAATTTGATACATTCGAAAAAAGTTGCAAAACTTATTTACTGTTGGCACGACATGAGGTCTAAAATCAGTTAAATAAAGCTAAGCGATTGCGCTTATGGGGGGCGCTTCCATTTTTCGTGTATTAAGTTTCATCGCCAACCAGAGCTTTAAGGCTCCAAAAAAGTTGGCTTTTTAAATTTTCCAGTTGACTTGGCGCAATTTTCTTTTGAATACACTTAATCACATGTGGTTTTTGCTACTTAAGGCGCATGCGCTTATATACATACATACTAACAGGCATTTCAAGTTTATGTAAATATGTATGCATACTGTACATTTAAATACGGTACTTGTGTATCAGATTCTTGTAATCAAAACTTAATGGCGATAAAGGACAAGTTGGCATGGACCACATGGTAATATGACGCCATGGCGCTGGTGTGGCGACCTCAATCACTTAACAACCAGCAATTCCTAGCATCGGTCAGTCGCAACTGCTTTATTCTTTTATTTAATTTTCAAAAATTAATAAGAGTTTAAACATTTTGTTGCCAATAACAGCAATTTTAGCTTTACTGCTCGAGTTGCGTTAACAGTGGAAGCTTTTGTATATGTATTTTTCATATGACCACGATCTGAACTCAAACTCGCGACCACGCAAAGACATGGCACATGACAGTAATAAAGACAGTCTAAATTTGAAAACATTATCATTTACTATTTATGACAAAAATCAAAATAAAAGATTTCATAGGTCTACTAGAAAGAAATGTATTATTTTTATATTAAATTTAAAGTTTTGTTTACCTGCTTCGAAAAATTTACCATATTTATAATGATTGAAGTCAATATGCACCGTTTTATTCGATAACTTGTTGGGCATTTTAGAGATAATTTCATAAAGCCACTCCGTTAGGACACATCGTTCCTATTGGCAAAAAAATGGAATATACTTGTCATGGGGCGCAGGCGAAATCACTTGACGCCAGCTCCGAACAATAAGAAGGAGGCAGAAGGACATCCCAAGCCAGCTCGTCAACCAGAGAATCGGAATGAAAGCAATTTTACATATACAAATACTCTATATAACTAATACGCTGGAGGTCATATTCGGCATAAGGTTCGTTAGAAAAACGAGAATCATTATATGTATGTACATATGTAATATATGCGATTTGGTGTAGTATCGACCCGATTTTATTCATTAACTAATTGTATTATCATGCAACATACTAAATAATATTCCTTAGGTTTCATTAAGGTACCTTACATACAATCACCAATCATTACTATTGTTGGGAAAGGATTCTGTCTGAATTTCAATTGCATATCTCACACATTGAATGATATTTACGCTCAAAAGTCAACTATAGATACCGGGGTCCACATATTCGGTACCGATGGTCTTGCGCAGTTTTGGTTGGATTTGGTCAAAAGGTTGCATACTTTAAGTGAATTATTACTGCAAAATTTTATTCCTTTATATTAATTACTTCTCGATTTGTATACTATAATGTAAAAGAATCAAATGGAGTTCAAATTGTCTTATATGGAAAGTAGGTGCAGTTATGGGGAAGCGAGACGCATTTGTAGGCAGAAAAAGAAAGAGGCCGAAATGCGTGAGTACGAAGAGCTTGATAAGCTGGCCGACAGGAGTAATGCTCGAAAATTCTACGAAAAGATGCGGCGGCTTACAGAAGATTTTAAGACCGGAGCATACTCTTGTAGAACCCCCCAAGGCGATCTAGCCACCGATGCCCAGAGCATACTTAAATTATGGAGGGAACACTTCTCCAGCCTGCTGAATGGCAGTGAACGCACAACACCAGGAGAAGGCGAACCCGATACCCCAATCGATGACGATGGAGCAGACGTTCCATTGCCCGACCATGAAGAAGTTCGAATAGCAATTGCCCGCCTGAAAAACAACAAAGCGGCAGGGGCCGATGGATTGCCGGCCGAGCTATTCAAACACGGCGGCGAAGAGCTGAAAAGGTGCATGCATCAGCTTCTTTGCAAAATATGGTCGGACGAAAGTATGCCCAACGATTGGAATTTAAGTGTGCTATGCCCAATCCATAAAAAAGGAGACCCCACAATCTGCGCCAACTACCGTGGGATAAGCCTCCTCAACATCGCGTACAAGGTTCTATCGAGCGTATTGTGTGAAAGATTAAAGCCCACCGTCAACAAACTGATTGGACCTTATCAGTGTGGCTTTAGACCTGGTAAATCAACAACTGACCAGATATTCACAATGCGCCAAATCTTGGAAAAGACCCGTGAAAGGAGAATCGACACACACCACCTATTCGTCGATTTCAAAGCTGCTTTCGACAGCACGAAAAGGAGCTGCCTTTATGCCGCGATGTCTGAATTTGGTATTCTCGCAAAACTAATACAGCTGTGTAAATTGACGTTGAGCAACACGAAAAGCTCCGTCAGGATCGGGAAGGACCTCTCCGAGCCGTTCGATACCAAACGAGGTTTCAGACAAGGCGACTCCCTATCGTGCGACTTCTTCAATCTGCTGCTGGAGAAAATTATTCGAGCTGCAGAACTTAATCGAGCAGGTACAATCTTTTATAAGAGTGTACAGCTGCTGGCGTATGCTGATGATATTGATATCATCGGCCACAACACCCGCGCCGTTAGTTCTGCTTTCTCCAGACTGAACAAGGAAGCAACGCAAATGGGTCTGGCAGTGAACGAGGGCAAGACGAAATATCTCCTGTCATCAAACAAACAGTCGTCGCACTCGCGACTTGGCTCTCACGTCACTGTTGACAGTCATAACTTTGAAGTTGTAGATAATTTCGTCTATTTAGGAACCAGCATTAACACCACCAACAATGTCAGCCTGGAAATCCAACGCAGGATTACTCTTGCCAACAGGTGCTACTTCGGACAATTAAAAAGTAAAGTCCTCTCTCGACGAACAAAAGCCAAACTCTATAAGTCTCTCATAATTCCCGTCCTGCTATATGGTGCAGAGGCTTGGACGACGACAACAACCGATGAGTCGACGTTGCGAGTTTTCGAGAGAAAAGTTCTGCGAACGATTTATGGTCCTTTGCGCGTTACCCACGGCGAATATCGCATTCGATGGAACGATGAGCTGTACGAGATATACGACGACATTGACATAGTTCAGCGAATTAAAAGACAGCGGCTACGCTGGCTAGGTCATGTTGTCCGGATGGACGAAAACACTCCAGCTCTGAAAGTATTAGACGCAGTACCCGCCGCGGGAAGCAGAGGAAGAGGAAGACCTCCACTCCGTTGGAAGGACCAAGTGGAGAAGGACCTGGCCTTTTTCACAGTATCGGTAGAAAGGTAAAGAAAATTTGTCGTATGCAAATTTGGGTGACATAGTTTTTTTAGTTCGGAAGTTATGTACATTAAACTATCCAAATCCTAACTTACGGCTTAGGTAGTTATGACACCTTATGCGGTCTCGATAGATGACCTTTTGTGGGTGTGATAGTGGTCCAACTACGCCCATCTACAATACCAAAGTTATCTTATGATGCCAAGGATCATGTCTACCAAGTTTCATGAAGGCATCTTAATTTTTATTTAAGTTACAGCTTCCGCGGACGAACTGACAGACAGACACCGGGATGTCCGCCTCGCATTCTAATATTTCTACATAAATAACCGTATATCTATGTCGATTAGTGTTAGATGATACATACAACCGTTAGGTGAATAAAACTATTACACTCTATAGCTATATGTTGCAGAAGTATAAAAACTAAATTTCAGTTAAAATCTCCAAAATTGAGACCAGATTTTACTGTTGACATCACTACCTCTATTTGAGTCATTGGAAGTGAAGTGTAAGGGAAAAAGTTAGTTAGTGCTCTTAAAATATTATTTTTATTTTGTTTTTTTTAGAAAGTGCAGCCGATACGAGCAATAACCAGTTAACTTTTCCTTTCAATGAGGGATGAACAAGACGAAAGTGTTACGGCGATCACTATTTTACGCATATTCTTATAAATAAGTACATAAGTATATGTGTTAGGGTGGTGAACTTCTTGAAAGAGAAATGGTTTTTAACTTTTTAATATATTCGGTGGTGTCAATAGATCACAATTGTATGTACATATGTTCAATATTTAAGAAAACTATTGTGTACTTAGTTTATATATACTCATACGCCAATTATTTGCGTAGTCTCTTGCAACGCTTTACCTTTCGACTTCGCTTGTGCTTAGCAAGTGCTGGTCAACAACTAACTCCTGTGCGACTGCGAGACTTTTCTATCCGAATTCAGAACGCAGAAGGTCCACAGAACTATTACTTGCTCTCACTAAAGTTCAGCTTATTACAATCGTAGGAATACCTAATGGACAAAGCCCAATATGCTAACTGTCAAAATTGTATAAAGTAAGGCGAGGTGAAAGCATCCAAACATTTTCTCCTCCATTATCCAGCTTTTGCTAGATAGTAGTTGAAGCAGCTCGTCAGCGATATCTACAGCGAACGTAGCGACATAGCCAGAGTGGATATCAGTCGCTTAAGCAAATGTTTTGTAGGTTCAAAGCGATTTGTCGATTTTTGAGAGTCTTTTCAATAAATATCTACTTAAGAGTATTTAGATACTATATGACAATGAACTGGCGTTCCCAGCTGTCTAAATGCGTTCCGTTATTGGATCAACCTTCTAACCTAACCTAATTTAACCAGACTGTAATTTTGAATTGAATTTTTTGTCGTCAACGTCACGAAAATGTCGATAAATTAAATGTACGAGTGATGCAAAGATCACTGACAGTTTGACCTACGTAACCTAAACTGAGCCAAAGTAATATTCTAAAGACTGCAATTACCGCTTTTCAGATAAGCCGAAGTCAAAAAAAGTCCACTGAATCCGCCGTCCGTATTTATGAGTTTTCCTAGTGAAAAAGAATCTTCGGATTGTAAATCGGTTTACTGAGGTTTGCTGAGCAAGAAACTATCGCGTTCTTCACAAAATCTACACTTCCTAAAGCTAAAAGTATTTCTGTCGGAGGTGGTGCACCCTAATACACATTCATATGAATAGATACATGTACTATATATGGGTGTATGGAGCAAATTAACGCGTTCAAACATTGAAGCGCGATGATGTTTTAATAAGATTTCGTGCAGCAAATGCAAATCAAGCCGTGGCTGCCGCTACCGTTACTTAAGTTGATAGAGTGTCAACAAAATGTATGCTTCCAAGTGACAGCATGCCGCATCCTTTGATAACTTGGCAATCGGTTGGCTTGGCTTGCATTGTGCTGTTGGACAACAGCACCGTAGACGGTTACAATAACAATTCAGCGAATTTTTATATCACGGCACCGATGGACCTGTCAAGATATGCAATTTGTTTTAGCATATCGTTATGGCCATCAAGCGCGGCACTTCATCACCTCGTTGGTGAACCAATCAATTAACCCCTGAACGTAAAAGCGTACATTAAATACATAACGGTGCTACATTCGGCAGCTCATAAATAAATCGATCGGCCGTGTGGCGTAGTTAATAATTATCACCTCATGAACGGCAACACTTGTGTCCTCATTGTCTACGAACCGGAGCCTTCGCCGCAGTTTTACCTGTTCCCTAACTCCACAAGGTCTCCTGTGAGCATTGCGCTAATTATGTTTTGTTTATATTAAATATTTTTGTTTTTGCTTTTACTTTTCCTTTTCCGCGTAATTGTTGTTTGGCCGTAATGGTGTGCCATTTAACACCTTGTTGATGCGGCACCCAATTACAAGGCGCGAGCAGTGTGTAGCTACCCTGTGAAGACCTCAAGAGCTTCTGCGATGACAATTTCACCTACAAATCATGTTTGCGTAAGCATCACACATACACACAGTAATGCTTACGTTATATATTTATTATATATGTATATCTGCACATTACTTGAGGCACTTGGCTGGATTTCTGTTTGCTCCTTTCGCTAGCTTCTTGACAGGAGGTTACTAATTCAAAGCAATTCCATATCAAATGTTTCGCCGACTCATGATACGCACCTATGATGCAACTACCGTATAGTACATTCTCGTAGACGATTTGTCAAAATTTCAGCTCAATTGGATTGCTTTGTGTGGAATAGGTGGTGTCCGTTTATTTTCGAAAAATGAAAAAGGTACAATATAAGTCTTGATTAAGAACTCTTACCAACAGTGTGCAAATGGATGAAATCGGATGATAACACCGCCCACTACCCATATAACAGTACTGTTAAAAATGACTAAATGCGCTATAAATCAATTACTAAATACGCCAGATGGCACGAGAGAGCCTCATACTCGACCGGTTTCAACCAAATTTGGTACATACAAGGTGCATTCCAAAGTAAACAGGTCTTAAAAAAAAAACAGAATAAATGGTTTTTTCGGCAAAATCAATTTATTTTATTCAAAATAGTGTCCTTCTGCTTCAATACAGACTTTTGCACGGTCCAAAAGCATGTCGAACGAGTGCTTTAGCTCGTTGGGCGGTATGGCCGCCAGTATGCCGGTGCAAGTCTTTTGAATGGCGTCTACGTCAGCATAACGCTTTCCTTTCATAAGCAAATGCGAAAAGGGAGAAGTCGCACGGTGCCATATTAGATGAATATGGCGAGTGGTTAATGGTTAATTAATTTTTGGACAAATAATCTTTCACTAGCGTCAAATAATCGTCCATCGAATGTTGGATTCTGAGCAATTTTTGATCGTCAGTCAATTTGTGCGGAACAAACCCTGCACACACCTCTCGTAAGCCCAAATGTTCGCTCAAAATGCGATAAGTCGATGTTTAATTCCATTTCCATGAATTTCAATGATGATATCGGCTGATTTTGATGAATTCACTCACAGTTTCGAAACAATTTCCGGATACCAATAACTTCACTTCACACACAGTCATAGGAACTTCAAGGTATATGTTGGCTTTTGTAACCCAACTTCCGTTGCTGCCGTTCATCGTCCGAGATTGCTTAGTAATTTAAACTTATTTTGCAACTAACTCCCCCGGATACTTATGTATGAATATATTTACGTATGTATGTACATATAGTGATATCGACATACTTGTAAATATTTCCAACTAATACGAGACTGGCATATTTTTGACCGAAGTTTGACAAGTAGCAGCTCGTTAAAAATTCCAATCAAATGTAAAAAGGACTGATTAGTTGAGCTTGCGGCCCAAATGAAATGAACGCAAGGACTAATCGAGCACATTTCCCTAATGATCTTTCCAAACCAATTTTCATAGTATACTTTTAGGCATGTCATAATTCAAGGGAGCGCACGAGAATCATTGTAAATATGTATGCTCTTTAAAATCTGTCGTAATAATGTGATTATTATCATATTAAGCTCTCCCCATTTCGCACCTCATCATAAGGTTACTAACATCTTAGCAGCTGTCTCCAATTGCTGTGCCTTCGGTCAGCTCTTAATTCACGGAAATTTGTTTTTGTACTGCGCTAGCATTTTATTTTTCTGACCTGTTGAACGACTTTCTTTTTTGGAAATTTTTTGTGTGACTTGTTGCTTTTCTCTTGGTGGCTGCATGAAATTTTCTAGCATCTCTGCTGTTACAAATACTTATTTGTTTATGTACAGATACACACTCACATGCACACTTGTTACGCTTGAAGACCTGTTTCCATACTAGAAATTTACTACTTGAATTTTTTTCTTTTTCTCATTTATTTACATATAAAATTATTTTAACTTGAAAATTTCATTTCGTTGCAATTAAAAGTGAGCATAGCCGCTTTTTAGCGAAACTTAACGCTTTGCTACTTTTAATATTTACAAAATTTATCTAATTTATTTTATTTTATTTATTTGAATAAAAAAGGAAATTTTGTATAAGCTTTACCATAAGGACTCAAAACACAATGCTAACCATCCAAAATAACAGAACATATAACATAACTAAAACCCTCTTCAAACCTGCTTCCGTTCAGACAGTATAGCTAACATTTGCAGACAAAGTCTATGAAAGATGTTGATCATTTTCTTATTATACCATAATATCAAAAATTGCATTATTTTCCGCTTATTTCACAGCATTCTGTCTATCCAATCAGATAAATTATTCAATTGATTATCTTTTGCAGAGCATTCGAAGAATTGTACGTTTTGGTTAATGTGTGAAAATTCAAAGTCCTTGCCTTCTTTACCCAAAAATACTGGTTTTGACATGTTATCCTCTCCTACCGACTGCAATTTACGACCACGTGTTACCCGTACAATGTTCCTGGCGTAAGAAATGATTTTAATTAGTAATCATTAAGATTTTTACTTGAATTGCTTAATTTACATTTCTTTTTCCAATATACTTTTGATTACTTGAGCGCCCTTTGCTGTGCTCAGATCTTGTTTATTGCAAAGTACTAAGAAGGGACAAGACTGTATGGCAGGATCGGCAAGTACGCTGTATAAAGCACTATTATGTCAACGAGATTAATTAGATAAATTTTGTCAAAAAGTTTTATTTTACTCAATGTATACTTACTCCGCCACGTCGCGGACATCTTTTTGTACTGTTACAGAATCCACTACAAATATTAAGCCCTTAGCTGTACGTTTATATTGATCAAAACACTTATCCCTCACTCTATAATGTCCAGGTATATCTACAAGACGGCCAGACATACGCCCGGAACGGTATTCGCCCACGTTTTCTGTGATGGAAGTGAAAGTATCTGGGAATTTTTTGTGCATCATTTGCATAAATATAGCACTCTTCCCAGATTCACTCAAACCGGTCAAAATGAAATCTCGTCGGCCAAACGATCTTCTGCGCAACAATAGTATTATTGCTATAAAGATATTTAAGAAGTATTTTACATTTACCGTGAAAATATACATATATATAAGAGCACTAACCCATTACAATGAATCCCAGCACCGCAGCAACGAGTACAGTAGTCATATTCAACTCTGATACTTTGGATGTTGTATTCTCTTGTGCACTTTCTGGTATTGTATCCATTTTGTATAAATTATTAATAAATGAAAAGTTTTTAATTTAAAAAAAATTAGTTGTGGCGCTTTGAAAAGTCGAAGTCACTTTGGTTAATATAAAATTCCAAACAAAAGTCACGTCAATGAGTTGACAGCGCACAGTCGACACGCATACACTAGGGTAGTAATTTTGTTGTTGAAATTAAAGTATCGATAAATATACTAAGTGGTAGGCATCTACTTATCAAATCAGACTAATTATCGGCTCACAAAAATATTTCATAATACTTAATGCTTATTTAATCAGTATTATCATTTACTATGCATTGTATAATCCATATAATGTAGTATCGTATATTATTAGTATTAAAAACAATTTGTCTAAAAGCATTTCTGGATTGGTGTGGTTTAAAATTTTGGTAGGAATGGGGTTAGAATTGATTTTAAATTATCGATTAATTATTGTTAGTCTATTGACCGATGGATGGCGCGCTCGCAGTCAACAATATTTCACCCACATCTAAGAAATAACAGCTGTTTCAGTCATTAAACAAAGATAAGCCGAATAATTAAGCTCGTAAGTTATATTTGGCGTATGTAGTTAAAAATGGCAAAACTTTTACAGAGGGTTGAAACTACTTTGCGCTGCTTTTATGTTTTCAATTCGAATTATTGTAAAAAAGAAGGCGATGAGTTCAAAAAAATACTCTACTATAATCCTGAGGATATCGAACTGAACACCAAAATCAAGGATGTTGGTTTAAGCGAAGCTATTATACAGTTTACTGGGTATACCATACAATTTTCATTGAAATCAATATTAATTGTTAAATATTCACATTTTATTTAGCACCTTCGTTGGTGACGATGACTGCAAAGCGCTACATACACAGAAAACTACGCAGTTATTCTATCAACCTGAAAAAGAGTACTGGATTGTTATGGTTCTAAATGTGCCGAAAGAAGTTAAAGGCAAGGATGGTGTTGAGGTACCGGAGTATCGTGGCACCGAAGTACAAGATCGAATATATAGGGCCGTATTGCGTCAATGTTACAATATGTTTCGACTGAGTTCAGGTACTTTCCGTTCGAATTCAAATGATAGTGATGAAGATAATGGGCGTGAGCAATTAAAAGGGAGACTTTCTACATTTTTCAATAACGTAAGTGTAACTTATATTTGCTTTAGTAAAAGTAAACATATTGTTTTAGTATTTGAAAACTCTGAGGTTTCCCGTTGGAGACGTGCTCAGCTTTATGCACTCCATACAATATTTGCCTTTAGAACAAGCGTTATTTCTTCGAGCCCATAATTTTATAAACATGATTCGTGCAACGTTTCCTGTCATAAAAGAGACCGTTTTACTATATGACGAACGAATAATAAGGTCAGTTTCGATGTACAAAACTTTCTTAGTTGTTATTTTAAATTAAAAAACATAAATATTAAAGCATTTTTTTTCTTACAGCGGTGGGCAAATCGATGCAATTGAATTATGTAGTTTGCATCAATATCTTTTAACCTCATTCATCGAAAAATGCGAACATCTCATAGGAAGTTCTCAAAGTGAGAGTCCCCTAGTAGAAAAGTTTCAAAATGGAGTTTATGTCACTGGTTTAGGTAGTGAAGAACACTCAACCGACTTACCTAAAATATACATCAAAATAAGGAAAGAACTCCATTGTTATTACATAGTAATTTTTCGAGTTTTAAGAGCAACATTGTGTTTACTTATTAGTGGTAAGTATTGTTGAATAATAATATTTGCCTAAAAATTCATGACTTTACTTTATAGCGACGGAGGATCCTCCATGCAAGGAGTTTTACGATGAACTACGCTCGTATATGGAACCTCAGTTATCGAGTATCGCAAAGGACATAGAAGAAAATATCAGTAAACAAGGTCTTCGTAAAGCAAACACTTCTTCGTCGCTCTCTGCTTTAGCTTCGGCTGACGATAATGTGAACCCGAAGTACATATTCATCAATGAGCAAAGCTTAAAACATCTTACTAACATTCCCACAGAATATCGTAGAACAAATAAATCAACACATTATCTTCCTGCAAATGTCACTAATCTTATAGCAGATCTTATCCCCTCTGATGAAGCCAATTCTTTAGAGGACTCGTACTCAGATTTAAAAGAAGTGCAGATTAAAACCACAAATGATTTTTGGATTGTACAACGATGTTGGAATTGGCGGCGGTGCTATGTGATAATACACAACAGTAAAGCAACTTTGCTGGATATTACACAAGAAGCTAGGCGTGTGTTTGATAAAGAATTTACAGATGATGTATTTTTTGACAAATAAAAAGTATAATTAAATAAATGAAAGGCGTTTTCCAATTAAAACGACGCACTTCCTCATGGTAGGCATTCAATTGTCCCATAGATCGATTACGGTGACAGAACACACAGCATGATGTAGTAGCGTCTCAAGTTAGTATTGATGCCACACCAGAAGTCTCACTTTCTGAGAATACCACATTGCTACCATTGTTCGTAAGACCGTAAACTGTACCTCCACGCGGAGCATTCTTTAACTTTACTATATATATCCGATGATTGCTCATGGAAATATTGTAACTGTGGTCATCATACACAATTGAGATGCGTTCACAACTGCTATTGGGCATGAAGTTATCGTCAACACTATAAATGTAAAATAGTACACGTTTTAGCAGTATTTCTAGAACATAAAATTATTAGATAATTTTGAAGTAATATGTTGACAACTGGTTATGAGAGTTATTTATATATGGAGGGTTAAAATAATAATCATTGCAATAAACGCGATGAATCTTTTGGTGATTATAGGATCCGGCTACTTTATAGGCTAACATATGTACATCATAAAAAAATAAAACTTTACGAACCTTTCCGCTAGGTGTAAAAGTTCCATGAATATGTTCGCACTTCTTTCATCATTTTCTAAATCTCCACCGGAACCAATTACTGCTCCATCGTCTTGCAATAATAAATAGCCAATTTGATTGCTCAGTTTTTCCATATTGCTAATTAATGCCATTTGAAGTATGAATAATGTGCTGGTAAATTAGGCTTTCTTAAACTTATAGATAAAGGAAGAATATTTAAATTCTTCCAGATAGAAAGTTCTTTTGTTTTTCACTTAAAATTATCTAAATGTCAATCTAGTTTTAGTGATAACAAAAGGCTTTATGCGCTTTCGACTTTTAAAATGTCAACTGCGACACATGAACCGTGCCTAAAAAGATAAAGATTGCAAGATATAAGAAAAACTTTGAAATAATTTGTCTTCTTTTATTATAAATTTTTTTACTACTTTACCAGTTCCTCTATGTTAAAATTATTATAAGTAATTACGATGCCTTACTCAATAACTATTTAAATTTGTTCTTCGATTAAAAATCGATTTTAGTTCACACATCGTTAATGTACATATCTCAATCAAAGTTTTGTTATATGCGTCTTTAGTGAAGTAAAATTAAGCTAGGAGTAAACTTTTAATATATTTTGTACCATGGAGTCATTGTATATTAATATTGGGCTATATTAAATTTCAATACCTTAAGATTCGTGTTATGCAGTGTACGAGCTTATAAAATCTATTTTCTTGTGTAAAGTATAAATCTTCACCATTTTATTTCGACGGAAGGGCGCTTTTCGTTTCCCAAATCAGGTAAATGCACTTAGAATAATTATTTCAAACCTTTTTTTTAGTTTAATACACTCGAAATTTCGCGTTTGATATCCTGGAATCTTACATAGAAGCCTAGTTAAAAAAATATACGGTGTTTTGGGAAGTAGCGAGAATGTTTATATTTTCTTTGTATATTTATTATGAATGTCGTGTACAAAGTAGGACAAAAACGCGAATGAAGAACTCAAAACAATAGCAAATAAATGATGTGTAAAGAAGGCGGATAAAAACAAATTGGATTTGAAACAATTATTCATGATTCCTATAAGCACTTCCAGAGAATGTACATTTTTATTATATACGTTCTCTGCAATTCATAACATTAATTGTTGAGAATGAAAAGTTTAGTATAAGAGAGTGTATAATCTAATAAGAACAGTATTTATTATAAATATATCCATTCTATTGAAATTTGATATTATGACATCGCAGCTCAAATTAATTCAAAAATCTTATATTAAACCAAATTATTTACATAATTATACAGATAAATTTATATTGCAGTGACATTCATTTTTTTTATTTTTATTCCAAAAAATTATAGCGTTTATGGGTCGGTTCTGTTTTTATCATTTACGTAATCTAAATTTTTTCCAACACTGGAGAATGCCAAAAAGCAAAGTAGAAAATGTCAAACGACGTTCTCAACGAATATCGAATTTATTCGTTGCCATTTTGTAAAGTGCTCTTAAAACATACTAAACTTGGTGTATTGTGCGCTTTGAATGAATTATTGAAAAAGAGGCTATCCAGTTTAAAACTAAAGGATATTGTGTAAAACGCGACTAAGAATTTATTCGTGTAAGTTAGATTGAAATTTCATAAGTACTTATGAAGTTTATAGTAAGATTAGGTAGTATTTTGTGAAGAAAATTTGTGGGTCAGTTAAGCAGCCGCCACACCCATTATGGGAAAAAATATATTTTGTAGCTAATCTAATCAATATTTAGTAAAGAAAATACTTCATTAAATAAAGAAACAGTTAGTTTGGTTAATATTTGATTGTGTTTTGTAGTTTAATATTTGGTAAGTCAACGAAAATTTCTGTATCTGAAATTATTGAAAGAAAAAAGTTACAAAAAGAAAAGTATTTAGGGGAGAAATCGTTCATTAAGAGCATTGCCGATGTGAGCGACGTCATCGTGCTGCTTGCTTCGTGATGTGCAGAGCAGACGGCAAATTTGTTTTTGGAAAGTGTTTTGGGAGTTGCGTTCATGTGTTGTGTATGGTGAAAATTAAGCAATTACAATAAATTTGTGCTATCAAAAGAAGAACTTTCTCAATAATACAAGTATATGATATACTTAATATCACGTAAAACAAATAAGTTTGTAATTCAAATTTTAATTTCGTGTGTGCTTCTTGCGTACGAACCACGATATACAATATACAATAAAATAAAGGGTGTGACCAAAAGATGACACTGGAAATTATATATTTGTATTTAGAAACAAGATGCGATCTGTTGCATATTTTTAGGATGATTACATATTAGTCGATTTTTTTTTATGTATGTACTAAATAGGGATTTATTTTAATCATATTTCTATTGTCGCTTAAAACTTTGTGTTTAAAATACTATTGATTTACAACAAATATATTTCGTGTGTTGAAAACATAGGTTTGTCAGGTATTAGTTTGGCTTACATTCTCATTTATTAGCAGAAGTTGTGATGAGAGTCCTTTTAAAAATCATAAAATAGTATTACGTCAACACCTAATGAAATCAACAGTGAGCAATAAAGTTGAGTTGTTAAATGGTACATTTAGTCTGCTCATCCTTTCAAACTGAACTATGACTCAAAGAGCATGCGTTACTTATCTTTTCATTTAGTTTGTCTTTTACTTGATATGTATTTTATTATATACTATTGTCTTTTTCCATATATTTGCTTAATATTTACCTTCTCAACTAGAGGTATACCGGTAATATAGCTAGAGAGAAAACGCTCCGATATGACGATAATTAACAAATTCATTTATACAAAGACAGTTTTAAAACCAAATATTTGTGTTTACGCATTACGTCATTTCACTATTTTTGCTCAATTCTCTGAGTCAATTGGTTTTGTAGAACTTGTATGAGTGTTTTTTTTTTGTTGTTGTCAGTAGTTCAGTGCTGAGTATTCCCACAACATATCTATGGTCTGGTCAAATATGAGAATGTACAAATTTCCATTTGAGGTTGCATATTCACTTGTGTTAAATGCTTTTATTTTTTTAATTTTTGGGTAATTTATTAAGTTATATATGTATACGAGTATGTACATACATTACTTTCTATATAACTAGAACTAAACTGTATATAGAAGTTTGGGAAAATAAATATACTATGCTATTATTCCACAGTTTATATACTATAAAATTGTAAAAAATGTAATGTTTGGAGGTGGTATATTTCAAGGATTGTCTTATTCGATGCTCCCTTTCAATTTGAGTACCCATACATTTTTGTACTTGTAATATAGTTCAATACTTTGGGAAACGAAAAATAATATTTACATATATATATATTTGAAATTTTGTTGTATTGAAAGGAATCGATCGCCTGCCCACAAACGTTCAGATTTAATAATAAGTAAATAAGTGACTTTGATGAAATAGAATAAAACCTAAAATATATTTGATGTCGGTTGTGATTGTAGTTCTTCTAGGTATTATTTAAATTGAAGGTCTTTTCCAGTACTATTTCTCCAAAATAATAACTAACTCTTTCGCACTTTTAATGTCTAACTTATAAAAACAAATTATTAGCTGTAGACTTGTTGTAGATAATATTACAAACCTATTTATTAATGAAAAGTACCAATATTGCAAAAACATGTTTACTATATATTACAATAATAAACGTGTGCATGCAATTTAGATCTTTCCAATAAGTCTGACGACAAGCTCATACCACTTCCATCCTGAAATATCGTCCTCTTTTTCTCTGACATATTCCATTTCAGATGATCAAATTAAATATTACGAAATATTTAACACTATAGAAAGAGGCAAAATGAGCAGTCTTTAGAGATTCAACGATTATCTAAGCTAAATACATTAGAAGTTAGAAAACAGGAAGGTTTAGCAATGACTACGTCGGAAATAAAATTGAAACAGTTGTTACGTGCTAATGTGGAAGTGCCAACACAAACAACTGAAGATGACACAATTTCTATAGACCATTTTCGCCAATGGTTTCTTCAGCAATTCAAGGAGACAAACTCGGATAATAGGGACAGTTTGGAGAATTTTGCAATATATTTCTTGAATACCATGCGTCGACAAACTGAAAAATATTTGCGCTCAAACGAAGTAGAGCAAACTTGCCAAACGCCTGTAAAAACAAATAAATTGTTAACTAATATTAGCGATATCGATGGGTATGAAAAAATTAATACACCCAAACGTGTGTCACTATACCCACAGAATTCGGCACCAACCACACCAAATTTTGCCTCTACACCGGAGCAAGCGAATAAAAGTAAAGGTTATTTTGAAAGCAGCCAACTTACGGACTTCTCAAGCAATTATCGAAATAATGGTAAAAACATCTCATCTACGGTTTCTACGCCTGCTCATTCGATGGAACGAAGCATAACAAGTACTTTTAAAAGTGACGCATCTACGCCTATACGTCGCAGTCAGAACAGCAACCGGCGTTCGGGAAATAGCTCATTGCTGCCAGTAACGCCTCATAGTACTGAAAAGTCAGTACGCAACAACAGCGCTACCTCCAGCTTTTGCCTTGGTGACTTTATGGTGCTCCAACAAAATAGCAATCGTTCGAACCGAAAGAAAGCTACAACTACACAAACTCAAAATACTGCCGCATCGTCATATAATGAAACTCCAAGTAATAGTAAACCCAAAAAGCGCGTAGTTCCAATCACTATAAGTAATCGGTCAGTTGTAGATGTTGCGGGCGAGCTAAAAGCTTTTGGCTCCAACAGTTCATTCAGCAATGAAAACAATATACTTAAACTATCGAATGCTGAAATAGAGGATAAAAATAAGTGCAGTATTATGGCTGCTAGGAAATCTCTGAAACTAAATGCTATTGAAATAAGTAAAGAAATGGAAACCACTTCGATTGGTGAAGAAGAGAAAAATTTACGTGAAATGGTTAAGCGGAAGCTAAGGGATGTCACATTAAATGTGGAAGCGGAAACAACGAGTGATGCACTTATAGCTCAACCGCCTATAGTAGAGCTAGGAAAAATCAAAAATCACCCATACATAAAACGTCTGGCAGATATATATGTGGTTTTAATGGACTTGAATTTTGTAACTAACATACTAAGTGAAATGGCATTTACGTTGAATTTGTTAAACATACAGGAAACCACACTTGACGATCTTGAAGTTAATAACATCGAAGGCGCAAATATCAAAACTGACCTAACTCAAGAACAATCGATGGGCATGCAAATGTTGAGTAATATAACAAATTGCATTTATTTCGCTCTCTGTGTGATTAGACGTCAGCGACACTTGTTTGCACACCTCGATATTAAAAGTTTGGGTGTAGTTCTGCATAACGAACGCATTCACTGCCTTGATACGAATTTGAAATCGTACCTAGAATCTATTTATCAGCTTAAACAAAGTTTGCTACAAGATAAGACACAAACATTCGAAACCTCCACTACAAGCCCATTTAAGAGCGTTTACTATCAAGAAGACAAAGATTCGAGACAGCATTTCACTTCCAATAATGAGTTTGGCGCCTTCAAAACTCAACGTGACCTTTTTTACAAAGTACTTAAACTTTGGGAAACTCATCATCTTAATCCCAATTGGAATTTTACACAAGAGTTGGCACCAAGAATTCGTGAAATTTTCAAACAGTCGGAAAATTCAATCAATATGGCACATTTTGCCAAATTGTTTGTCTCGCAACTATTGATATCAGCCAGTGATGCAACTTCACCCGAAGACATTGGCTTAGATGTTGACGCCGAAAAGTTCAGCAAACTAGCACAACGTTTAGTCGCACCTAGCAATTTCAGCGTCGATTATCAATTTCCACGTAATCAAGCTTTCTTTCGTGATTTCATTGCCGAAGCCAGATCGATACCATTTGCTGAACAGTTAAAAATGGCGCTATATTATCAACTAATTACACTAAATAATTCTACATTTGAACAAACGAATTTATTGACTGACAACAGAGATGCGGATGAACTCGAAACGGATAATGATAAGGCGAAATGCAGTGAATTTATAGTGCGAGCCGAAACACTAGCGTCTATGATCATATTAGCGAAATTTCTCGGTTTCGTGACCGCTTATCCATATAGTCAGCACTTACAAACTGCAACCATATCAGGGAGCATTGAAAAGAAGCAGTTATTGTTACGCAGCTTATTTAAACCACACTTTAATGTATCTCACCATTTGTTAGAGGCAATCAAATATAATAAAATGCTTATTACATTACCGTGGTTGGTACAATATCTTGCAATGTTGGATAATATTACATTACAATTGTCCGACTTTGCCGAAACTACCCGAATGTTATTTGCCTTATACACCACAATCGGCAGCAATTTAACTCCAAGATCTTTGACGCCAACATCTATATTCATTCTACGTTGCTGTATGGGTTGGCTTTTCGATATAAAACCCTTCATAGCTGAAAATTATTTTAGATACCGAACGACACAAATAACTACAAATGTTGGCACAAGATCGCAAGCAGAAACACACGCCGAACATGATGAACCAGAGGAATTAATTGTAAGAATATTAGGTGCCACGCATGTTAACAGCAAAGTTGTTTGCATTCCAAATGAAAAGAACATGTGTAAGGAAATTACACTTAATCCCTTACTTGAATCTCTACTATCCGTTGCCTGTCCATTTTTGGCAGAATTTCGGGTAGCCATAATGCCAAGCAAATATGCAACAACAAAATTTGCCTCACGCACAGGTAGATATCGCCATATAACGACACGTATTGCCGAGCCACAATCCTCAGCTGTGAATTCGCCATCACACGTTGCCTGTAACACAAACACCAATGCCATCAATTCACAACGAGCCCAACAAAATAAACTTATTGAAGCATTTCTACATTCACAGAATCCCTCCATGCGTCGTCTTATAGAATTTGTCACTGAAAGAGTGTATAAGTCGGTTGTTAAGGATGGACAACACAAATATATACTGCCTACAAAAGCTACAGCTGATAAGCGTGTAAACGAAATCACTTCTTCTAATGCAGATGAGGTTTATAAAATCGTATCTAACATATACACCAGTGCCTATGATGAAGTGCATCTCCTTTGGGAATCAAACATACCAAAATTGTTAGACGAGCGCATTGCAATTGCTCTACCTGCACTGCTACCAACAGAGACAACGCCCATAGTACAAAAAACCTACTCCCAATTGATAAGACAAAATGCTATGAAACGAATTAAACAGTGGTTTATCGATAATGTGCAACCAACAAGCTTTTATTGTGGTGATCTCAATGAAATCACTCAAAAAATATGCAAATCAAATAAAAAGGAACAACAAACGTCATCAACATCTGAATTGAAAATAGTCAGTTTCAAGCCAAGCGTGTCTGATTTACTTGACGAACTACAGTACTGGCTTCATTGCACCTCCTTACGCACAGAGCTACTTATGGCAGGATCTGTAGAAATTGTAGCATTTTTGCAAAGAATACCCAAAGCATTTGTAAATACATTGCCAACAATTTTTTATCGCCTTATCGGTGCAGGTGTTATACAAATTATTCAACAATTAATAATTCATAAGCCCTCGCATGTTACAATCGAATTAATGGAATCAGCTTGTACAATTCTATTGCATCCAAATTTTATTGCGCTCACAAATACCACAGAACGTAGTAAAAATAATATTAACAAAAATAACGCACAAGCTGTCAATAATGTCAGTGATGACGAAAGCACTAGTACCAGTTCGACAGATTTAAATAAGACGCCTAATATCTATGACGCACTGATCACGGTGGCATTTATCGAAGCCCTAGGAGATAATAGTGATTTATTTGAAAAACTAAAAGACTTGCTAGTTTATATGATAACACAACAAGTACTTACCATAGACAAAGTGAATGTGTTGTTTATACCGATTTTCAAAGAGAATTGGCCCATAAACGTACTGAATGAAATCTCGAAAACACTACAACGAATTGCTGATGAGACCGTCAAAATAAAAAGAACAAAACGTCCATATACCGCTGACGACGACGAGAGTAGTGAAGACGAAGCCAAATCTCATTTATTTATGGAAGTATTGGCCGATCTCTCAAGAGACGTTGATAATTTAGGTTTTTAATTAATACCGCTAAGATACTGCTTGCCTCAATAAGTTTTAATAGACTAAAGTGTTATTTTGTGTGATTTTAATTTATGACATAATAAATTACAATTCTATGTTTATTAAGCTAAGCTTTCACGTGTTTTGTTTTTAATACTGTATAGGTTATTTATAAGTTTAATCCAGATATATTTCACAATCAAAGCCAATGATTTTATTGCTGTAGGTAATTTATAAATATTTGAATAAATCTTGATTCGAAAATTTAAATTTAAAGCCATGACTACGTAAAAATATTTTATAGTGTAATAAGTCAAATTAAAGGCCTTCAAAAATCTTATTATTGTTGTAAACAATATTGTCGAGGCAGTTCTTGGCCAATAGTAAATCGGAAAAACCTTGACCCGACTTCCGTGGTCCTTCCATAATTTTTTTTTATTCAATTTTAAAAAGGTGTTCTTGTCGATATTGTTAAGTACTTAAATAAAGCGTTTTTTCTAATTTGTTCGGATAATGTAACGTTGCTTCAAACAATACCAAATTTCGCGAAGATTTCCTATCAATTCTAAAGGTATCCATATAAGAGCTTGATTTCGATTGGTCAGTTTGTATGGCAGCTATGTGCTGTAACGGCCCGATCTTAACAATTTGTTCGGAGATTATAGACTTTACTTGGACAATAATCTATGCTAAATTTCATAAAAAGATCATCAAATAAAAAAAAATTCCATACAAGAACATGATTTTGATCGGTCAGTTTGTAAGGCAGTTAGTGGTCAGATATTGGGGTTTCGACAAATAAGCAGCTTCGTGGGAAATTTCTGATCGATATCTCAAAAACAAAATATAACAAGTTCTCCGTCGTTTACTTCTGGGTGTTGCAAACTGTTCAGGGTATACAAAGGCGCGTAAGAAATACTGGCTCTGAAATAAAAAAAATAATCAGTTATAAATAATTTGAAAACTACAATTCAGAGAAATCCCAATTTTACAGGAATGTACCTATTTCCTAATTTTCTTTGTAGACCGATATGAATTCAGGCACCTGATAAAATTTTAAGTTGGGTATAAAATAACTTATCAATTGCTTAGTAAACGTTTAAAAGTATTTTTATGCTGAGATAAGATATGGATGTCTTACTGACGAATGAAGAAAATTTCCGATAGATTGCAGGTTTTGCTAAAGGTGTTGCAGAAGTGTAAGCATTGATTCAAAAGTTCGTTTATATGGTTTTGTTTGATTATGTGGGCAGGTGATATATTTTACATGAAGTGGTGATAAATGTACGACGATTCTAATACTCGGTCTACGGGCGTTAGGAAGATCTGGATCAATTCAAGCAATCTTTAGACCAGACCAATTGCCATAAGTTGCAATGTGCTTTGTTAGTGCGTTAGTTATGTATTTACAGTAATGCTCAAAAAGTTGAAGTTTCTAAAAGAGCATTATAAACGGACCCTATGGTCCGGTCGCTTCCTAGGGCTACCGTTAAGTGACTTCGACGACTATTAACGTATTGCTTTCCACAAGGCAGGGTCTGGATAATCGTCAAAGCAACAAGTACTCGTTGTTTTAGTCCGATTATTTTTGCATACGCAAGTACACCTGCTGTAGTTAAATTTATAGATTCTATTTTTATTTGCTGGAACACAGCTCGTTGCAAGAGTGTGAAAAGGTTTAAAGGTCACTTGGAAACTCAAAGTCAAATCAACAAAAAAGAACTAATCATGGAAGCAGATAAGAGAACAACTTTTCATTCTGGTTATGGATTCGTTTGTTCTAGAATGATGTGTTGAGCTAATTTGAAAATTTATGTCTTTTCAATTGATTTCAATTCCTTTAATTAATTTGCTTTCGTTTTTTAAATTTATTATTATTACTGATTTCATTATTTCGATTGCATATGTACATATGTACGTGTTTTGTTACTACAATTTGTGTCTACATATTTGGGCAATTGTGTTAAGCAATGAAATATAGTTTTTTTTTAATTTTTTCGGTTTAAATTTTGAAATTATTGTGTGTTGAGAAATTTTGTCAATCTAGAAATCAAAGGCAAATTAAATCATGAGATCATACTCATGGATTGGGGTTATTTCCTCATTTCTAATTTAAAAAAATAACAATAATTGTTGCCCGGTGTCAATATTTATGCCTTCGTATATTCATTCTCACTAGGCGTTGAGTTATTATTTTTTAGGTATGTATATCATGTATAATTTAAATTGACTGCTTATCAAAGGTTTTAGCAGGTGATACACATTCTTCAATTAACCCTTCAACAGGCCACTTTTAAAAGTTGTAGTATTTGATATTTTCGGTCTCTAAAAATATGCACGGTATGTAATGAGCACAGATTCCAATTGGGATATTAATATCAATATATTTCTGCTATATATTAACCTAAAAAATTAACGTCACAATAAAAGCAAGGTCATTAGAACTGTGAGAAATATTATATGTATATAGACTTTGTAATCGTATTTTGTAATAAAAACTAAAAATATTGTTTCAATTAATAGTTAAAAAGGGTTAAGTGTGTAAATTTGATATCAAACTCATAGCGTCGCCGACAGTTGTGAGTTCGCATTAAACGCAGCGACGAATCGCGAGCGCGTTATTTGTCTGTAGCGAGCGAAACGACCAACATTTTACAATCAGTTGACATAATTGAAATTTTGAAGGTCTGACTCACTATACGTACACGCATACAATCACACTATGTATGCTTGTAGATACAGTTGATTATTATATAATAATGACTTTTTAATTAAAAAAAGAATGCACAATAAAAACAAAGCTTATTAAAATGTTTCTTTTTATTGTAGGTGTAGAAGGAAGAGGCTCTGAGACAAGTCAAGTGGTGGCTGGCAGCTCGAATTACAAAACGCACTAAGCAGTATTAATTTAATTAAAGGAAATAAGAGCGAACGAAAACAAACAAAGGTAGCTATCAACCCGCTTAAGCGGATGAGTGGATGAGGTCATCAATCGACATAGTCTACAACTATATAAATTATGCACTTTATTTCTTAATGTCACACTTCAAATATCACATTTAAGTACAATTATTTTTTTTTTTTACAGAAATTTTACAAAATCGACAACTAAGATATAAACGCATTACAAAGCAACGAACGAAACGAGCATACGAGCAAGATGGAGAATTTTACGCCTAAGGAGGTGAAAATTCTAGAAACCGTCGAAGATATTCAGGAACGTCGAGAACAGGTTCTTTCGCGGTATAATGAATTTAAGATCGAGACCCGTCAAAAGCGTGAGAAGTTAGAGGATTCACGCCGCTTTCAATACTTTAAGCGCGATGCAGATGAATTGGAATCATGGATTCACGAAAAATTGCAAGCTGCAAGTGAAGAAAGCTATCGTGATCCGACAAACTTGCAGGCGAAAATACAAAAACACCAAGCTTTCGAAGCGGAAGTGTCGGCTCATAGTAATGCCATTGTATCGCTTGATAACACCGGTCAAGAGATGATCAATCAACAGCATTTTGCTTCCGAAACGATTTTGCGTCGTTTGGATGAATTGCATCGCTTATGGGAATTACTTTTGAGCCGTTTAGCCGAAAAGGGTCAAAAATTGCAACAGGCACTTGTATTAGTACAATTTTTGCGCCAATGTGAAGAAGTAATGTTCTGGATTAAAGATAAGGAGGCATTCGTTACAGCCGATGAATTTGGACAAGATTTGGAACATGTTGAGGTATTGCAGCGCAAATTCGACGAGTTTCAAAAAGATATGGCTTCACAAGAGTATCGTGTCAATGAAGTTAATATTTTGGCTGATAAGTTAGTGCAAGATGGTCATCCGGAACGCGAAACAATAACCAAACGTAAGGAAGAATTGAACGAGGCCTGGCAACGGCTTAAACAATTGGCAATTGTGCGCCAGGAGAAACTATTTGGTGCACATGAAATTCAACGATTCAATCGTGATGCTGATGAAACCGTGGCCTGGATCGCCGAAAAAGATGTTGTGCTGTCATCAGATGACTACGGTCGTGACTTGGCCAGCGTACAGGCGTTGCAGCGTAAACATGAAGGCGTCGAACGTGATCTAGCTGCATTGGAGGATAAAGTTTCCACTTTGGGCGCGGAAGCGTTGCGTCTATGCTCCATTCATGCCGATCATAGCGATCAAATTCGTGAAAAGCAAGCGGAAATTGCCAACTACTGGCAGAGCTTGACGGCCAAGGCACGTGAACGCAAACAGAAATTGGACGAATCCTACTTTTTGCATCGTTTTCTAGCCGATTTCCGCGATTTGGTATCGTGGATAAACGGCATGAAAGCCATTATTTCTGCCGATGAATTGGCCAAAGATGTTGCCGGAGCAGAAGCGCTACTGGAACGTCATCAAGAGCATAAGGGTGAAATCGATGCACGCGAAGATAGTTTTAAATTAACTACCGAATCGGGACGTAAACTATTGGAACGTGAACATTATGCTGCTGCCGAAATTCAAGAAAAATTAGCTGCACTTGAAAATGATAAAAGTTCATTATTGTCCTTATGGGAAGATCGTCGCATCTTATACGAGCAATGCATGGATTTGCAATTGTTCTACCGTGATACCGAACAAGCAGATACATGGATGGCCAAGCAAGAGGCTTTCCTAGCTAATGAAGATCTCGGTGATTCATTGGACTCTGTCGAGGCTTTGATTAAGAAGCACGAAGACTTTGAGAAGAGTCTCGCTGCACAAGAAGAAAAAATCAAAGCACTTGATATATTCGCCACTAAACTGATTGATGGACAACATTATGCCGCCGACGATGTAGCGCAGCGCCGTCAAATGCTGTTGGCACGCCGATCGGCATTGCAAGAGAAATCTGCACGGCGCCGACAATTGCTGGAAGATTCCAATCGTTATCAGCAATTCGAACGAGACTGCGACGAAACCAAAGGTTGGATTAGCGAGAAACTAAAATTCGCCACTGACGACAGCTATCTGGATCCAACCAATTTGAATGGAAAAATGCAGAAACATCAAAACTTTGAACATGAGCTTAACGCTAACAAATCGCGAATTGAGGACATAACAACCGTGGGTACCGAACTCATCGAAAAGCAGCATTACGCATCCGATCAAATTAATACACGCATGCAGGAAATTGTTGTATTGTGGGAAACACTGGTCCAAGCTTCGGATAAGAAGGGCTGTAAGTTGCACGAGGCCTGCCAGCAGCAACAGTTCAATCGTACCATTGAAGACATCGAACTGTGGCTGAGTGAAATTGAGGGCCAATTGTTGTCCGAGGATCATGGCAAAGATTTGACATCGGTACAAAATTTGCAGAAAAAGCATGCACTTCTCGAAGCAGATGTCATGGCTCATCAAGATCGTATTGAAAGCATTAAAGTAGCAGCTAATAAATTTATCGAGTCTGGTCATTTTGATGCCGACAATATCCGCAACAAGGAAGCTAACTTGTCCGAACGTTACGCCGCACTAGCAGCACCAATGGGCGAACGCAAACAACATTTGCTCGACTCTTTGCAAGTACAACAATTGTTCCGAGACCTGGAAGACGAAGCAGCTTGGATCCGTGAAAAGGAGCCCATTGCAGCTTCCACAAATCGCGGCCGTGACTTGATTGGCGTGCAAAACCTTATTAAAAAACATCAGGCTGTCTTGGCTGAAATCAATAATCACGAACCTCGTTTACTTAATGTTATCAGCTCTGGAGAGAATATGTTAAAGGAACAGCCTTTTGCTAGTGAAGATATTCGTCAGCGCTTGGATGCTTTGCAAGAGCAATGGAACAATCTTAAGGAAAGATCAAACCAACGTAAACAAGATCTTGAGGACTCATTACAAGCACATCAATACTTTGCCGATGCTAATGAAGCGGAGTCATGGATGCGTGAAAAGGAACCAATAGCCACCAGCAATGATTACGGTAAAGATGAAGACTCCGCTGAAGCATTGCTAAAGAAGCATGAAGCATTAGTTTCTGATTTGGAAGCATTTGGCAATACAATACAAGGATTACAAGAGCAAGCTAGAAATTGTCGCCAGCAAGAAACGCCTGTTGTCGATATCACTGGCAAGGAGTGTGTTGTAGCTCTCTATGATTATACTGAAAAATCACCACGTGAGGTGTCAATGAAAAAAGGTGACGTGCTTACGCTACTCAACTCTAATAATAAAGATTGGTGGAAGGTAGAGGTGAACGATCGTCAAGGATTTGTACCAGCTGCTTACATCAAGAAAATTGAAGCAGGTCTTAGTGCAAGTCAGCAAAATCTCGTAGATAATCACTCTATCGCTAAACGACAGAACCAAATCAATTCCCAATACGACAATTTATTGGCTTTGGCACGTGAACGTCAAAATAAATTGAACGAAACCGTAAAGGCATACGTACTAGTAAGAGAAGCTGCCGATTTGGCCAACTGGATTAAGGATAAAGAAAATCATGCACAAATCGCTGATGTTGTCGGTGAGGATCTCGAAGAAGTGGAAGTTTTGCAAAAGAAATTCGACGATTTCAACGATGATCTGAAGGCTAACGAAGTACGTTTGGCAAATATGAATGAAATCGCGGTACAATTGACTTCTCTCGGACAAACAGAGGCAGCCTTGAAAATTCAATCACAAATGCAAGACCTTAACGATAAATGGAATAATCTACAACAATTGACCGCCGAAAAGGCAAGCCAACTTGGCT
Source organism: Bactrocera dorsalis (assembly GCF_023373825.1). NCBI lineage: Eukaryota > Metazoa > Arthropoda > Insecta > Diptera > Tephritidae > Bactrocera > Bactrocera dorsalis. The sequence goes on along the minus strand of NC_064307.1, from coordinate 24,071,404 downwards.
CTGCTCATGAAGTGCAACGTTTCCATCGTGATATCGACGAAACAAAAGATTGGATTGCTGAAAAAGAAAATGCTCTAAACAATGATGATTTAGGAAAAGATTTGCGTGGCGTACAAACATTGCAGCGTAAACACGAAGGTGTTGAACGTGATTTAGCAGCGCTTCGTGACAAAATACGTCAATTAGACGAAACTGCAAATCGTCTAATGCAATCACACCCTGACACGGCTGAACAAACTTATGCCAAACAAAAGGAAATCAATGAGATGTGGGACCAAATTATTACAAAGGCCACTTTACGTAAAGAAAAGCTGTTGGATTCATACGATTTGCAGCGATTCCTTAGCGACTATCGTGATTTGCTTGCTTGGATTAACTCAATGATGAGCCTAGTAACATCTGATGAGTTAGCCAACGATGTAACTGGTGCCGAAGCTCTTATCGAACGTCATCAGGTAAATTATCATTGCTTTATTGTATATTTTTTTTGTTATTTCCTTTTGTTGTGTTTGCTTTTGCATAATTGCAAAATAAGTATGTTCCCACTTAAGAATTTGCATCAGTTTGATTGTTTACAGTTTTTTACTTAAATATATAAATATATATATTTTTATTTTCGTTACATCCGCATTGGTTTATGATTATGAACAATCACACTTATAAGCATATCTATATTTAAATTAAACACATGTTTTTCTTTGTTTTGCTGTCGATTTTTCTATGAATTGTTATCCACTTCGTTTGATCATTTACGCCATTGCCTACATACAAACAAATTTTACTGGATCTTCTACCACCTCCACCACCTGCCATATATGTATACATAAAAACAAAAAACAATTGATTTCGATAATTGATGGTTAAATATAAAATCGGCATGAATATATTGTTAAAAAAAAAAACATCCCTATACCAATCATACACCGGCATTCCTAGGCTCGTCGCGCTGAAATCGAATCTATTATTGGACACAATAATGCTGAGGTAGTTGTTCGTTACATTGCAAACTACTAAATTTTGAATTGCTGCTTCAGCCAATTTTGTCAAATAATACATAAATGTTTTTTTCCAAATTTTAATTGTAACTACTTATATAATACATATGTACATACAACAATATGCATATGCGTACTCATTTAGATGTATAGCATTTATTTTTTGTGTATTATACTGTTACAATAGTGTTACTTTTTTATTTTTCTTGCTCACATTAGAAAATTAACAATTAAATAATTTGATACTAAATTTTTATTTTAAACTAAAACAAAAGCAAAGTATTATACCTTCAAATTTAGACGACGACCTACCTTCTCGAAAGTTAATGGAATAAAATAACGACTCATCTATAAAGGGAGTTATTTCGTTGTAACACTGTCGAATATTTAAAATACTAGTTACTTAGTAAGTGCGAGTGTTTTGAATCGGAAATAAAGAAAAAAAAAATCTGGTTCAAAATAAACCTGCTTCAAAGTAACTTTCAAGAAATTTCCGTATCTAAATGTTATATAATTGATGCCAAACAAGAAAAAACCGTAATTTCGGTTGCACCGCATCGATACCCTTATATTATATATTGCAAAGAATTCCATACAATAACTTGTTTTTGTTCGTCCAGTTTGTATGGAAACTACATTTGTATGTGCTATAGAGATCCGATCTAAACATTTTGTTCGGTGATTGTAGCGTTGCTAGATAAAATAAAATATGTCAAATTGTAAAATACTGCCAAATAAAAAAATGTTGCATACAGAACCTTGATTTGATCGTTCAGTTTGTATTACACCTATGTGCTATAGGTGTCCGAGGTGCCATTTCTTCGGAGATTGCATAATTCATATCAAATTTCGTGAAAATCTCTCCTCAAATGAAAAGGTTTTTCATGTACATACCATGTATAATAAAAGGGTCCTTCATTAAATTTGACCACAAAATATTTTCTACTGCACCGTACAGCAAACGTAAGGCCCATAAAGTGAATGCAAAGTTGAATTTTAGTAATGATTTATAAAGAAGTATGCATGTGTAGTATTGACCACTTTTTAAGAGAGTCAATATTCTCCAATCATATATACTAACATCCGTTTTGAATATTAGATTATAATGTGTTTATTGTTGTATTAATCTGAGCGTTCTTCTTATTATTGATCGCAAACGCAATGAGCAATCCAGCTTCAATGTTATCTTTGTTTGTTTGAAAGCTTTGTGTTAGTAATATAGAAAAAATAGTTTCTGTTAGCAATAATACAAGTTGTTAAAAGATTTCAAATTATTTTTGTGCGGCAAGCGCATTATTGTTTCTTGACTAAAACCCGATTCCGTGCGATTGTATGTTTTTTCGTTTTAACTGAGTTTTGTGACTATGCAACTTGTTTTAACCTTTCAAATACTTGTGTTTGCATTATTTTATGCTCACTTGTTTTCCTTTTTAATGCAGTAAATTTAAAACAAAATTAAATTTTCTTGTAACTTAGGAACATCGCACAGAAATCGACGCACGTGCCGGCACTTTTGCCGCTTTCGAGCAGTTTGGTAGTGAATTGCTCCAATCCAATCACTTTGCCTCACCCGAAATCAAGGAGAAAATTGAGGATCTGGCCAAGACTCGTGAGGAATTGGAGAAAGCATGGACGGCACGTCGGCTACAACTTGAGCAAAACTTGGATTTACAATTGTATATGCGTGATTGTGAGTTGGCGGAATCGTGGATGTCGGCGCGCGAAGCTTTCCTTAATGCAGATGATGTTGACAATAAGGGCGATAATGTGGAGGCTCTAATTAAAAAGCACGAAGATTTTGATAAGGCCATTAATGGTCATGAAGAGAAGATAGCTGCTCTTCAAGTATTAGCTGATACATTAATTAATCAAAATCACTATGCATCTAATTTGATTGATGACAAGCGCAAGCAAGTGTTGGAGCGTTGGCGTCATCTTAAAGAAGGTTTGATTGAGAAACGTTCACGTTTAGGCGATGAACAAACATTGCAACAATTCTCTCGCGATGCTGATGAAATTGAAAATTGGATCGCTGAGAAATTACAGCTTGCCACTGAGGAGAGCTATAAAGATCCAGCTAATATTCAATCAAAACATCAAAAACATCAGGCTTTCGAAGCCGAATTGGCAGCAAATGCCGATCGTATTCAAAGTGTTTTGGCTATGGGTGAAAACCTGATTGACAAGAAACAATGCAGCGGCTCCGAAGATGCTGTTCAAAAGCGTTTGACACAAATTGCTGATCAATGGGAATACCTTACACATAAGACGACGGAGAAATCGTTGAAATTGAAAGAAGCTAATAAACAGCGCACGTATATCGCTGCTGTCAAGGATTTGGATTTCTGGTTGGGCGAGGTCGAAAGCTTGCTTACCACTGAGGATTCTGGTAAGGATTTGGCATCAGTCCAAAACCTCATGAAGAAGCATCAGTTGGTAGAGGCGGATATCGTGGCACACGAAGACCGCATTAAGGACATGAACAACCAGGCCGATTCCTTGGTCGACAGCGGACAATTTGATAGTGCTGGTATTCAAGAGAAACGTCAAAGTATTAATGAACGTTATGAACGCATCTGCAATTTGGCTGCACACCGTCAGGCACGTCTGAATGAGGCACTTACTTTACATCAATTCTTCCGCGACATTGCCGATGAGGAAAGTTGGATCAAAGAAAAGAAATTATTGGTTGGTTCAGATGATTATGGTCGCGATTTGACGGGTGTACAAAATCTGAAGAAGAAACATAAACGTCTCGAAGCCGAATTGGCATCACACGAGCCAGCCATACAGGCTGTGCAAGAGGCGGGTGAGAAATTAATGGACGTCTCCAATTTGGGTGTGCCGGAAATTGAACAACGTCTAAAGGCTTTAAATCAGGCTTGGGCTGAACTTAAAAATTTGGCTGCTACTCGTGGACAAAAACTGGATGAATCCCTTATATACCAACAATTTTTGGCACAAGTTGAGGAAGAGGAGGCTTGGATAACAGAAAAACAACAGTTACTCTCGGTCGACGACTACGGTGATTCGATGGCTGCTGTCCAAGGTCTTTTGAAGAAGCATGACGCATTTGAAACTGATTTTGCAGCCCATAAGGATCGCTGCTCGTTGATTTGCGATCAAGGAAGTGAATTGGTGGAAGCTAAAAACCACCATGGCGACTCAATCGCTCAACGTTGTCAACAATTACGCAATAAATTGGATAATTTAAATGCATTGGCTGCTCGACGCAAAGGCGCTCTCTTAGACAATTCAGCTTATCTTCAATTCATGTGGAAAGCTGATGTAGTTGAAAGCTGGATAGCCGATAAGGAGAATTACGTGCGCTCCGACGAATATGGGCGTGATCTATCAACAGTTCAAACATTACTGACTAAGCAAGAGACATTTGATGCTGGTAAGCAAACATTACCCAGAATTCCTTTTGTTATGTTTTTTTTATACCACATCGTTGTCTGTGTATGCTGGTTAGAATAATTGTTATAAAATATATAAAGTTATACTTGACTTTGATTTTTTATTGCAGGTCTTAATGCATTCGAACAGGAAGGTATACATAATATTACCGCTCTGAAGGATCAACTCATTAACGCAAATCACGCTCAATCGCCGGCTATTTTGAAACGTCACGAAGATGTCATTTCACGTTGGAATAAACTTCGCGAAGCCTCGGAAACACGTAAACAACGCTTGTTGGCCATGCAAGATCAGTTCCGCCAAATCGAGGAACTCTACTTGACATTTGCGAAGAAAGCTTCGGCCTTCAATTCTTGGTTCGAAAATGCCGAAGAGGACCTTACTGATCCTGTTCGCTGCAATTCGATCGAAGAAATACGTGCTTTGCGCGATGCGCATGCACAATTCCAGGCTTCACTTTCGTCAGCCGAAGCCGATTTTAAAGCTCTGGCAGCGCTTGATCAAAAGATCAAGAGCTTCAATGTTGGGCCTAACCCATACACTTGGTTCACCATGGAAGCTCTTGAAGAGACCTGGCGCAACTTGCAAAAGATCATAGAGGAGCGAGATGGCGAATTGGCTAAAGAGGCGAAGCGTCAGGAGGAAAACGATAAACTGCGAAAGGAATTTGCCAAACACGCTAATCTATTCCACACGTGGCTAACCGAAACGAGGTAAGTATCGTTTGAAAATATTACTGCCTAAGGAAATATGGAAACAAGATTCACATCATTTATAACTCAATGAAATTTATTTTTAATATCATATTTTTTCACATACCTTACTGAGACGAATTATACTCTTTTATATTTTGTTTTAGATATTATATGCTGGGTTATAATAGAGAAGGGTAAAAGTTCTTTACTTAACTATGATCAAGTGTTCGCTCCTCTAACCAATGTTACATTGCAAAATGTTGATGATTTAATGTCTGATATGATAATTGCAGCTGTGTGTGTTAAAAGTGCTTAGCAAATAACTTTTTATTAACAGCAAATACCATAAATAGCTTCTGTCTGCTTAAATTATTCCACATATGCGACGTTAAAAATTTTTGAAAATATAATATTACAAACGCAACAATTTTATTTTTTTGGGTTTTTTTTAGAGAGCCATTAAATTGCATTAACCGCCGCCTATTCTTTAATTAATTTTTACTCCGGTTGTTCAACACCACATTTACCACTTAATAGAGTAATAGAAAAATATCATATGTATGTAGTTTAAATGAAGAGTATAAAATATATATTTCATACTTTTTATTTTTTTTTATAGTATTCTAATTAGGGTCCATATAATATTTATCGAAATACATATATACATACATATTTGAGAAAATCCATTTTTAGTTTCTTTAAAAGCTCGTTAAACAATAAAGAGTTAGTTTTTCTTGTGAAAAATATTACTTACCAACAGAGTTGTTAGTTAGCTGCGCTTTTTCAATAACTAGCCTTTAATCTGGAATAGCGTTGCAGGCAAATTTAACAAAAAATAACCAACTTCTAAAAGCTGATTTAAATATGATAGAAAAGTAGTCGATTGCCATTTCTTTGTATTAACATACTTTTACACGCTTTTAATTTAGAACTAGTATGATGGAAGGCTCTGGTTCGTTGGAACAGCAATTGGAAGCCCTTCGCATCAAGGCCACCGAAGTACGTGCCCGTCGTGTTGACTTGAAGAAAATTGAAGAATTGGGCGCGTTACTAGAAGAACATTTGATCTTGGACAATCGCTATACAGAACATTCAACAGTAGGCCTGGCACAACAATGGGATCAACTAGACCAACTATCAATGCGCATGCAACATAATTTAGAACAACAAATACAAGCGCGCAATCATTCTGGAGTATCGGAAGATTCACTAAAAGAATTCTCAATGATGTTCAAACACTTTGACAAAGACAAAAGTGGTAAACTTAATCATCAAGAATTCAAATCATGTCTGCGTGCTCTCGGCTATGATTTACCCATGGTTGAGGAAGGACAACCAGATCCAGAATTCGAAGCTATTCTTAATGTTGTAGATCCAAATCGTGATGGACATGTTTCGTTGCAAGAATACATAGCTTTCATGATTTCAAAGGAAACAGAGAATGTCCAGTCCTACGAAGAAATTGAAAATGCTTTCCGCGCTATCACTGCCTCCGACCGCCCCTACGTAACAAAGGAAGAACTTTACTGCGTAAGTGTACTTCTAAATGCATAAATATCAATGCTAGTAATATACATATATTTGTATATATTTAATAAACGTAAATTTATTTCTTTTAGAACCTAACCAAGGACATGGCAGACTATTGTGTGCAGCGTATGAAGCCTTATTCAGAACCCCGCTCTGGTCAACCTATTAAGGATGCACTCGATTATATCGAGTTTACGAGAACACTGTTTCAAAATTAAATCAAAAATAATATTAAACATTTAAATACTTTTCTTAATATCAAAGTGAAATATTTCCTGCAATTACTTGGGTAGTTTAGAGTTAAGTATTATATTTCATTGTCTACTTGAGTTTCGCTTGCAACTAGGAAACAAGTATTTGGCAGCAATAAATATCAATTGCAAGTCATAAAAATATCTATGTAAGACTCCACATAAATAATATGTTTGCATATTTATTAATCACTCCTACATAATGCGCATTCTTGTATGATGCGAGAAAATTATAATATTCGTATGCGCCTGCATGCTTTCAGAAAAAATAGCTTGCTGCAACTTATAAATTTATCTACATAGAGTGCAAGATAGCCTGAACTTCCTTAGCTCTAGAGGTATATGGGTAGCTACATATATTAATCCAAAGTGATTAATTATAACCGAATCAAAAACGAAAATAGAGTTTTTCATAGATTTTATGACTGCATTTGCTACGAGGCTTAAAAGTAGAAAAAATACTATTAAATCTAAAATACTATTGACTAAAATTCAGTGACGATAATTCATAGAATTATATTTCCGTTTCTTTTGTATACAAATGCATTTATTTGACGCAGATTTAAAGTATTCAGATGCACTTGAAAATTTGCAAATATTTTATTAAATAAAAAGTTATATATCTATATACTGCATGTCTAATAAAGATAATCGTATACTTATTAATTGATATCTAGAGTTTATAAATTTGTGGCTTGGAATCTTTGAAAACAGTCCTATTGAACCTGAATATAACTTGTTTAAGAGGGAACCGCTAGGAACTGACAATTCACTTGTATGATCGACATTGGTGATTCCAATTAAATCGACGACAACATAGATAACCCTCACCATCCTAACGGGGATTGAGAAACCGCCCAAAGGACAACAACAACATTCCAATTACATACATATGTCGCAGTCAATAATTTTAATACATATACATTATATATCAAAACACGACTTAATTGATTTTAACGAGGATTTATTAACATGTTGCTTTGGGCACTTATGTACATTTATTCTATAACAAAAATTTTTGTATACTTTCTGAATATTCAGATTTTTGAAGTTGTTCCTCTAAGGCTGGCCTTGTCAGCCATTCGAATTTTTTCGCAATTGCTGTATCGACATTACCGCCATGTAGGGATGCTCGGTAAAAGAAAACTTTGGCTCCGACACTACTTTTACGCACTTCTTTTGGATACTTATATTTGTAGAATCCGCATGGTGCGTTTCCATAGAAAGTAACCTCCAATTGAGTACCACATTTCTCACGTAGCACTCGTTCTGCCGCCTGACGCATGGTCTCACCATCAAGTCGTGGACCTTGTGGTAACATCTTCACCGCTTGTTTACTTAATGATTCCTCGACAACCAGATACAAAGTGTCTTCTAAGCATCTATTTGTTGAATTTGTTTTGTTGGTTGCATCGTCGGCAGTAGACCGTAAAGCAAATTGAAAACTTTTTAACTCCTCTGAGTAGGCATCTTTTAAATCTTGTGCTGTCTGCTTGGAAGCGCTGTCGTCAAGGTCCACTTCCATTTTTCCTTTTTTGATTAGTTCACTTTGTATTAAATCTTGTTGATGTTTAAGTTCATGATCTGACTGTAAACTGTTCTCGAACTCTACGCGCCATAGTTGCTCCTGGAATTCACGTTCAATGGCGTTGAAACTTTTTGATACGATGGGCAGACGTTCCACAAGGACCGATGCATACAAATCCCAGTTTTCAATTGATTTAGATTCCACCGACTTTGCAGACATTGGTCGCATTATCACGTTCGCATCTCTTTTCGGAACAAACTTCACAAGATTCGTAACAATTTTTCGATACATTTTTATTTAATTAAACTATTTACTTTATTATAGAAACTGACATAACCCAATCAGGTCGCAATCCAAATACTTAACCTTTTTATGTGATTACTGAGCAGCTGTTTTCAGCTATCTAAGATAATTGTGAATTGTTGATTTAATAAAAGAAGAAGAATACAATTTCCCGGTCAATTTGTTATAAACAACAACGAATTGAGTTTTTTGTATATTCCGCTGTGAAGTGGGTAAATTATTTTGCGAAAAATATTCATACATTAGTTTTTAAAGCGTAACAATGCTATCTCGAAGTAAATCTGAGTATGAGGACTTATCCAATAAATTTCGGCTTACCTCATTCGATTATCACAAACAATACTCACACTTTTATGCTCATCGATTAAGGGAAATGACATCGCTCCTTTTACCACTAGCGGAGGAACATTGGAGCAACAAATACGCTGTAAAGAAACTTTGCGATTTGCATGAAGAGCAAACAGAAACGTGCATTATTATAGGTACAATTTACAAACATCAAGCTCATAAACCAAGTATATTGCGTGAAATTTCTGAGGAAAACCAACTCGCTCCGCAGCCACCTCGTGAACATTATGCAGACCTTGAAGATAAGTTAATTCTTGAGGATGAACTTCAACGAGTGCGTTTGTATGGCAAAGTAGACGGTCGTTTTATGTCAACCGGTGTAGTTTGTGCTGTTTTGGGAAGCATTGAGGAAGATGGCCGATTTGATGTTGAAGAAATACTATATTATGAAGCAGGTCCTCAAAAGCCTTTGTCCAATAAAGGCTATAATCGAAAACTTGTTCTTTTATCCGGTATTAATTGTACAGGAGCAGATGATTATATCGACGAACTTAACTTATTTCAACATTGGTTATGTGGTAACGTGTTTGGAAAACAAAATTCCCAAATAGTTCGCGTAATCGTGGCTGGAAATTCCGTTGGAAAAGCAACAGAAGAATCTCAAACTACATCTTTGCAACCTCGCAACAACGATAATAATGGAGCAGTAAAAGCAATATGTGCTATTGACGGTTGGTTTGCTTCTTGGTCGAAAAGTGTATCAATTGACATAATGCCAGGAGCGCATGATCCAGCCAACTTCATGCTTCCTCAACAACCGTTCCATCCGTTTATGTTCCCCAAGGCTTCTAAGAGTACATCTTTCCGAAGTGTTCCTAACCCGTATGCTTTTTCATTAGATAATAATCAATTTGTGGGTTGTTCTGGACAGAATATAAATGACTTACTTAGATGTACAATGATCGAGAAGCCCTTAGAAGCGCTACGAAGTACTTTGGTTTGGGGACATTTAGCACCAACAGCACCAGACACCCTTGCGTGTTACCCATATGTTGACACAGACCCTCTTATTTTGCAAGAATGTCCTCACGTGTATTTCGCGGGAAATTGCGACGTATTTGAAACTGATTTACATAAAGGTTCAAAGAAACAAACTACGAGATTAATTTGTATACCCAACTTTTCGAAAACACAAAGCATTGCTGTAGTCGACTTGGATACTCTGGATTGCAAAGAAATAAAATTTAAGACAGATAAATAAGAAAGTTATTCAACAAAGTAATTTATTGATTATCAAAATACGAAAATAATAAAAGATTTATTATTTAATTGGGATTAGTTGTTTTATTGTTGTAATAGATAAGAAATCTTAATGCACTACTGGACCCAATGGTTCCCCTCGTATGTTACCCAAGTCAAGTCGCGAATCAATTTGGTCATCTATAAGACCAATTACAGCTATGTTATCACCACGAATAATATGTAGTCCCAAAACAATTTGTTCGATACCAGATGTGGTAGAGAAGACTCGCTCATGAGACTCGTCGAGGATGACATTTATAGTTTGATCGAACCCTTTTAGTGTGCCGATAAAGTTTCGTCCATCGGCGGTAATTATAGACACGGTATGATTTATGTAGGCCTCCAATCCTGATGCCATTTTAAGATGTTAATTTCACTCGAATATTGTCAACAGTTTCGTCAAAGTAAAATATAAACAAGATTTGACTTTTGTACGCGTGCTTGTTCTTATCTTGTTCTTTAGAAGATCACAATAAATGGTTTCATTGCTATAATTCTGTTCACATGACAGTGAAGTCTACGTAACCGGGACTCATCCCGATTTTATATTTACGGTATGAAGTTGTACACATTCTAAAATTTCCTCATATTTAACCGTTTAACATATATGTATGTATATTAAAATGATCCCATACATTATAACTATTTTATTTAAATTAATTAGTTGACTATCCTTAACAAATAGCAAACAATTTCTTTAAAAAAAGGAGAGCCTGGCCAGAGAACGTTTATGAATAGAGAAGTCACAAAAGTTAAATCAAATCAGGGATCTTAAATTTAATTATTTTAATAGCATATTTTACATACTGAGATTATTAAACAATTCAGTTTAATATGTTCATATGTTTATTAAATATTCCCTTATTTACTCGCATTTACACATACATTCATAAATACACGCACGCTATTGCTTATCAGTACGGGAGAAATGATGCCTGTTTAAGCTTTTATGGACCGTATGGGGTACTTGCACGGGTGGGACTCAATGCCAGTACCATTCAGGAGTATACGGACCAAACCTGTTGCAAGGGTTGCTCCAGTGATAAAACACAGCCCAGGTAGTAGTGTCGCCACCATTACAATGGTAAACGTATTACGAGATTACTTTTTTTCTCTTAATGCTAATAGCAGTTACAAATATGTGATGTTTGTGGTGCATCTTATTCAATTTGACAACTTTCAAGTATGTAATGTTTATTTAACAAGCACAATTTATTTAAAGATAGTTGAAATTGCAATTATATTACCGTTGAGCCTTATTATCGCGAAATAACTTTGTGCTTTTGTATACATACATATATTTATTAAAACTTCCCTTTTTTCTTTAAATAAGAGTTCTTCAGAGTTTCAAACAAGGTAAATTCCACAAAGTGCTTAATGAGTCTTCATTGTATCCTAATGATATATAAGTACTGAAAATTATCGCATGCAAAATATTCAAAATGTATCTCCACAAAAAGGAAGCAAAATATGCCGAAATTAAATCCACTGTAGGTTTGCTTTTAATAACTTTATATTGACTTGAGATTGCTAATTCATTCTCAGAATTTAACACTTTCATATATGTATGTAAGTAGTTGCTTTAAGCAACCAATTGGTAAATATTATTTGAATAAATAAAATCAAAAAATCAAATTATACAAAACAACTTAAATTAGTATGGTGTAATCTTAAAAAAATCTCAAGTTAAGTTTGGGTCCGACATCTTGATGTATTCACCAACTTGTTAATGTGTCTTAAATTATTAAATTACGTTACCATTTTATGAACATAGATTTTAAACTCGAGTCAGCTGATGAAGAAAGTTACATGGCCATAATGCTTCAATGCGCTCTTTAAGTATTTGAAATGGATAGGAGATATAAAGAAGAACATTTTGTGCAAGCGCTCCCATCGGCTCAGGATACTGATGGGTAAGCAAAGCTAAAAGTGCTGTGAAAGAACAAAGTCCTGCTGTAAATAAAATAAAGAATGGCAATTCCTTTTTGGGATAAACTGACACCTCGTGAAAGGCTGGCAGTAATTCGCGATCAGCACATTCTGTACATGTTGGATATGGATAGAATAAATGGCCCCTCTCTAACGGATATGGTAACATACGAAATGTACCTTCCCATGTGCAATGAAGTAAATTTATTGCTCCTTCCACATTTTTCCAATGCTTTAAATGGAAAAAAGAATAAGCAAGCGCTTCTGAGTCGCCACGTTTTAATATGTGCTCTGGTGGCAAAATAAGAGGTTTTGTTTCCAATAAATATTTTGGTACATGCGGGTTAAATTCAACAGCTCGATGAATGGCTTCGACGGCGCTCATTTCAATGGTATTAAGACCGCGCTTTGATGCTATATCGGGTGAGAATTTATCTGCCACAGTACGAGCTTTTAATAACGCTGCTGTGTAACAAATTGTTGCCGATTTAGGTAAAGAAATATCATCATATTTGGCCAAAACTGCCTGACAGTCGGCATATGCTTGCATCTCAAGCAGCGTCTCTATGAGATTTTCATGCACGTTTAGTACATTCATGATAGATGGAATTTCTTTGCTGAGATCACGAAATATTTTGGCTGCCTCTTTTAATTTTCCTAGCTTCCGTGCGCACATCGCCAGTCGTCGTTTAATATAGATTAGTACATTTGTATCACGGCGATGTGCAGCTTCTGCTATAGGACCTTGATGTTGTGTAGCCTGCGATCTTCGGTAATTTATTTCTGCAACCTTAAGTGCTGTTTTTAATATTTTTTCTGCTTCCAAAATAGTTGTGGCTTCTTCTTCAGCTAAAAGTATGTAAGCGGGCGCGCATTCTGGATTAATTTCAAGCGCATTATGAGCGGCTTTTATTCTTTGAACTGGATTCCGTTCTCGCCAAGCTGTTTGCATTATTTCATATTCTTCTTTTCTCGCATCTCCTACTTTAAGGAATATTTTTAAAATTAGTGTACATCATTATTATAAATTGACATGTAATTACCTTCGCATGTAAAGAATGTTTGATGGTCTTGTGCGCTCAGATTCATGTCATAATAAGTTAGAGGCTCTTTGTTAGTTGCCCAAAAAAAGCGTTGATATTCTGCTCCTCGATACAAGTTCAAAGGATTGCGCCAGACTTTGCACTCTGGCATTTGCTGGCTTGAACCAGCTGTCTGATTATTAGAACTTCCTGGTGTTCCATTTCCACTACCATTATTTCCATTCCCGTTAGCTTCAGCCTGTGCATCGCTACCATTTATCCATGGACTAATGTGGTTTATAGAGACTTGTTCTTTACATAATAATTTTAAATAGTATTATTATTAAATTGAAGATGTATAAAAATTACTGTTTTACCTATGAAAGATGTACCATATTTACGAAAATACCACCATTCGAAAATTAAAATTAATCCGGAAATAAGACTCGATGTTCCGGTCAAAGCCACATAAAACTTCGGTGTTAGTGTGCTTAGGAACACCGAGGAGTCCCACATTCTTCTTGTATGATCTTTTTCCTTCTCCCACCGTTATAAACCTATTCGACAAATGTACACTTTCTTCTTTGAGACGCAATGACAACAGTAATATTTAATTACAAATACACAGCTTTTGATAATTATTTTGTTAATAAAACTTTACACTTTTATTTAAAATTTAATTATAAATTCTGGTTGTTTTATTTGTATGTTAGGGTTTCTTTCTCCACTTTGTCCAATAAGCTAAACCAAAATTTTTGGAAATATGTAAATATGTTTTATATGTGATGTTTGCAAATGCAAATTTATTACAATTTTATAGAGGATTATATGAGTTGTTGCAGATCTACTGCCAGAAAATGCCCAATATTTTTAATTTTTGAGGGTTTGGGGATATTTCGAAGGATTTAGTTTTAAAAATATTTTAACAGAAAATTTAATAATTAAATGTTGTGAAAACATAAGCAAAAATTATTTACTAATTTCAGATAATCTTTACTTAATAATAATAATTACTAATTTTTTTAAACATTCAGTTTATTCAAGCCATTTTCTTAAGTTATTCAACACAAGAAGAAGATAATTGGCAACTCTACTTATTTGCAATTTAGAATTACCTTCAGGTGTCGCCATTGTTTCTTACGCTTCTTTTTTCCACAGCTTTCGTGCACCATTTTCTATTCGATTGCGGTATGAATTGAGAAAAAATATTTTTCTGCGGGTTATTCAGAGAAGTTATAATATTTTAATTCTTAGAGGTATAAGTTGTGAATTATATCATCAGTTCGCGTTAAAAGTATATGGTTACAGTTAGCAAATTATCATGTGTAGAAAAATGTTGCTAAAAAGTGAAGAAAAGTGAAAAAGAAGCGTAAGATTTTGTGGATAAAATTCACGTTTTCGCCGGTGTGGTTGGTATAAAAAGAGCGTACCGTTTCTAATATACATACATAATATTTAATTGAATGCAGCTTATAACGGAGGGTGAAAATTTGTTAACAAAAGTTAACGAAATTGAAATATAAATTTCCTTGGGGCTTTGGGTATTAGGCCTGTTTAAATTGTTCAGAAAAATTGAAATTAGTCAATATCGGCCATGGCTGACGGTGCTGTGCTAGATCTTTATGCAGAAGATTTGGATAAAGATTTTGCCGCGCAGAACCAGGTGAGAAAAATAGATTATTTATACGTTACGTTCAGGTTTTAATTTTTATTGGTTTCAGGAGGAATTTGCAGCAGAAGGTGTAGATCTGTAT
Organism: Bactrocera dorsalis; assembly: GCF_023373825.1. Lineage (NCBI taxonomy): Eukaryota > Metazoa > Arthropoda > Insecta > Diptera > Tephritidae > Bactrocera > Bactrocera dorsalis. Next base: position 24,056,387 of record NC_064307.1, on the reverse strand, counting down.
GATGATATAGGTGGTCCCACAGAACCATCATCTGTCCCTGCCGGAGTGACAGTATCTGCAAATGCAGTCGAAAATGCTGCGCCAGTAGTTGGAGGCGATTCAGCCGCTAACGGTAGTGGCTCAAATGGTCTTTACCATCAAGGAGGTGGTAGTTTAACTCCTAATCATATGGGTCGCCGTTATCAGCTATATGTAGGCAATTTAACATGGGTATGTGTGCACTTTCTTTAAGTTATTTTTTTTTTTCAAGTTTATAATGATGCATATCCTAAAAGGATTAATTTTTATAAATTGAAATGAGGTATATACTGCTATAAGAATTCCCACTTATGCATATATTCGTTTTCGTGGAAAATACATTTATAATTGCTATTACCTTCATTTTTATATAACTTCTATTTAAAATATATAATATAAATTAAAGGCAAATGTGGTAAATAAAAAACTTAATTGTTTTGTGTATATTCTTTTTTGTACTTACAGTGGACAACCGACCAAGATATTGCAAATGTTATGCGAGAAATTGGAGTAACAGATTTTCAAGAGGTTAAATTTTTTGAAAATAGAGCTAACGGTCAATCGAAAGGATTTAGTGTTGTATCGCTTGGGTCTGAAGCCAGCTTGCGGCTAGTTTTGGAACGTCTACCTAAAAAGGAGTTGCATGGCCAAGCACCTGTTGTAACCTATCCAACGAAACAGGCACTAAACCAGTTCGAGAGTTTGCAGAAAACACGGCCGGTGCCACCGTCGCAGCAAAATGGTCCTCCACGTGGTCCGGCGCCTCCAAATATGGGAGTGGGTGGGCCAATGCCTCCACATCCTGGTGGACAAGGTGTGCCTCCTGGTCATCCTCCTCGTATGATTAATCCCAATATGGCACCAGGTCAATATAGACCACAACATATGCAACAGGGTCCACCTGTCGGTCCAAATGCTGGTCCTCCACGCATGCAGGTATGTGCTTATTATTATTAACTATTAGTTATTAAGAAATTAAGTAGTTTATTCCCCATTTCTTATAATATGTTTTTTTATTTTTTCTTGGTTGCATATATTGTTCATTATTCGAGGTATTTGCATCTAACCAATCAAATTAGGCATGTTTATCTGAGTAGTTCTGAATGCCAATATCAAAAATAGTCTTTTTAAGTATACTGTGTCCTTGATTTAATCGGTTTTAATCTCATAAGCAATCACAACAAGAGTAGTTCTTCTATCTCTTTATAAAACCTTGGCTGAGAAAATATGTACAGCCTTAAGAAATTATTTAAAAACTAAAAACTGTTACTTTTTGTATTACTGTATTAAAATTTTTACGTGCCAATGTTCATGGCGTGGCTTTTCTGATTTCCATTATATATAGTACGTCATTCATCCAAAATTATTTGAACTATTCAGAACACAAATTTTATTTTATGTTAACCCATTGTAGCAAAAATGTAGTTTAAATATTTGTATAATATTAATGTTTCAATTGATGCAATATGTAATTGTAATATGAAATCAGTGTCCTTATACAATTTTTACTATTTATTTTATTTTAAAAAATTCTAAGGCACATATTTATTTTCAAAACTTAATATTTTAAAGGTTGGAATTTTATACATTAAAAAAATTAATTTATACAACTAATGTATCATATTTTAAGCATATGGCTTTGGTAGTCAAAATATTGATTTTATTTACTATGTATATTCATTTGACTTTGGTAGATAAAAGAAAATATATAATTTCTCTGTACTGTAAATCCAAATCATATTAAAGACTGTTATAATTATATTTTTAAATTGTATGTAAATTATCCATAGATCTGTACATATGTAAATATTGTTTATATATGTTCTTTTAAATACAAGTGCATGTTTTCTGGTAAAATAATGGGTTTCTTTATGAAAACAGAAATACTGAATATATTTAAAGGGTTTAACACTTCTGTTAACTCTTTACTGTTATTTTCATTTAACTTCTCTTAAACTTAATTTCTTAGATTTAAGCGATTAAAATCCGATATAATATAGCTGCAAAAGAACTACGTCTGTAAAAGTCTACATTTGTTATTATTGCTACTGTTATTGTTTTATTCCATGTTTTTATTGGACCTTTTCGATGTGATAATTCGACTTCTTTCACTCATTTTTAAACAATGAAATTGCGCTAATGGCAAAACATTTACAACAACTCAACTGTCATGCACATAAACTGTATTTGTACAACAATACAAGCAGGCGCCAATGCATCAGGGAGGTGGACACATGGGACCACAACAGCCATTGCCCGGTCCACCGCCACGCTATCCACCAAATCAAGGTCAGTGGACAGCTACAGGACAGCCTCGTCCAAATGGACCACGAGCAGGACCGCCAAATGGGCCACCACAGCGACCACAAATGGTAAACAAAATAAAATTTGTAACATTGCTGTATAACAATAATGATTTTATTCTAAGGTAGAAACAACACCATTTCGAAATTATCAATACACATAAGTTAATTTTATTTTTGCTTTTACATGTTTATTTATAGGTAAATTTTTATCCAACTAGTTTAATAGTATTTAGTAACATTTGTAACTAAAAAAACACTCTTTAGAAGAGCATTCAGATTATTCAGATAAATTCATTTATAAATTTCTAACAGCCTTCAAAAATGTTGACCAATGTGCGCTTACCTTAACACTACTAAAAGCATTTTATATTAAATAACAAACATCTAGTATCTAGTCTAGTAAACTTTTTATTTTAATTATTTTTATATACTTGCATATATACATGTTATATTTAAATGTTATTTGTATTACAGTTCCAGGGACCACCAGGGGGAATGCCCATCCGTGGCCCACGTCCAGATTGGAATAGGCCTCCAATGCATGGTGGTTTTCCGCCTCAAGGTCCACCTGGAGGACCTCCGCAGGGACCACCACATATGCAAGGTCCACCACGTGGTCCACCAGGTGGGCCACCTCAAATGGGCCCTGGCGGCCCGCCAGGAGGACCACACGGAGGTCCCGGTGGGCCAGCGCCGCACGTAAATCCGGCATTCTTTGCCCAGCCAGGTGGTCCTCCTCAGCATCCAGGAGGACCGCCCATGAGTGGTCCACCACATGGCCCACCAGGACCACCACAGCAAGGAATGGGTATGCCACCTCAACATGGCCCCCCACCACATTTTGCCCAACAAGGTGCACCACGAGGACCGTGGCCGGGCCCAGCTCCGGCGAAACCACAAGGCCAATTCCCTGAGCAAGCGATCGGACCTCAATTATCTGAAGTGGAATTCGAGGAAATAATGAGCAGAAACCGCACTGTGAGCAGTTCAGCTATAGCCAGGTGAGAAAACAGTAAACTTATTAAGAAACTGAAAAGTCGCGTTCAATTTTTCAATTTTTAATAAGGACCATTAAACCATATAATTTTTATATAAACCATATAATCTTTTTTATAAAAATATTCTATATATTTTTCTTTTTATAGAGCCGTTTCAGATGCAGCTGCAGGGGAGTATTCCAGTGCGATTGAAACATTGGTCACGGCTATTTCTCTCATAAAACAGTCAAAAGTGGCTCATGACGAGCGTTGTAAGATTTTGATCAGTTCATTGCAAGATACTTTGCATGGTATTGAAACGAAAAGTTATAATCGGCGGGAACGTTCACGATCTCGTGAGCGCACTCATCGACCAAGACAACGCAGGGAGCGTTCATCATCACGTTATAGAGAACGTTCACGTGAACGGGAACGTGAGCGCGATCGTGATCGCGAGGCTGGGTAAGTAACACACAAACAACTAATATTTTCTAAAGGTATTGGACTATTTGAAACCCAAAAATATATTTCAGATACAGGGAGCGCTCCAGAAGCAGAGAACGTGAACGCCCTGTGCCAGATCACTACCGCGATGATAGGTAACTTGAAAATTATTTTATAAATTGACTATAAAACTTATTTTTATAAATGTTTCAAATTAATTAATATTCTTATATCACTTGGTTCAAAAATAAAGTAGCTCCAGTCGTTCTGCACGTCCACGAAAATCTCCAGAAGCAATTGCGGAAGTTGTCAGTGATGTACCATCAAAACGCAGCTATTATGAGGAACGTTATCGTTCATCAGATCGGGATCGTGATCGTGACAGGGAACGCGAGCGAGAACGTGACAGGGACCGGGATCGGGAAAGGGACCGTGATCGACGTGAGGAACATCGCTCGCGACACTGAGCAGAAAGTAAAGCACGTAGAAATTTAAACCAGCACATGCAACAAAGTAAATAAATCTATACAATAAGAAAAGATGCTACGGTACACTTAAAGTGGTACATTGATTGTATTGTATGCAATGCTTAAACCATAGAGAAATAATCAACAATTATTCAACTTTTACGACAGGCCCCATAGCAAACGTACGTTTGCAAATTAACACTTTCAATTGATTATCATTATATTAAATAGATTTAAATGATCTAAATATGCTGAAATTAAATAATTTTTAAAGAAATCGCAAAATGCGGTTTAACCATAGACGACTTCGATGGAAAACATAATTAATTCAGTGGAATCGTCTCGATGAAGAACTATACATACATACATACATAGATGTAAACTCTTAAGTCGGAAATTTTCAATTTTAAAATACAACATGCACATCTTCAAACAAGATTTATGCTGTAGCAGGAAATGAAGTATTCAATAAAGGAAATATGGAACTAATCAGTACTAATAAGCCTGTGTGTGTGGAAAGATTAAGAAAAGTGAATAAATTATTTGAAGGACATCTAACTAAAGTTTGATTAAGTGAAATCGTAACAACTAATGGCGACAGCAGAACCGGTTTTCGTGTTTGCGGCATTAATCCTGCGCGTTCACATCCGAAGAAGATTGTATATTGATATTTCCATTTATTAATAAAAAAAATATTTTAAAATGTTAAATTGCAAACTATTGTATTGTCTTTTATGCTGATATACCTATAATTATATAAATACTCCTATATTTATATGCACCATTGTTTTGTGCGTGGCTATAACAATTGTTATTTATTATTTCTTTGTTTTATAATATTTATTATTGTTGTTAACTTTCTTCTTATTACAACATTGTTTCCAATGTTTATTTTCAATTGTATGTATTATATCCATATACTAACTTTAAACATAGTAACAACTTCTGTTTGCACACACATTACTAACACTGAAACCCCCTCATAAATTCTGCTCCCAACGGTATACTTAGTATTCTACAATCTCAAAGTACCTAGAATTGTAAGTTTAACACTTTCGGTATATGGTTTTTATACTTATTACTCCTTTGTAACACCATTAGACTTAGACATAATGAAAACTTTGTTCAATACATTTTTTTTTCAATCACTTGTGTAAATTTCGAAATTGTTGCCCACTTACGTTAGGAGTTTTCATTTTTTCCTTAATCACATTTTCATCTTATGTACACTTCAATGGAAGAAAAATGTGCTTAATCTTTGTATAATAATTATGGGCGAAATTAAACGTGATTTAAATTTTTTTATTATGACAATCGTAAATAAAATTTTACGGGTGCGATCCTGTTAAGTATGTTCAATATAGATGAAAGTGTAGATATACTAACGCCAAAACTATAAATTAAGTGGCTAGCGTAATGTATTTGACAAATTTTATTTTTTCTCTTTATTTCTCCAAACTGTCCATCGCCTTACGATAGATACTTATTAAGAAATTTGTAAAAAATAGACAACAAAAGGAACTATGATAACATTTAATTTGAAATGTATAAGTTTACCAGTTATTGAATGTTTTCGAAAAATTTGTTCTTAAAAAGTTATCCAGTATTCATTAATGCTACATATATTTTTGAGATACATATGTCTATGTATATTTTACTTATGATTGTAAATCATACATTCAAACACTGAAATTTTTAATTTTGCTCAGCATAATAGTATTCCATCTATCTTCATTTCCTAATCTTAAGAATAGCACTGCAAGTGGTAGTGTAATGTTAATTTTTTTTTTGTTATTATTTATTATATTTTTTTTTAGTTTTGCTAAAAATTAATTCATTATGCATACATATATATATATACATATAATATATTATTATATAATCTTTATAAATTTCATATAATGATATGCTTTAATTGCATTGATAACTTTCTTACATAAAGCTAAAGTCAGTAATTTTTAATGAGAACTATTTATTTCCAATATTTATTTTTGTGATTTGAAGTTTTTCAAAATGCATTGTATATACTAGTATAATCTGTGATATAATACGGTAAAAATGTACACCATCTGTGATGATGGCATTATTACTGTTGTAATTATAAAGTATTGATATGATTAATCAAAAGCAGGTAAAAATACTCGAAATATTCATATTGAATAAGTGGTGTATGTAAGGCTGTAGTTATCGGATGTTTGAGCTCTATTTTATTTTTATAACGGTTACCAAAATAATAATCAAACAATTGTGAGTAGTTATGTGGATAACTGCATATTTGTTATCATCCGATAACTTAAGCATTTATATTGTTATGCTTTTTGCTATTCCCATTTTGCTCAATTACAAGTACATTAATGTACTTTAATCCAAATTGAACTGTTACAAATTTTTGCATTGCCATTTTACATTTAAAGTGATATTTAGAAAATAATTACAGTTTTTCTGTATTTGAACTAATGTATTAAATAGATATTTGAATTATATAAACCATCAACTATTGTTATGAACAGTGAAAACTTGTGGTACATAAGTATGTATGTGCACTCTCTAACAAGAAATCACGCTCGTGCGCTAAAAAGCCATCCACTAAAAGTCAGTAAGTTAATAATTGCAGTCAGGTTCATTATTAATAGATGTAAACTATTTTATTTAATTAATACGATAAAGAAAAGTTAAAGATGAATTTGTGCGCAAGGAAAAGTGGAGCAATCGCTGGTAAGTGTAACCCGATTTCTTGTTGGAGAGGAAAATCATATTTTAAAATAGTTGGTGCAAAATACAAACATTATGTAAATGGAAAATATTAATTCTAATGAGATGTACCGTACGCAGGTTTCATGCACTTTATTTTTACAAGAAGGATGTTAAAGGATTTTTCTTTATTATTTTGTTTCAACTTTACGAGTATTAGAATATTAATAGTATAGCAGTTATTTTATAAGAGTCAACATATTTACAAATAGTAAATTAAGGAATATGTTAATGACATTTTCATTAATACTAAGCTCATTGGAGCTGGGCCACCAATGCTCGGGTGTCTTGTCTTTTAATATAAATCAAATTCAGGCATACGTAATACATATATACATAAATAGGGTGGTTATTAAATACACCATTTTATGTATTTATACTAAACAAGTTGTTCAATAAACTTCTGTAAATTGGCTTTAAATTGCAAGAAAGTCCTTCGAGTGCCTTAAGTTGGTCACATTCTTTAAACACTAGCAAAATTTTTAAATAAAAATATTCAGGGAGGCAGTAAGATGAATTTAATACGCACAATTTTCATTTTGCAATCGAAATAAAAAAGTTGTAAACCCTTCTAAATATAATTTTGTGTGCTCTAAAGTTACAGCATATCTTTTGTACAGTTTTTGTTAATAAAATTGTATATTTTACTTAAAATAGAAATAAATTAAATCCCACAATAATAATGCGTATGTTATGTAGGGAAAACGCATTATGTACGTACCAGTAACTGAACAATCAGAAGAGTAAGTAAAACATAAACGCAATTATATTCTAATTTTGCTTTACTTTATATACGAGTATATTACTCTTATTTTGATGCTTTCTTCTCAGCGTATTATATAAATTTAATAGACTAAAATATGAAGAAGACAATCGAATATTAACGGTTTGGTAGATATCAATATTCACCGTCAGATTAGCTGCATAGGACATAGGTATATTAAATTTTACTTCTGTTGTAGAAACCGAATTGTAATTTGCATCTATTGTGTATTTTTTTCTAAATTATATATTTGTATATTGACAATATCTGATATCTTCTATTGAGATAATAATTATCGCAAAAATTTAATTCGTGTGTAAATAAAAATATTTTCGAAGAGCGTGGCATCGCCAACCCGTGGTGGAAAATATACAAAGCGATTACAATAAAAAGCAAGTAAAGAGTTTCGGAGATGATTAGAAATTTATTGACAAGAAACGCGAAAACGTCTAGAAGTAACGAGTTGTAATATAACAGAGAAAACTTGTGATTACTTTGAAACTGAAAATTTATTAAAGCAAGATATAAAGAGAGTTTTCTGTCAAAATAATTGAAAAGAATCAAGACCTAAAAATAATAAATTTGAAGTTATAATAGAAACAATAATTTCACGGAGGTAAACCCCACGAATCCTCAACAGAAATTTCGCAATACGTTACGCCACTTTGCCTTGAAATGGCGTCTTCGACTGCAACATATGCAAATTTCCAGGACAGAGTCCAAGGATTTATCAATGGATTGGGTGATAAATAGTGAGTATCTGTAAAATTTGGTGTTATCAAAAACATATACTCGTTTGTTCTGCTTAGGTCGAAGTACAGAAGAATTTATATACATGTGAATATGTACATACATACATGTACTGATAAATTTATGTTTTGCTTTTTAATTAAAGTGACCACTTTTTGTATTCACAACTGTTTAAAGAATTTGATTTTAGTTATAAATTATATAAGTATGTATTTTAAACAGAATATAGATATGTATATATATATATATATATATCCTTTTATATGAGTTGGTTGTAATAACTGCATTGGACCACGTCATTTTCATTTACATATGTACATATCTACATGCATAATAAATAAGTATTAAGAATTGCAGATGTATATATATCCCTCAACCCATCTTAAAGGAATGAAACCTTATTTTATTCCAGTGAACCGTATGTGCGTACTCATTTGGCCAAAGTCTACATGGTACTTGGAGCCGCAACGGCTAGTACTGCGGTAGGAGCGATGTTACAGTTGTGGGGTGTTATAAATCTTGGTTTGATAGCCGCATTGGCCTCATTGGGGCTTGTGTTGGGCCTACATTTTTATAGAGATGATGGAAAGAACTACTATACACGCTTTAGCATGTTGATGGCATTCGGTTTTTGTTCAGGACAGACTTTGGGACCATTGATGCAATATATAATAAGTATCAATCCATCGATAATCATAACCGCGCTAACAGGCACTGTGGTAACCTTCGTTTCACTTTCATTGGGTGCTTTGCTAGCGGAACGAGGAAAGTATCTTTTCCTGGGTGGATTGCTGGTCAGTGTAATCAATACTATGGCAATATTAAGCCTCTTCAATATGTTTTTCCAATCATATTTTGTACAATTGGTAAGTAAAGTAGTTAAATTTATTTTGATTTTCGAAATTAATTAGGTAAATAACTTCTTTTTGTTATAGGCGCAACTTTACGTCGGTGTATTTGTAATGGCTGCTTTTGTGGTCTTCGATACACAAAATATAGTGGAGAAATGCCGGGCAGGAAATCGAGATGTTGTTCAACATGCATTAGATTTGTTCTTTGATGTTTTAAGCATGTTTAGACGTTTATTAATTATTCTAACACAAAAGGTAAAACATTTACACAGATGTTGAAATTGTTTGTAGAATCTGTGGGTGTTTGTTGTTACTTAAAATTTAAGCTTATATAGGGTTTGGCTCTTTTACATTTTTAAATTGTTAATTTCCGTGTGTGTTCGGATATTAAAACAAATGAACAAATTAGATTGATCTTGAATAGTAGTAGCAGATTTCGTAATGATGTAATCAAAGTGTGTTACAAAATTTCGGTTATGAAGTATATTTTCTAATTATAAAAAATAAAAATATTGCAGCTTAAGCATCATTTGCTCTCATAAACTTCCGATTGCCGTGCTAGTTACTGAAGTTTCCTAACTAAACGTAATATGCAAATCCAATGATGAGAAATTTGTTTCAAAATTTAAACACATCACCCTACGGTATTCAAACAATTTAATTATTTTTTTTTTAAGAAAAAATATATATTTTTGTATGCTAACAATGAATTTTTATTTTTACAGGAGGAACGTAAACGTGAGGAGCGTCGTAAACGGAACTAACTGAAAATACCTTCGCGGAGTGTCCAAACATTAATATTTTATATGTTAAATATCTTTTCATGAAGTAACTTATACCCAAATTTCAGCATTAATATTATATTTCAAATCCAATACTAATTACACTGGTTTGTTTATCCCATGTTTTCTAAATACATCGGTAGGTTATGTAGTTGTTCTAAATTGAGGTTTTAGGACGAAATTAACTTTTTAGCAGGAAGAACAAAATTTTGTGTGTAAACAATAAATATTTAATATAAATAAAAAAAAAACAAATGTTTATTGTCGAACAGTTAATGGAATGTAAAATTGTGGAAAATTCAGTATGTGAATGTTTGATTAAAAGGAGTTAGAAAAAATATTCAAACTAAAATGTTATTAGAGGAAATTGATTGTAAAAGTAGTCCTTTAGTCTCAAGTTGTTAGATTTTTTATTTTATTTCAGCAGATCGTATAATTGTTAGATCTTCATAAGATTTTTTTGCTATTTCTAACTCTTGTAACAACTTTAGAAATATATCACGTGCTCCATCGAAATCAAGCACCGCCACACAGCCAACCGGAGCTTTCTTAAACAATGTATATGCCAATTCACGACGCCTTAGTGAGAAGAGATATGGAATATTTTGCTGTTGGCACTGCTTCTTAATACTGCAAATCTTCTCATCCAGTCCGTCTATAATAGAAATAAATTAAAAATTAATTTATTTGAACAAATTGTAGGCAATATTTGCATTGTTTCAACCTCCGCCATCACATTTTTCACAGTCTGGTGCAATTATTATCAATTTTACTTTGTTTACAAGTAAAAAATTATTGGCTTCACGAAATCCTACTACGAAGCGTCTGTGAGCATGAGCCTTTATTGCATTTTGAGCAACGGCACGTTTTTGAAAGCGATCAAGTTCGCGGAGTAGTTGCTCAGTAAGTTCTTTCAATAAAGGAGTTGTGCAATTGTCGCAATAACTAAAAATATAAATTATTTATTAATAATAAGTATATGTGAAGCCTTCATTTTGAAAAGCCCTTACTTTAACAATTCTTGCGGCAGAAGAAATGCAACTAATTTTTAAATGTTCAAGTATTTACTAATATTCAATATTAAAGTATGAATATTTGTAAGTTAGTAATATTTGTTTATACCTTCTAAATCGCCTCGAGTGAGCGGTTTTAACAAATTCTTGTGTAGGCTTAAATTCGTTACTGACTGGCTCTTTTTCCTTTTCTTTGGAATCAATAGAAAGAGATTCAATTAAATGCACAGTTTCCTGTAGTAATCCCGCTGTTAACTGAGTTTTTTGCTGATTGTGTTTTTTCTGCTGCCTGTAGCTCAATATAGCTTTTTTCAACTTGGTATACTTTTTTCTTTTACCACCTTCTCTAGTCTTTCCCCGTTGCTTCCAATTTTTATGCGTACGATTTCCAAATTTGCAAACAGTTCGGTATTTTAACTTTGTTTCCTTTTTTCTTTCCTTAGAAGTTTTAGTAAGAAAATGCAGCAAATTAAAGGTTGCACCTCCACCGCTTTTCACAGCACTTTTTTTCCGAAACTTGGCATTTTTTAATTTACGGAAGGGATCATCGTTTTCAGTACCTTGATTCTGCTTTATATTTTCGAAGGTTTTTCTGTCAATAACATTTAGTTTGTCGGAAGTACCTTTATAGTTAGCGGCCATCCCACTAAAATTACATTTCATAAATGTTTACAACTTTTCTTTACTAAAACAAACTCTTAACAATTAAATTTTTTTGTGCAAAGAAATCTATAAAAATAAAAACACAGAATTTGAATTTCACAGCTGTATTGTTTACCAAGTGTTCTCACTGTCAATAATCGATGTTATTGTTTTTGTAGTTTGTACTACAATTATTTGTTATCGATATGAACGGAAGCATGGATAAATTCCGGAAAGTATGGATGTGTTTGTGAAATTAATTGCGATTTTTTTTTTAAATCAAGTTATTTTTGTTTTGTTTTGTTCCCAGTCGAATACGCCGAGTAGTTCATTGTCAAATACCACTTTGTCCAGTGAACAAAAAAGAGCGTTTAGATCATATATACTAATCCTTACCTTAAAAGTTTTAAGCGTGTTTTCGAATGACCTTAGTTATACTGAATGATTAACAGGGACATAATTAGTAAACAATTGTAACTTTTGTGAATAAATAATTCAAAAATAAGTCGTATTTAACACAAAGTCAAAAACAGATACATCCATATATTCATGCGTGTGAAATATAAGTTTACGTATAAATATTCTACTTCTTATACAGATCTGAGATCAAATAAAAAAATTTATGTTTAGTATAGAGGGAATATAGTTTTTAATTGCCAGTTTACATCGCTCCATTCAACAAATTGTTCTACATCCATTTTCTGTTTACCTATATTGTCCAATTTTTGATACTCAACTATAGTTTTTATGTATTCCAAACATTTTCGCATTCGAAGTGAGTGTAATTTTTGGCGTTTGCAATAGCTGAGTAAAGCTTTCAATTGATCCAATGGTTCCATTTGAGCCAATACAAAGCTAAATATGTTTCGTACATCCACCTTTAAATGCATTGGAAATACTCGAGAATCCGTTCCACGTCCACGGGGAAACACAATCAAGGTGGGCGTTTTATCAATTTTAAACTCCCAACGTAACTCATCTAAAGATGTATTTATACGTACGATTTGAATACCTGACGAATCGTCAAGACGAGCTGATAATTGTATAAGTGCCTGTGATACAAGTGCTGAGAATGTACATAACGGCGAATAAAGCAGTAAAATTGTGGTTAAATTGGACTGCTCTATTTTTTTCATGAATATTTCACTGTTAACGTTTTCAATAAAAACCTTGTTTTGAGGTATTTCCGGTTTTATTTTAAAGTAACTACTTGTTTTATACGCTGTAAGGCTATTATTATAGTAACCACGTACAAAGTGTTCCAGCCTGTCGTATTCAAATAAATCTTGCGACAAAAAAACACTTTCTTTCAAGCGATCAGCTATTATCATTGTTACTAAGCTCTTTTCATTTGTTTCCTTAATTCCCAAAGTTTGAAAAAAATCCATGTACTTAACTTCATCCAAAATAACAACAGATAATGATTGATTTTGGTTCGACCTGAAATCGACCCAATTTGTTTCGACAAATTTTTTTAAATATTTTGCGGCTGCTATTTTTCTTTTGGGCGAATTAAATTTTTTGCTTCGTAAACACTTTGTAAGTTGCTTAATATTGAATTCCAATCCATTTTCATTGTCACAATTATCACTCAATTGGCACATCAATCGCTTAAGGTGGGCATTCAACCCGTAGTAATATCGTAAATTCCATAGGTTAACATATTCTTTAGCTATACATGTGTGTGGGTTTGATATTTTAATTTTGTCCATCGCATATCTTAAATAATTAAGCTCTTCAAAAACAAGCAGATCATGCTGCAAATAATTTAGAGAACATTCGTCCTTAGTGGACATTTCAGGATTTGTTAAGTTAGACATATATTCGTAGAAATAGTCGTTTGCAATTACAGCCAATACGGGCGATAAGCGTAACTGACTTGCAATATTTTTTGGTGAGTTATAACCGTACAAAGAATTTACTGACAGCACAATCTTCGATTTTAACCAAGAAACGATATTGCTAACGTTCCAATCGTTTGGTAACACCTCTATATCTTTATTAGTGATAAGTAAAATTTGTGATTGTGTTTGGTTGTTATTATTCACTTTGTCAATAATAATATCCATCGGCTTTCCAAATGTTGTAGCAAATCGAAAATTTGACTCTGGATCAGTTTCTAGCCATTTGACGCCTGCACTTACAAACTTCCGAAACTCAGGTTGGGAGAGATCAGGAAAAACTCCCAATACTACAGCATCTCTTTCCATTCTCACTTCTTTCAATTCACTCCTTGAATGTAATCTTTCCACAGGTAGAAACAGGTTGTCAATAAAGATATGAAGAGCTCTTGAACTCCAATCGCCGTTATATTGTAAACAAATTCGTTGACCATATTGTACTAATAAAGTTGGCCATTTATTGGGAGCTCCTGAGCCAAGCGCAGACGTGTGCGTTTTGCTGCAGTTGCATGCAAGGTGATAACAATCGATGGTAGCGAAATAAATGTTTTCCCGGTAATAGTGTGCAACGTGATCGTATACCTTTCGGGCTATTCGACTATCATCGCTCCACGAGACATGATAAAAGAGAAATGATAACTCATATTGTTCAGCTTGTTGACGTATTTCATTAACAGCTTCTCCTGGACATTCAATAGGCGACGCAGTTACGATTGAAATAAACAATAATCTGCCAAATATAAATAACACGTAAGAAAATATTTTCCCCCAGATCAACATCTTTTCTAATTGGATATAAACAGCTGTAATTGATTATGATATGAATATGGAGGCAAGCACAATCGAAATTAGTTAAATAGGGCTGCCAGCTTTTTTTAATCCGGAAAAGAGAAAGCCAACATAGCATATATAAAACCATGTATCTGCAAAATCTACGAAATTTTTTTTGGCGGTAAGAGGAAGATTTTTTTTTTTGCTGAAAGTAAAATGTCTTATAAAAAAAAAAATAGTTTAAATATCAATAGATTTTACTACTGTGTATTTGAAAACTAAAAAAATTTTAACACTAATAAAAGTACGCAAAAATAAATAAAGTAAACATAAGTTATTCGTGACATTACATAAATTTTACATTTTTTTTTCATCTTTAAAGTACATGATTAAAGTCCCCTTTTGCACAACCAAGAATTTTAAATACGTTGTAGGTTCAAGTTGAGGTACTAAGTGCTGTAGTTAAATTCAATATACTCATTAATGCTCCGACAAGTATTTTTTCTGAAGCATATAGTATACCGCCCACTGTTGCTGTTATGGGCTGAAAATATAAAATATTGTTAACACAATTCAGTAATTGCAATATATTTTAAAAATACATGCTGATAAGGAAACACATACACCGAGCAAATATAAAGTAATCACGATTACGCGTTGCAGAATCACGATCACAATTGATATTCCCGTCAGCATTCCTAGCAGTGTAATTAAGGTCAGAACCTCAACTAAGCGCACAGCTACGGCCATTTTGCTTTTTGTAAAACCAAAAAATTATGTTTCTTCAAAATTTCCAATTTTTCGTTTGATATACAATTTTTATAGTTTCTCTGACTTTTTTATTATTCATTATTTTTAATAATTTTCTTTCACAGCAACTTTGATCTTGCTATATTGTGGAATTTTTCGCTTCATTTTATGTCTAATGCTTTGAAGTATGATTCCATTTAATCGAATATATCAAATGCAAATTCAAGAAGTTTAGCTAAAACCATTACCTAAAATATAAAATAATACAACTGTTTAAGGAACCATTAAATTTAAATACAGTTTGCTGATACTCACCAATGTATCTGCAATAATACTGAACGACTTCATCATAATTGTAGTGATTTCTTCGGGATCATAGAACTGTAATATTCGAAATACAACCTTCCAAAGAAAACAATAATTGGATGAAAATGTTTGGATTACATACATATACACATGTAAATTAAAATTGAATATTATAAACTTACAATTGCAGAAGCTATAATAAATAATGGCCAAATAACCGCCATTACTAAGCGAACTGCCCATATTATTGTATACCATGTTATAAGGAATAATCCAATGTAGGCAATGATCGTACCGTAGTCGTTAGGCAAATTCATGTTTTTTGTTAACCATTCATAAAGCACACAATGCAGAGGTAAGTCCTAAGTAAATCATTTAAGAAGTTATTTCCTTTGTTTTTCATATCATTTATTATACTCACCGTCCAATTGCCAGTTTCTGTTGATTGGAAAGGGGAATATGACATTCTTTTTAAGAAATTTTGATAAATTAAAATTTGAATGAAAAATGTTTGTCATCAAAGATTTCTGGGCTAAATTGTTTCGTATAGATTTTCTAAAATGAAAGCATTAAAATACCCCGATGAGTATTTCGGTAGATGTGTATGCACCGTCGTCAGTACGAGTAGAAAATTATTTAATATTGTAATATACTGTATTATCATATGCATAAGTTGTACTATGCATACACAAACACTTTAACTATATTAATTTACTATGTTGTTTGCAGCATCTGAAAAGTTATATTGTGAATAAATTTTCGATATTTCTAGTTGCGCGAACCTTCGAAATACGTGTACCACAACTATTGGGTGCTTGCACCACAACATTTGTTTACAATGAATATATAATTATATTATTTTCGCATTCATGCTGATTTGTATTTCTTTCGCATATCCGAAATATTATCTAATCCTGTTTATAGTCATGGCCGTTTTTAAGATAATCAGAACGTTTTTTTTTTTAACGGTAAAATAAAATATTGAGGCTATAGCAAAATAATTAAATGTTTTGTTTTTGTTTACGTCTTTGATAATATAATTAATATACTTAACAAAATATAAGAAAACACTTTTTGATATTTGTTTATATTAAAACATAAACATTTGAAAAGCAAAACATATGTTACGTAGAGCTACCAAGTGCTTAAAAATTATTATTATTTTTGAAAGTTGTCATGACCCTCGATTAACAAATGGCAGCGAACTAGCCAATAAAAAATCTGCACTTATATTTATATGATTAAGAATCAATTTAGTATATATGCCTCCAAAATTAATTTAGTTTTAATTCTGCCATTGGTAAAGTTCTAAAATTTTAACAAACAAATTTTTCAAGAAAATGCGATTTTTTAATTTTTTGTTTGAATGGCAAATGCCTTTATTTTCACACTCATTAAATTGAAATTACATACAGTTTAGTTATTTTATCAGCAAAGTTATTTATCATTTCGGTGTGGTAGTTTCTCTACTATACGTAGGTTTTTAGTTTACATTTCGCATATATAAACACACATACATATACTTATGTATATTGAATGCATATTATGTATTTGTTGAATTCTGTTCTGATTGATTTCTAGGTATATATATGATGGATATTTTGTAATTATATCTCCTATATTTTTCATTTACATTATAATTTGTATGAATATACATACATAAATATCTATGTATATGTATATATCATAAATTTAGCTTAAATTTTAACTTAAAAATTTCGAATACCATTGTAACGTGATTTCTTTTATATTGTTATTATTTTTGCTTTGCTCGTTATTCATTATTTTGTATCGGTTTTGCCAACGATTATAACTAAAGTCATTATTTGTAAATTATTTAAAATATGTTGACTTATTGGATATAATAAACTGTTTAGTTAATCTGAAATTAAAAAAAGCAAAAAATATAACATATCATAAAAATTAAAGTCTACGCAAATATATCCAAGGATGTGTACAATCAGAACTGAAGAGTTGAAAAATGGACTGCGTTGCGTCGACTTTAAACATAGTGAAATTCAATACTAATAGGGCGTAAACACACATATATGCACATATCAAATGTATAAAATATATATGTATGCAAAAATAAATCACGTGAAAAAAACTTATTGAGGGGTCTTTAAAGCTCCTAGACGTATTGACCCATATAAAGTATTATTAAATCACACAGAACAGACAATCCAAAACGTTTTCATATCGAATTGCTTAAATTTCTTGATAAATAACTTATTGTACTCATTTGCTTGCCGCATTTTCTGATTATTAAATGCATTACAAACTTAATAAATGGGATTTTGCTGTTTTTTATTGAGCCATCATCACTTGTTGAATTATATTTATTTATTGATTGATAAACGTTCGACACTTGCCAGTAATTCATCCGCTGTCTGAGAAACAACCTGATCCTGGTCGTCACTGGTACTCAAGTTCTGTAGACGTTGTTCAAGCGCAGATAGATCTTCTAGCTCACGTTGTTGTTTTACCATATAGCGTAAAATAAGCGTTGTCAGCATGCACATATCTTCTAAAATTTTCGCTGACTCGGGAGTGGGACGGTCGTAGCGTGTGCGCAATAGACGTAATTTGGCTTCGGCCAATTCAAGAGGAGTTTTACCACTGCGATCATACATGTGCACACTTGCTCCACCTTGTAGAAGTACGCGTACCACAACATTAAAGTTATTAGAGCTGGCTGAAATTACGGCAAGATGAAGTGGAGTATTGCCAAGCGAATCCACAACATTAGGATTGGCGCCGAACTTCAGCAACTGTTGGACGATTTGTATGTAACCTCGACAAGCGGCCAAATGCAGTGGACTCCGTTTGTATTCATCAGCCGCATTAGGATCCGCTCCAGATTCTAAGACGCGTGTTAACAATTCGATATTGCAGGTGGTAGCGGCGGTGCGCAATTTGCGACCATTTGACTCAGCCAAAATATTGTTATAGTTTGAACGTAAGCGTTGCTTGCTACGCGTGCGGAGGCGCATCTTAAATTGAGACAGATGACTTCCTGACGGCAGGTTACTCGGATGGAGTAAATAATCAGAATTGAGGGGTAATGGCGGCAAATGTGGTAGCGCAAAATGTTCGCCGCGATTCAGTTGGAATGCATTCGGACTGAAATTTGGCCACTCATGCGTGTTGGGTGAGGACGTTGGAGTGGGCGGCATTATGGCCGGTGGTGGCGTAATATCTATGATTTTTGTTATGCCACTTCCAATACCTACTGATAATCCGACTCCAATATTAACACTAACATTACTGACTCCATCGTTGCTATCATTGCTCGTCTCTACGCCGGAAT
This sequence comes from Bactrocera dorsalis, assembly GCF_023373825.1. Lineage (NCBI taxonomy): Eukaryota > Metazoa > Arthropoda > Insecta > Diptera > Tephritidae > Bactrocera > Bactrocera dorsalis. The sequence continues at coordinate 24,037,585 of NC_064307.1, read as the reverse complement.
CATTCGCGGCCATTGCTTATGTGTGTGTGTAATTTGAGCTTTGCGCTCTGTTAATATAAATATTGTTTTAACGGGCGTTAAACTATATATTTAGTAACAGTTAAATATTAATATTATTTAGCTCTTAATATTTTGTTGTAAATTTTTTCAATATTTCACACGCTTTCTTAAATAAACAATATTTTTTCACACATTGGAAAATTTTTTGTTTTGTGTATTTTGTGTTTTTTTCTCTTCTTCGCCTATTTTTAATAACACTCGACTACTGCTGTCACATTTTGTAGTTGCCAGCTTGTATTCTTTTGAAGTTTCCCACAAATGTGTTCGTGATCGTAAATTAATTTCAAAAATTACGATAAAAATTGCTCAGAACAAGAAATATATGTACAAAAAATTATAAGTATAAAAACAGCACGATATATGTATTTTCTATTACTTTAAGTACCGTTATTGCTATTTTTAATGTCCATTTCCCAACCCAAGATAAGCAAATTAATGTTTTATTGTTTTTCTAATGCTCGACATTTATTTTATTCACAATACATATGTATATAAAAAAAAAATTTAGTTACATGCATACACTACACTAATAGTAAAAACCCTAAACGACAGCATACAAATTAATCATGTAGTCTGCTAATAGTAATAAAACATAATACTGTTGAAACTTTTTTCTTATAACAATGTACATTTGTACCTCTAACACTAATAAGAAGAAAATTGTATATAATAAACCTTCTTTTGCATGCTAGTTTTACATTTTTTATGGCAAGTTATTTAAAAAATATGTGTTCACTTTCTAATTACTTTCACATTTTTAATTTAAGACTTATTGTATATAATGGAGTATGATCGATTAAAATTCATAGTACATATTTAAGTACAATTGTGGTATATACAAACTTATATCAATTTGCATTGCCAATATTTTGCCAATTTCAGTCTATTGTAAACGATACTGCAGTTGCATTCTACTCACGGCTTAACTATTTAATCGAATGCCACTTTCCTAGTAAATGAAGTAAGTGATGAAATCTCACTGGGGTTAGAATCAGAAGGTAAATGGCTGAATTCAATTTCTTCATTTGCGGCTGCAGCAACAATATTTTCATTTGATTGTGTTGTTTCATCAGAGCTATTGGATGGCCATTGTTTGTGGCTTGGGGCATACAGAATAAGTAGTGCGAATATGTAGATGTTCCACATACCATAGACACCAGTCAGGAATGCAGATGTTAATTGTATTTCCATATCTTCGTCCCACTTCCATTGACCTTCAGCAACTTGTCCCATAATGAATCCGGCAACAGTCAGTCCAGCACATAGTAGTGTAGCAAGCATCAGAAATTTGAACCGATATATAAGACCTACAAATTCGTTCAAAAATATTAATCTACGTGTAGTTAATATTAACTTTACCTAGGCTATTATCGGATCTAACAATTATCTTTTCCTTTAACAATTTCTTAATATGCACATATATGCGTAACTAATATACTATAATTTCATGTAAAAATACTAACCTTCATAGTGTAGTCGGCGCGCATTAGACATAGATGGCAATGATGTGCGCTTTGCTCCGATATTTTTAAAAACTTTCCAAACCATATAGCATAGGAAAAGGAAGTAAATGCCTGCCGATATTGCAGCCAAAATAATAAAACTCATTGCCACTCTAGCACCCATAGGCGTAGTCCATATAGAATAGAATGGGTTTCGCATCTGTACGCCACGCTCGCATATATCAAATATAAAAAGTGACAAACATCCAACTACAACAGCTGACAAATGTTTCCAATAGCGGGAACGTATTGTTGATTTATAAGGCGACTCCTGAATTAGCATGTGTTCTCCAGCGAAAACAAGCCAGAACGAAAGCAGCATTGCATAAAATACGCCTTGTCGAATATCACTCAGTAGCAGCATATAGGGCATCTCAATGAATAAAGATAGATATTCCAGTGGAAAATTAAGAAATGTTAAAGCCGCACCGAGATATATCAGCATATATTCCAATAAAGCTGGTGAACGTTGTAGGATATGTACTCGCCGCCAAAACCAAATCATTATTGCCACCAGGAAGGGGAAAAGGATAGTTTTAAGAGACAACCACACTTTTGTGAAACCACCATTTTGATGAATTACAGTAAGTGTTAGATCGTGCATATGACCCAAATTGAGATTCATTTTCATATCGGTGTCAATGGGAAAACGTAAATTAAGCAAATAGAAGTCGTGGTGGAGATCGCCCAATTCAAACAGAGGTACCATATCACAAGAAAATAGCGACTCCTCTTGACTCGCCGTCTTCAAACTGCAATCAAGATAACGATTTTCAAGCGAATGTGCATAAAGTTTCCAATCAGTTTTACGATCACCCTTGTTTCTACAATTATATACGAGATTTATAATAAAATGTGATAAAATGAATCATGATTTTTACGTACCTATAAGCTAAACGCGTATCAATAGTTAATTGAAGGTCTTTAGGCGGCTCTACCAGTGACATGTCAGAATCGTAGGCAATATCTACCTGTAAAACTCCAATTAAATTTTGTTGCCATCGGGAGTAGTCAAATTCTTCTCCACGCGGTAAAGGCATTTGGAAGATATATACTATCTCATTTGCCATCTTTGTGTCATGTTGTTCAATATCTTCTTGTGAAACGGAAGCACATTTTCCCTCGCCTCGTAAATGCAGCCAAAATGTAGTGTCATTCTGACGCTGTGGTGTATCTTTACAGACCATACCAAGAATTACCTGGTGGCCGGCTGGCAGTGGCGCCAGTAGACCACCCAAGAGAAAACAGGCGACTTGGCTTAATAGCAATATAGCAACTAATATGGCTAATTTACGTCCGCTAAGATTCTCCAGAATTGTACCTGACATTTTTGGTATATATTAGCACCAGACTTTATTTAAAAAATGCGGCTAAATAAAGAATCGATATAAATATAAAAATTGTTGTATACCAGGGAAAAAAACTAAAATAAAGCGTCGCCGATAACAATAGCGACTGCGTAAGAAGAAGATTGGCCAGGCTGCCAAGTTTGTTAAAAATAAATAATGTACAGATCTATATTAGGGCATATGATTAGTAATCTTATACTATACGAGGAAATTTACCATCAAATAAAGTACACATTTATTTACAATTAAGAATGCAGTAAGTAATTAAACTAATGCAGTTAGTAAGAGTGCATTTAAGTAAGTATATGTAAATTTGTGTGGCAACTCCATAAACAATGATCAAATTTGTAATGCTGCGCTAGCACCTAATAATCCTTTCAAATAAATTTACATAAAATATGTTTAAATTATGAAAACCTAATATAAGTGTATTAATGATATTAAGATTTAAAGGATTTCAATGTAAACAGAATATAATCAAACGACATATAAATTGTATTTCTTGTACGTTCTTTGGTCATAGTTGCTTTTGTTTCATTTGGGCGTCATCTGTATGCTGGTAGTTGCATTAAAAAATGTAGAACTATGTATATTCCAAACAGTGTCCACATTAGTGACATGCTACAATGAGATTTTGACAGTTGACATGCACATCGCATCGACGTGTCAAAAAAGTAAAAGTTATAATAAACTCATCTAGCCTGTATTGTGTTTTAAAATAAATAAATATTTATAAACAACTGTAAAACTTTAAAAATTTGCTAGGGCGAACGGGCTAGAACGGCAGAGAAATGGTTTTGGCAGATTTAGGTCGGAAAATTACCTCGGCGATTCAGTCGTTGAGTAAAGCCACAGTAATTAATGAGGAAGCTCTGAATTCAATGCTGAAAGAAATATGTGCAGCTTTGCTTGAGGCTGATGTGAATATTCGTTTGGTTAAGCAATTGCGCGAGAATGTAAGGGCTGTTATTGATTTCGACGAAATGGCTGGTGGCTTAAACAAGCGACGTATGATACAGTCTGCTGTCTTCAAGGAATTGATAAAATTGGTAGATCCTGGTGTAAAGCCATATCAGCCAGTAAAGGGTCGGCCCAATGTTATTATGTTCGTCGGTCTACAGGGTTCGGGTAAAACTACAACATGTACCAAGCTAGCCTATCACTACCAAAAGCGAAATTGGAAATCTTGCCTTGTATGTGCTGATACCTTCCGTGCAGGTGCATATGATCAGATCAAACAAAATGCAACAAAAGCTCGTATACCGTTTTATGGTAGTTATACTGAAATAGATCCTGTTATGATTGCACAAGAGGGTGTGGATATGTTTAAACGCGAAGGATTCGAAATCATTATAGTGGATACATCCGGGCGTCACAAACAAGAGGAATCTTTATTCGAAGAAATGTTGGCAGTCTCTAGAGTTGTTTCTCCCGACAATATAATATTCGTAATGGATGCTACCATTGGTCAGGCTTGTGAGGCCCAAGCTAAAGCGTTCAAGGAAAAAGTGAATATTGGTTCAGTTATCATTACTAAACTCGACGGTCACGCAAAAGGTGGTGGCGCACTATCTGCAGTTGCATCAACTAATTCTCCGATTATTTTCATCGGTACCGGAGAACATATTGACGACTTGGAGCCTTTTAAGACGAAACCCTTTATAAGCAAACTTCTTGGTATGGGTGATATCGAAGGTCTGATTGATAAGGTAAAATTCGGACAATGAACTATGCGTTAGATAAAATAATTCAATACAATTTGATCGAAATAGAAAACTTTTTAGGCATAAGTTTAAATTTATTTGAATTATTCGCCGTTAAATATATATAAATTTATGTTTTTAAGGTGAATGAACTGAATCTGGACGGCAACGATGAACTACTCGAAAAAATAAAGCATGGCCAATTTACCATACGCGATATGTACGAACAATTTCAAAATATTATGAAAATGGGTCCATTCTCTCAAATAATGGGCATGATTCCGGGCTTCTCTCAGGATTTTATGACAAAAGGAGGTGAACAGGAGTCAATGGCAAGAATAAAGCGTATGATGACCATGATGGATAGTATGTCCGATGGTGAACTGGATAATCGTGATGGCGTAAAGTTGTTTACAAAACAACCCACACGTTACGTGCGTGTAGCTCAAGGTGCTGGTGTGCTCGAAAAAGAAGTACGCGATCTAATTTCACACTATACGAAATTCGCCGCTGTGGTGAAAAAAATGGGTGGCGTTAAAGGCCTTTTCAAACAAGGAGACATGACAAAGAATGTCAATCCCAGTCAAATGGCAAAATTAAATCAACAAATGGCAAAAATGATTGACCCGCGTATGCTGCAACAAATGGGCGGAGTTGGTGGGTTGCAGAATATGATGAGACAGTTACAGCAGGGTGCTGCTGGTGGTCTTGGTGGTTTAGGAAATCTAATGGGTGGCTTTGGTGGCAAATGAAAACCGCAATAATAAGATAATGTTTAGACTCTAGCAAAACTATTTGTTAAGAAATCGTATGGTCAAGCAAAGAAAGAGCCGCGGATGTGGTGCCCATTTACATTAAGCACATCTGTTTTTCTTGTTGCGCCAATAAAGAGTTTTTCCATTGTTTTCTTATTTAACACTTTTTGATTGTATATTATGTAAATTTTATGTTATTTGAATTGGATCAAATGAAAAATACCACGTACATAGATATACATTTATAAAAACAATGCGGCGTAAAATTAAGTATATTTACGGCGTGATTTTGTATTAAACCCCATTAAGAAATAAAAAAAAAACGAAATTATTGACTTTTAACAGCAAAAGGTGAAATTGAATCAAGTTTAATAGAATAAGATTCTGTTGTGTGTAAATTAGTCCTTATAGACGAAGAAGTAATTCTTTATCAAATACCAATAGGCTAAGTCATAATAGATACTTTTTGAATCGAAAAGGTTGCATGAATAATAAAAACAAATTTCAAGTAAATGATTTGTTTCTTTAACAAGTGAAAGAGTATTTTTCAATATTTTCATTAATAAACTATTTTCATTTATTAATTTCCAATTTACTCTAAATCATATAATTTGTATAAAATCTTTAAAATAAAAGTTATTTTGGTGGGTAAAAACTTAATCGGTTGAATTTGTATCATAAACAATCTGACATTTGCATAAAAATATTTGAGGTATTGACCAATATACTTAAGCATGTATACGGAATAAAGAAGATAAAGAGGGAAGTAGAATGTAATTATTCTTAGGTCTGAAAATATTCTCAAAATAGTTATGAAGAATGCTTCAGGGCTGACCTTTTTTGCGACATAAAAATGCAAATCCATTTAAGTTACCTTTTGGACGACCGTGGGAAAATAGATCCTCATTTCGATGACCAAAAATAATAAGTATCGATTTTGAAACTATTTCCGTTACGTTAAGCTTTTATATATTTATTAAGAACTGAGTTAGAAAATATACAAAGTGACACGCGTAGTACCAAGTGCACGTATCAGATACAAAATTGTTCGTGTAGTTTGTGAGATATTGAGTTATTGCTGCTGATAATGGAGTAACATAAAATCTACTATGCCATCCCAAGCTCATCCCGTTAACAGCTGAAATATATGGGATATAGTTTGGTAGTAGTCCATTCCGATTTATTATTTTTTTTTATCCCCTGAACGGCAACCAGAAGTAGACGTCGGAGACTCTATAAAGTGTATAAATAATTGAACAGCCTGACGAGCTGAGTCGATTTAGCTATGTCCACCTGTCCGTTTGTCTACATATATGAAAAGTATTCCCTAAGTTTTGATACCGATCTGAAATTTTGTACACGTTCTTTTCTCTGTAGGAAGCTGATCATTTGTCGGAACAGACGATATCGGATCACTTTAGCATATAACTGCCACATAAACTGAACGTTAAAAATTAAGTTTTTGTATGGAAATTTTTTTTTATTGGACAAGTTATTTTCACGAAAGTTGATTCATCGGAGAAAATGGCTGCCAACAGAGAATTTCGATCATGTAATTTTGTTATTCTTATTGCGTTTTGATTTATTGTTTCAATCAAAGGTGTAAAATCCGCCGTAAAAACTTCGCTCTAACTGAGCCATCTTCAGACTATAATTCATTCGCGTTTGGATTCGACGGTGCGTTTTCAACAAGGAGTAAAACCTTTTGAGACAATCGACTACCTTTTTCCTTCGATTTTTTTAAATAGAGTTTCTTTTAAATAGAGTTTCTGAAACCGGTTCTTGAACAGAGATCATGTCATCCAGAGCGACTTTGTACTTTTGTACTCCATAGGGTAGTTTCTTCTCCTAATTACAATCAATTTTATCTTGTTTTTTCCAGTAGAATTGGCACAGGGAAAAAATTTGATTTCAGATTTCCTTCTCAGTGCCTCTTTTCAATTCCACAGAAAAGTATGATTTTCTCTTAAGAAGCTTCCAATAGAACCCGGAACCATAGGCGTTGCAAATTTGTTCTGGACAAGTGAGGCGTATCATAACTTCGGTACAACTGAATTTAACGTTTTCTTGTTTTTTTGTTTTTTTGTTTTTACTATTTATTTTTACTACATTAGCATTACAGTGTTAAGAGAAATAAATTCGTTCTCAAAAATTGCTAAATTTTCAAATTCAGCATGGATCGTTATAAAGGGTAATCCATTTCGAGGTTAGGTGATATCAGCCCACAATGTGAAATTATTTGCTCACCGAAGTGTTCTACATATCAATAAATCCAATGAATGATACGATGTGTGGAAAGTTGCTTGTCTTGTTGAAACCAAATATAGCCGAGCTTACGGCAACGGCATTATTTTTGAAGAAATATGAACCCACAAACTACACCAAACCTTTTTTCTTATGGCTGAAATCGCAGCTTTTGAATCTCTTCAGGTTGTGCTACGTCTCAAATGCGGCAATTTTGTTTGTTTACATAACCATTGAGGCAGAAATGGATTTCATCGCTGAACCAAATTTGGCTCGAACGTCGGATATCCATAGAACTTTTCAAGAGTCCATAGAGCGATGTCGTTTGGAAGGTCGAGTGGTTTAAGTTTTAGTACAAGCTGTATTTTGTACGCTTTCAATTTTAGATTTCGACCTTAAATGCCTCAAGTCGTTCCATATGTCAGTCCGAGTTGCTGCAATCGGTGCCGAATCGACTCTTCACGGTCTTTGTGTACACTCTTAGCTACGGCTGCTATATTTTCTTCACTGCATGCTGGACGTGGTCTATTTGGTCGAATATTATGCAATAATGAATGCTGGGCCTCAAGTAAGGTTATCTATCTAAATGTATGTTTTATTTAAATTTTCAATTTTCTACTTTAATTTGTTTTTGTACATATTATTCTAATTATCAAACGTTAAATGCGAGCTTTTTTTTAATTTTATATCTCTAAAAGCTTTTCATATCATAATTTTATCGGAATGTTCTAAAAACTTTACATTATATTACATTATATTGTATTTCATAAAATGCTGAGTACTTGCAATATTGTTTAATATTGCTCCAAAACGGAGCCAAATTCAAATGAGTATCATACTAACTACCCTATAGTATCTCTATACCAAGTACATATTCGTATACATGTTGTATGTACATACATACATATATGCAAAGTTTGTTACAAATGCTCGTTATTGAAGTAACAGTATAAAATTATTTAGATATACATAATCTGTACAAATGTATGTATGTATACACTCCCACTTTTACGACGGCAATAACAGTAAAACGTGTCATTAGCTGTCAAATTTTGGCACTCGTAAAACCGTCAAACAAGCCAAACGAACAGGAGTGCAGAAAATTCAGTAAAAGTATTTTGGAAATGCTTTCATTGTGGTAGCGGATGCGAAAGTCAACAAACTTCAAATAGACATCATTGTAAGCTTTTACTTACATAAGTATTTGTATGTGTATTTATATATGTATTTGTTCTCTTTTATACACTCACATGTATACACGAGGCTTTCGTAGCTAACGGAATTAGCAGTACGTCTGTGTATAAATGGTGAACAGGACATAACACACATTGGTGTGTGTATGTGTGTAATATACAGAAGTGTTATCTTTGAGTGCAAGTATCCATTACAATACAAATTTAAGAAGCACACCTTGTGTGTGAGCCTATAAGGACTAAAAATAGGTTTGTATAAAGTCTTTTAAAAATCTAAGTAAATGTTTCACATATTTTAAGAAATTCCAGTAAAATTTTTGAAATATTGTTATTAAACGTTTTCCAAGTTACACGCTATCTCTGAAGGTGTTAGAAAAAAGATCCTTCACTGCTAAAGTACTTCCCTCGACTGCGGTATTCGCCGTTGCTAATGCGCAAAGGACCATAAATCTTCCGCAGAACCTCTCGAAAACTTGTAATGCCGACTCATCAGATGTTGTCATCGTCCATGCCTTGCACCTTATATGATGTGACTTGTAGAGTTTGGAGTAAACTTTGCTTCTCTATTGCCTACTCAGTCCAAAGTAGCACCTGTTGGCAAGAGTTATTCTGCGTTGGATTTCGAAGCTGACGTTGTTGTTGGTGTTAATGCTGGCTCCAAGATAGACGAAATTATCTACGACTTCGAAGTTATGACTGTCAACAGAGGCGTAGTAGTCAAGTCGCGAGTGCGACGACTGTTTGTTTGGTAACAGGAGATATTTCGTCTTGTCCTGTTCACTATCAGGCCCATTTGGAGAAAGCAGAACTAACGGCGCTATACATTAGGTCTAGTCAATATTGCATTATTTTTCCAACAGATGGCTTTAATAATATTCATAAACCCTTCTCGTCAACCACCGCTCGTTATCAGCAATAATACGCTTGATGAATGTAGGATCCTCAAGCATTACTTCTGCGACTTCTACTCAACGTTGTTCTTCCAAAAGATTCAGTTCTGTTGGCATGAGTATAGCATTGAGACGTTTCATCCCCTAAACATTAACTAAAATTGTAGAATAAGAGATATTTATACCCTCTGATATGTCTGATGTCTTTTCGATGTTATCGGCATTAACAAAGGTAGATGAACGTCTCGCATGAGCAAGATTCCGATGACTTCACAACCTTCACTGAATGCTTTGTGCAACACAAATATTGTTGTTCTTGATACGAGTAATGTAGACTCCCAAAAGAACTTTACAACAAGGACAAGTAATATTGGATACAAAAAGAAGCTAAATTTAAGGGTGTCACCCGAGTTATCGCAAAAACACCTCATGGACCGCAATAAAAGATTTAGTAAATATTTCAAATACGTATTCGTATATTTATGGTGATACGATTTTTTTTCGATCAAAAAGCGATCGAATACTGGATATGTCGACCCGTTTTAGTAAGATTGCATGTCGGCTTTTGCTAAGTCATGATCAGATGTTTCGCAAATAGCTACGATGGAGGATAAAGGGCAGAAGTTCAGCTCGTAGTGGTAGTCCACCCATTGAAGGTGCTCGAGAAGACATAAAAGCCTTGAGTGACCATTGAGTGAAATATTGAACATGAAAAAATTGTTAGCTCGACGGATGCAATGTATGCTCATCCTAGATAAATTATTATGCCGTTTCCACGGCGAATTGAAGAAAAATAGTCCCCATTTGGCGAAAAGAAATTGCTTTTCTACCATGACAACGAACTGGTCCACATCTCCGCAGCATCAACGCCTAAGTTGGTCCAATTTGACTAAGCTGGAAAATCCACTGTATTCTCCAGGTATTTACTTTAAATTGTGTGAAACCACTCGCCGGTGAATAATTGTGGTCGATTTTTTCCAATTCCGATTTTTTGTTAAAGCAGAATAGTCAATGTCGTATTAGGTATTGGAGCGCCAGTAGATATTCCGTCTGCTTAACTACTAATTATTATTTTATTATTCACCCTGCTACCGTCTGTGGATAAAAACATAATCAGCCATTTTCTACCTCGTGATGAATGCGTAGTCGGCGTAATCACGGTATTTTGTTGACTATACAATATCAATCATTAGATTTATACCTCTAATTTTCTGATAAAAGGCGAAAGATTTATTCGACAACTGAAGTGAAGCCAAAGTATTAATTAACATAATCAGCCGGAGGTCTGTTGCTTCAATGGGAATTGCAGAAAATGATGATGATGGTTACTTACTTGATAATCTCTCAAAAACGAGTTTATTTACCTTGTATTTATTACTCACATGATGAAAAATTCCAACCATTTAAGAATATCAAAATATTTTGGTTTTAATTATGTTCTTATATTTTTTTTATTAGATTTCATATTAAAATAATTTTAGCTTCTAAGACGATTTGTTGTCAATAGTGTAGCTACCACAGATGTTGAAGGCTTGAACACTGAATATAATAGATCTAATAATAATTTTACAGAAATGTCTACAGTCAATATTATATGTATGTATATCTACATTTCTGTCCATTATCATCTTTTGAAGATTGTTCACAGTTCTCGAATCGGCAAAAAATGTGTATTAACCATAATGCCTCTCCAAATATCATGAATAGTGAACTCAAATCATTAATTCCATAAAACCGTTGAAATATTGGTTGCCGAGAAATTTTAGCAAAATCTTTCTGCGTCTTATTACGGGTCATTCTGCGATCGCTCTTAGTAAGTACATATATAGGGTTCTGAAACATCACTCAATGGGTAGATAGAGAACAAGTCAGTCCAACATTCTTATTTCACAGTGTGAAATTGACCCAATAGCCTAGCGGCATTTACGGAAAAAAATATTTATTTTTTCGTCTACACTAGTGTTGTTGCCTTCGAAATAGTTACCCTTTGATATTATGCACTTACAGGTATACAAGCGCTTCTTCCAGTCGTCGAAACACTTCTCAAACTCCATTTTTGGAATAACTTTTAGCACTTTCAGGGATTTTCATCGATATTTTTAGAAATAGGAAAAAGCCACGTTATTTCCTGAATGAACTTCGTATAATAAAGCCTGAAAGAAAGAAATAGCTTCCTTACTCCCAGAATAAACTGTTAAAGTTTGGCCTGTTCTAGGGATCTAAACTGATTTGACCTAATAAAAGTACATTAAAGATTGCCGATAGATTTGTTCGAATAAGCCCACTTCTTCACTAAACAACAAAGCTAGTACCGTTTAATTCAGCAAAAGTTAGAGCAAAATAGCAGAGATCCTGTGACAGCGCCTTCTACAGAATAAAAATAATACACATTATGAAAAAATATTACAAAAAATCAAATTTTGTGTTTCTTGTTTTTTTAATTTAATTTAATCACTAAAAATTAAAAACAAAATCGTAAAATCAAAACGCACTTACATTACTTTGCTTGCACTTAACATTAATTTAAAAATTAATTTAAAGTTTTCGCTTTAAAAAGCTAGCGCTCTACTAAAAATTAATATGAGTAAACTAAGCTCCAGCCAAGCAGTTAAACATTTCAATTAAAAATAAATTATCTACTTAAAAATAAATCAAAGAAAATATAAAAATAATAATAATAACATAACACAAGTTGTAAATAACCAAACTTATGAAATACATACAAATTTAATATTTAATAATTTAAAGCGAGAAAATACAAAAAATAAAAGGCGTGATGTTAATTGTGGTTAAGCTCACAACGAAGTTTTATAGAAAATGTACACGGTAGATAGTGGAGACAAAGAAGAACAAAGAATTTTGACTTTTAGGTTTATGAGTTCTTTTTATTTGGATTTGTTTTAATGTTTGTAAGCATTTTTAGCATAAATCTTTCATTTGCAAATTAGAAGGTAAATCAAATGCTCAAGCAACAATGCGTGCGCGCAGCTTACACGCTTTTTATTTGTTTTTGTTTTTTGTTTTTTCCATTTTCGTTTTTCTTGTTGTTTTTGTTACAGTTTTTATTTTCACTTTTTCATTTTTGTTTCACTTTTTTACTTGTTACGCCTATGTTATCCATTTACAGAGATTTTTTATGTACTACTTATGTGTATGTATGTATATACTACGGTCACTCTTCACAAATCATTTACCTTGCATGCATTTTCATCTGTTTAACAAACTTGAAATGTTCACAAATTCAATGTTTCAATTTTCACTTAAGTAAATATATTATTTATGCGCATGTATGCAGAAAACCGCTGCTTCTCATCGTAATAACCCGATTTGTTGTTGGTAGTATTACCTATCTGTTGGTCAACTTTTTTCCAGTTACCGTTAACGCAACTGTCCACTTTAATGCTACTGTAAAAAAGACATCTTTCTTTATGAAAAAAAAAATTATATGCCACACTCGCAAAAATGCATTTCGGTTGCCATTGCCAATTGAATTTAGGCTTTCGGTTTTAGTTGAAAGAATTAGCAACTAATTAAAGCTCTGTAAATTTGTCTTAATAAGTTTTGAGAATAGAAAGCGAAAAAGCTTAAAAAATTATACGTCACTCTATGGTAATCGCAATATGCATTCGCTTGGTAAAAATTCGATTTTTTGAAAGAAAGGAGAGGAAAGATATATTCACCACACACGACAACATTGAAATTTTTGGAAAATCTGTGGAAATTACAAAATTTTTCCTCCAAGACTTCTTTGGAACCCATATGTAAACATACATAAGTCAAGTTTGAACTCAATGTGTCGATACAGAAATCTAAAATTCAAAATGATTTTGAACTCATTGCTGTTTTCTGAACAATATTAAATTTCAAAACTGCATTTTTAAAAATAATTTGATAAATTAATATTAAAAATCAACACTAAAAATATAAAATTCCATTTTTAATAATTGTTACAGAAATTTAATTAATTAGAAAAAAATTTCAAAATATATAAATTGCAATTAGAAGAATTATTTTGCAAATGAATACTAAAAATCAATACAAAAATACAAAAATTGAAAAAAAAAATTAAAAATTGCAATTTTAATAATTTTTTTGAAAGTAAAGAGTAAAAAAACAATATTAAATTACTTGGAAATTTAAACCAATTAATATTATAAATCAATACTAAAATTATAAACTTGTATTTTTAATAATTGTTACAGAAATTAATATTAAAAAATAAAAATAAAAAAAAAATATTTTAATTTTAAACTAGAATAATTATTTTACAAATTAAGAGAAAAAATAATAACAAATTTAAAAATTGCAATTAAAAATTAAAAAAAGTGTTTTTTTAAAAATAAATTTAAAAAATAATTTTAAAAATTAATATTAAAAACTAATACTAAAAATATAAAATAGCATTTTTTATAATTATTAGAGAAATTAATATTAGTAAACAAAAAAGTAAAATAAAAAACTGAAATTAGAAAAATTACGAATCCTAAAAAATTGCACTTTTAATATTTTTTTAAAAACTAAACAATGAAAATCAATACAGAAATATCAAATTGAAATAAAAAAAAAATATTTCATAATTATTTGAGAAATTAGTATTAGAAAAAATAAATAAAAACTATATAAAATAAAAAAACATTTAAGAAATATAAAAAATTAAATTAAAATTTGAAAAATAAAGTGTAAAATCAGTACAAAAATTTCAAATTGCAAATTGCAAATTTAATGCTATTGAACAAATTTTCAATATTAATTTCAATCAATGAAATATATAAAATCCCATTTTTAATAATTATTTGTATAATAATAAATAAAAGTTGCAATTCTTAGAATTATTTTATAAATTAAAATTATAAATCAATATAAAAAGATATACGAAAAAACAATTAAAATAAAAAAAATTAATTTTAAACGTAAAAAATCAGAAGTAATTTTTTTATGTTTTTTAGGAAAACAATTGCATTAAATTTTGTTTAAACTTTTAAGTTACAGCTTGAGTAGTACTTTGAACTCATCTATTACCATCATTAATATTTTGTGGCTTACATCCCACTTTCAAATTTAAACACACTGTACAATGTGACAAGCTCAGTTTTTACAAACTATTGCGACTACCATCAGTTTTTTCTTGAAACGTATAAGTTATGCTTCACAATTGCATTTCGCTTTTGTTAAATATAGAATTCATATTTTTTAAGCAAGAAAAAATGACACACCAAAAGCAATTATATTTAGTTTTTAGATGAAAAGTGTATACTTTTATACGAAATGTTGTCGATTTTTAGGTTTGTAAGCAAAACTGCGCTCGACGCATGCATCCTCATACTATATATGCGCGTGGTCTTGTAGGCGTGTGGCGTAGAAATTATTATTTTGTTTTAAATTGATTTTATCAATTAAAGAATGCCAGTATGCCCGCTTGCTTGCTTCTATCTACCTTTTTGCTACTTTCTACATGCTACATACTACATTTTCTTATTTTACTTCGTTTCCACGCATTTACTTTTCAATTTCTACTGTTTCTCTCATTTTTTCGCCGATGGTCGCACGTTTGTATATAAGTATGTTGCTAACAGTACGCCATTTTGCTTGCTCTATTTTCATTTGCCAACTATGCTACTGGTACCACTTCTTATCAACGTATGTTTTGTTTTTTATTACTATTTTGCTCTTCTTCTTCTTCATCTACATTAATGCTTATAATCGAGTTTTGACTTATTTGTATACTTAGTGGCTACGTTTCTTTCATTCATTTCTATTTACTACTAATATTTCTTAAACTAAGGATTTTTCATCATTTTTTTTGCTGACGCTATTTGTTTTTGTTGTTGTTGTTGGATTTTGCAAATTTTTGTTTGTTCTGTCCTCTTTTTAGACTAAACGTTTTTGTTTTTTCTCTTCGTTTTCAACTTGTGTTCGTCAAAAAATACTTTTGTTTGCATTTGCAATTTATTTGCAATTTATTTGCTTCTTTTTTTGTTTTTATGTTTACTTGT
The DNA here is from genome assembly GCF_023373825.1 of Bactrocera dorsalis. NCBI lineage: Eukaryota > Metazoa > Arthropoda > Insecta > Diptera > Tephritidae > Bactrocera > Bactrocera dorsalis. The sequence continues at coordinate 24,021,896 of NC_064307.1, read as the reverse complement.
GGTTCTCGTCTTCGCACAAATTTTCTTAACAAATGTGTGTGTTAGCCTGCAGAAAAACTGTTACAAATAAATTAATTTTAATTTTACTTAAATTACTAGCTTTAAACACGTTCATCTTTTTCTACAAGAACAACACTAGTGTTTTAAAAAACAATAACAAAAAGTTAAGAAATCGAAGTGTCAAGCACGTTTGAACTACAAAGTGTGGCCTGAAACTTGCCTTGCAAACATTAAAATTACAAATACAATAAAAATGTATAAAATCAGGTTACAAACGAAATTGCACATCAATGGAACTCTTTTGAGATTTAGATTTGTATTTGTGATTTTCATTTCAGTCGACTTGTTAACGGGTGGGTTTCAATCGGTTTTCGCTGTAAGCTTTTTTTGAAGGGAATTTTTACTCTGTTGTATTTTCATTTTGAAATAACTTTTAACTAACGGCAGCTCTGTTGTTCTTGTTGTAGCGGCAGAATTCTGCCGAGTTGACAGTCCTTGGCCGGATAAAAATCCGGGTCCGTTCCGGTTACGTAGACCCCACTGTCGTGGGAACGGGAACCTTATATTGTAGCTTTAATAAAGCTTACGTTGCTTTCAATCCCAAATCACGTTTTTATGTGTATTTTTTTTTTAATTTGCGTGCTTTCATGCTGGAGCTAAAATACATATAGTATAAAGCCTTGCGTTCTTCCATTCGTAAACCAAACTTTCACAAATTTTCGAACTTCCGAGCTTTCATACAGAAGCTTTCACTGCTTTCATTCGCAAGGCAAACTTTCACGAGTTTTTCAAATTCTATATTGAAATTTTCATAATGCCAACGTTGCTTTCATTCGCAAAGAAACTTGTATAAACCTGGTAGAATGCTAATATTCAAGCATGATTGGCGAGTTGAAGCACTAAGGTCTCTATGTGAAGTTCAAACGTCTTGAAATCATTTTACCGCTTATACCGAGCTTTCATAAAGCTTTCGATGCTTTCATTCGCAAGGCAAACTTTTACGAATTTTTCAACTACCGAATTTTACACTGAAACTTTCATAAAGCCAATGGTGCTTTCAGTCGCAGACCAAACTTTCATATAATTTCTACAGCGTGCTTTCGTAATGAGTGTTCCATACACCTTTCGGTGAGTTTATATGCAATTAATCGGCAATTTTATGGCATTTACTTGATAAACAGTGTCTGGTGGCATGCTAACGGTGAAAGAAACTTAATAATTTTTCTTGCTACACTTTCTAAGCATCATTATTCAGCGGTTTTGTAAGCGCTTGCCGTAGCCTGGAAAAAATCATAAAATTTGCCAAAACTACTATATGTAAGGGATTTTGGATTTTGGAACTTATATTATGTAAACATATAGAATAAATAGGCATTTGAGCTTTAAAATTTATCAGTCAGAAATTGTAGCAAACAAATAACGTTTTTTTTGGCTAAAAGTTTGAATATTGGCTATTTATGATCCTTAAAGTCTTTATGTATATGTGCCTAAAAATACATAAATTTATGTACATATGTACGTATGTATATAATTAGATAATATGTATATATATTAAAAATATCATTCTTTATTGTATATGAATTCTTTGCTATAATGGTTATTTTGAATTCAATATATATAAAAGGAAGACATTTGTTGCACGGATAGTGCAGTTAGAGGATCATAAATTTTGGTTATTGTTTTGTAATCTAAATATAGATTTGAAATATTTTTTTTTTCTGCCAAACAAAAGGGTTACAAGTAATGCATTTTGGAATGTTGTGATTTCTTTATGCATGCTAGTTAGAAACTATACAATTTTTTATAGATTTTGCTTGCCAGTTTTAATTATCAAATGTTTACATAACCTTTTTAAAATTTCCATTCCCTCTTTTATACATATATTAGAAGTGCTTTGTCGTGGAAAGTTGTTAAAGCCCTTTTAGAAACTCGGTAAGAAATTTGTTATAAAAAAAAAAAATTGCGCTCAGTTGGAAGAAATCAGTGTTGAAAATGATGAAAGGAAATCAAGCGCATGTGCAGCGTTCTTTGGGGGAAATTTGTAATAAATCCGGGTGTCAGTTGGTCATATCCAGGCAGGTTTTGCTTTAACACTTTAACCATGTAAATATGTCCGTTGGTTTTTGAAATTATTTGATTTTATTTACTTGCAGCGCTTGGTTTTTCAAACTTAATTTTATTTTAGTTCCATTGAAATTTTAATCACAAATACAAACAAATCTCTAGCAACACAGCAGCATGTACTTTCATATTAAAATTTATTATTTCTCTTTATTAACTTTAAAGCAAAGCATTCGAATGCCACAAAACACAAAACGTAAAATAAAAAATATAATAATTAATTTTTGCTTTTCTTTTTGTATGTAATATTGTGGTTGTAAGCAGTTTTCCAAAGTTTTCTTTTAAGTTCAATAACTTATTATTTTCAGTTAACGTATTAGATTCGCTATAATCACTTAAATAATTAATGTGTGTCGGTTTTGTGTTGTTGTTGTTGGTTCTTCAGTTTCTTTCTTACTAATACAAGTCAGTTGTTACTTTTGTTTATTTAGTTTCTTTGTTTCAACTTTCATATAAAACTACTTTCTTCTGGTTTATTTTTGTTATCATTTATTGATTTACTTAAATTTTAACGCACGCTTATTAGCATTTTTTATTACTAAATTTACTGGTTCACTACTGTTTTTTATGTTTCTTGTTCAAATACAATATTCTCATTCATTTTAAATTTATTACTAATTTCCCACTGCTTTTTTGCTTTTAAAAAACTACAATTTTTTAATACAATTAGTTTTTCATGAATTACTTTTTGTGTTTGTTTCATATAAATTTGTTTTTTTTTTTTTCTTATGCCAAACTAGTCTTTTGTGTATACTAAACACTATTTCACCCACTCGAAAACCAAAAAAAAACAAAAAACAGCTAAGGTGTAAATAGCTATAAAAATAATTAGTATAATAAAAAAATTAAAAAAAAAGATTAAAAATAAAAAAAAAGATTAAAAATAAAAAAAAAATATTAAAAAATAAATAAAAATAAAATTAAATTATTTAAAAGCATTAAAATAATGAAAAGTATATCTTGTTAACAGTAGTAAAAGCTCAATGCCTTTGACTTCTTCAGTGGTTTCAATTAAATATTTAGCAGATAACGCTTTTGCCGAACTGTTTTAGAAACAGTATTTTTTTTTTTTATTTTGGATATGGTTATTAAAAATTATAATTAATAAAATACATTTTTTTAAACTATAAGCCAATTTTTTTTATTTTACAAAACTGCGTCTAGCACATTACACTGCATTTGAGTGACTATTTGAGAACTTTTGTAGTCAACTCTTGAAGTGGATATAAATAAATAAAAAATGCTAAGCTTAAAAGTTTTACAAAAACAACAAAATTAATTAAAAATAATAATTAATAAAATAAGCAAAATATGTACGTATGTATATTTTATACAAAATAATAATAAAAATATAAATAACACAAAAAAGTTTGTTTTTTCAAATAATTACTTGCAAATAAAAGTTATTTTTCAAAAAAAAAAAACATTTTGATACAAAAATGACAATTTTTATTTTTTGTTATTATTTTCGCACATTTATTTATTTTATTTTTCCTTAAATTAAATGTTTTATAATAAATCAAAAGAGACGAAAAGTTTTATTAATTTGAATGAGAAGAAGAAGACGTAAAAGAAAAATTCTAAACAATATTTTAATAAAAATAATTTCAATATTCATATCCAAAATAATTAGTTCCACATGAATATTTGGCGTCAATTGCACGAGTGGTTTTTCGCTATTAAAATTGCAACTACACGACAAAAAAAATATTAAAAAACAATAGTTTTCCGAAAAATGATTGAAAAAATATCTTTTTTCAAAAAACGATTTTTCAGAAAAATTGTTAAATTTTTTTTAAAATATTTTTCATTTAATTTTTTTTTAATATTTTTCAGAAAAATTATTTAAAAAAATTTGAATTATAAAAATTAAATTTTCAAGAAAACAATTGAAAATTGTGTTTTAAAAGAAAATATATTTAAACACAATTTTTAATTTTTCAAAAAAATAATTATTTCAAAACAAAATTTAAAATATTTTTTTAGTAAAAATTTATTTTTTTGAAAAATTAAAAAAATTTTATACATATACATATAATTTATTTTTTGAAAAATTAAACATTTTTTATAAATAATTTTTCCAAATTATTACATTCAAAAACAACTATTTTTCGAAACAAAATTAAAAAAAAATAATCTATAATAATAATTTCTATTATTATATTCAAAGATAATTATTTTTCGAAAAAGTTAATTCTTTTAAAACAAATACACGCAAACAAAAGTCAAAAAATATTTCGAAAAACTGTTTTAAATTGCAATCTAATTTTTTGTTTTCTTTTGTTTCGTTTATACATTTTCATGAATTTCAGTAGTTTACAAATAAAAAAACCACAAAATGGCATAAAATGCTCAAAAGTATTACTAAAGTTTTCTAATGGAGTTTGCCTTGCTTGAAAACGCATTTAAATTTTAATTTGAAAATGCTAAAAAATTATGGTGTTTCATTACTATTATTTTACAGTTCAATTTCATTAATTATTTCAAAATATTTGGTACAATGCTGGATTTTTCAACTAAGATTATAAAAAACTTTAAGAATAGACTTTAAAGAAGTTCAATAATATTTTTTAAAATCAAATTTTTTATTTAATTTCATATTTTTTATTAAAAAAATGATCTTTTTTTAAATTAATTTACTTTTATTTGAATTGTTTGCGTTTTTGCATTTCAAAATCCCATTAGAAAAGTGTAGCTTTACCTTTGGCGCGCAAAATTACAGTAAACTCGTGTTTGCCCACAAATTTCGCCTCAAATTACATTTTTTTATTATTGTTATGCTTGTTTTTACTGCTTACACATAATACGTTTTCTGCTACTATTATTTTGTTTATTAAATTTTTTATTTTAATTTTTAGTTTTTATTTTGTTTTGAATGCGTCATTAATTCAGTTTAAATTTTTTCAGTTACTCACTAAAAACGGTAAAGTCTTAATAATACTTAAGAATAAAAGGGGAGCGGAGGAAAAACGCTAATGCTTAACAAAGAGAGTATGCTTAAAGCTAGAGCAAAGTAACTGAAGAGTGCTAAAAATAGAAACAATTTATTTCTCTCTCATTCTTACATATATTGTATATATATACTATATATACATACATATATGCATGTATATGCAATTTATTACGGACTAATGCTACAGCAATTATCTTACACACATAAATCTAGTCTATGCACTTATTCCCCTTTTTTAACTACTAAAACTACATTTTCAGTTAACACCGCATTTAAGCCAATTTGCTTTCATTTATCTGCCATGTTTTTTCATCCAGCACTAGTTTTCTACTGTGTTACTTTGTTATTTCTTTTATTTAATTTTTTTTATTTATTTATTTTTTTTCATTTTTGGCTATGCACTACTTATTTTTGCTTTTCTGCATTGTATGTAAAAAATTCTACAATTTCATTTTTCCACTTTTTTTAAACATCTTTATTGTTTTTTGTTTTATGTGTTTTTCTTTCTTAGCAAAAACTGCTTTATTCGCTACAAAATTGAGTCCTTAAGCAACACATACATTCAACGCGCATGCGCCACCTGCCGTTAGCATGCTGTATGCGCTTTGCTTTTACAACATTTTCGAGCTTAGTACGCCAATACTAACGGTTCATTTTCGTGTTTTTTTGGACTCTTTCTAAATTGCGCTATCGCTTCGCTCGCTCTCGCGTTCGCTCACATTTTCTATGCACATACCCTCTAACTGCTTGTTCATATTATAATAAACTCTCATTTTCAAATTAAAAGATAATTTTTTTTTTTTTAATTTTTAATTTCACATTTTTGTTTTCTTAAATGCAATTTAGTCCTTATTTCCCCGCCCTTGACTTGACTTAAATTAATATTAACGTTAGTTTACGCCATTTTTGTTTTGCTTCCCTAAAAAAATGAACGCTCAAAACAGCCAATGCCGGTATACCTGACCGCGCTTGCGCTAACGCGTTCTCTGCATTCGCTTTCTGTATACATTTACGTAACGTAACGTGACGTGCGTTAACGTAACATGATGTACGTAATGTAACATAATGTACGTAACGTAACGCCTGCAAATGTTACATACAAACAATTGTGTTTGCCAATATGCTGTTTGCCTTTGCTTCAACAATTCTTTATCATCAACCGCTGGTCTCATCACCTTTTCAACTTATTCATTTATATAAAGTTTCTTATGTTTTTATATTTGTTTTTGTATTAATGTTTTTGTCTTGCAAAAGAAATCATTTCATACAAATGTATTTAACAAATTTTCATACACATTAAATGTGTTCACGTGTGTGTGTGTGTATGTGTATTTATGCAGTTGGAGACGGAAAGTACAATGTATCTTTGTTTTTTATGTATTAGTATGTATGTATTAGTGTGGCTTGCATTCTTTTCGCTTGCTTGTCCGACAACTTGGTACTTTTTGTGTCCTCATTGCCACTTATTTATGTAAATACTCGTCGCTTTGCTGCTGCATTTCGCAGTTTCACTACAAACTATTATGTATATGTGTTTAAATTTTCTTCTTCAAAAAGTAACAAATAAAAATATAACGGTTAAATGTCATTTATAAAATGAAAAACTCAAAGAAATTCAACAATCTTGTGTAAAATTTCCAGTAAACTTTGCTTCGCTGCTTTCTCAGCTACTTCCTCTTCTTTTACAACAACATCTTAACGTATGCTTCCTTCGCTTTCATTTCAACATCTTCTTTGTTACTTCTCTCATACGGTCATTCTTGTTTTCTACTTTAAGTATTAAATAAATAAATTGGTTTCACCAAACCCCCACTACACCGTTAGCTTATCAACTTTTTCTACTTTTACATATGCTTCGTCAACTACTTATGCGCTCATTTCATCGTCGTTTCATTAGCTCATTCAAAATGTAAATACTTTAATGTACTCTATTACATAAATACATTCAAAATTCCTTGCATGTTTTTAGCGGGTTCTCAATCATATTTCTTTTACTTTTCCATTTTTTCTTTTATCTTATTTTTTTATGCTTCAATTTCATTTGTTATTATTTTATTTTAGTTAATTTCCACCGGCCAGCACAGTGTGTTTGACTAACGCTTCTTCTTCGTTTATTTAAATATTCAAAAATACAATCATATTGCCTGCTCATAAGATTCTCGTCTCGTCCGCTAGCCACTGCTGGTTCGTGTGCCGCCATTTTGTGTATAGTTTATTACTTTATTACGCTATTAATTATTATTATTATGCACCCGCTGCTTCAAGCCTTTGTTGCTGTTACTAGTTATAAGCTTGCTCATTACAAATGTCGCTTAGCTTTTTTTCACTTTCATTTCTGTTAGCGTTTCTTATTACAAATTACAAATGTACATGTGTATATATGTAACGCTTTTAGCAATTTTTTCCCTTTGCTTTGCTTCGCTTCTTGTTTGCAGCGTTTTGTTTCGCGTTTTTTTCCAATTTCTATAAGTAAGTATGTATGTATGTGTATGTTTAACTTAGTCTTTACATTTCTCTTCATTTTAATTATTCAACTTTGCTTTAAAATGTCGCCATACTTGCATTCATTATTCTCGCAAACAAATATAAAATATTATTTCTATCCTTTGTTTACTTCATTTGTTACATTTTCAAGTTGTTTTGGTTGCCTTCTCTTACATTTGTTTTGTTGTTGCAGAAAACTGCTTTAAATATTTGTAAATCATTTGCTTTCACTTGTTTTCGTAGTGGCAACCCATAGTTCATTAAATATTTGCAATTTTATTTTATTATTTGGTTTATATTCTATTTGTTTTTATTGTTGTTGGTTGTCGCCGATTTCCTTGTTGCAGTTACAGTTGTTGTGGTTGTTGTTTAAGTTGTTGCAATATTTGTATTGTTTTGTATTCCTTCGTTTTGTCCTTCCACTTGTGGCTTCATTTTGTTATTGTTGTTGTTATTATTATCGTCTATACTACTGTTGCATATTATTATGTTGTTGTTGTTGTTCGCGTTTATCCGATTCCACTTCCAACTCCCATTAGAGTGTCAATCGCGGCATCATAATATTACATCTGCAAGTGGAAAATTGTGAAATTAAATACCGTTAAGTTGCTGTTCATTTAATAAAAGCAATTAAAATATTGTTTAACAAATCTTTGCGTATTGACAAAAATTGTAAAGCCAACGGGAAAGAGAAAAGGTTGCTCAACTTTACATTCATATTTATATGTGAATAAATATTTTAACAAATTTCAAAGCAGCATTCAGCATTATTAACAGCCAAATAGTTTAATATAATCAACAAAAAGCAAATATAAACTATTTTTTTCAGTCGAAGTTAAGTCGAAATGCTCGAACGAGCCGTCGTAGATTGGACTCAACGGGACCATCTGAGACGTAGCATTTGAAAGAGATAATCTTCAAAAAATAATTGCCAAATAATGTTCTTTCGAAATTTGAAGTTTCCGAGTTTTTTTTTTAAGTAGGGAACCTCAAAATGGATTGCCCTTTATGAAAGATTACAATGATTTTCTACACTTTATTTGACGTAATTTATCCTAGTTAGAAACTATTGCCTTCGGTATAATGCCATTGCATTAAAGTAGCCGCCTTGGCGTATAAGTAACATCGAGGCCTCCCTATGCGTATGAGTAATTTTACAAATTTACATACTTATATGTATCTTTTTCCGTGTTGCTATCTTATCAAAAAATGAAAATTGGAAAGCAATAACACGGTTAACGAGTTGAATTCGATACAGACGACATATCTATTTTTTCTTTGGCTTAACATTTCAGGATCTTATACTTGCTGAAATAGGGAAAATTTTCACCTGTAATGTACGTATGTACGTATGTACGTACTTTACTAGAAAGTCTTATGTTGATTATATTTTATTTTAGATGGAACGAGTTCTGAGATTAACTGACCTCTGTAGGAACTTTGAAAATTGTGATTCCAAATATTGATTTTGTTTGGCCTCATTTTGTGACAAATCGCCAATGTACTATTTTCATAAACTCTTTTTTGTATAAAATTATTTTTGTATACATTAATAAAGCCTGAAAAAGAGAAATTTGATTCCTTTTCATTACTTCTCGAAAAGAGTTTCAAAGTCAGACCTTTTTGGAAAACTCTAGATTGCTCTAGCCTCAATTCATGGGACAAGGACATAATCACTCCTACTGGTGAAAAATCTCGAAGAAAAGTATGTACGTAAATACTTATACAATGAACAGTTTGCAGAAAATTAAAACAAAAATTAATATATACATACATACATATATGTATATGTAGCACTAAAATTATGATGGCTTAAACCACGTATTACGCACAAGACGTGCGTCAAGACATATACTCATAGTATGTAGACATACATAAGTCTAATATGTATAAAGCACTAATATGGACTACATAAACTCATATTTATATATGAAACGGCAAATGAGATGAACGCTCGTGCCACCAAGGACACACTGGTAACCGTCGTTATCGTTGTTAGGTGTGATGCCATCGTAATGGTGATGTGCCGAAAAGGTGTGAAGGACACGCAGGATAATATGCATAATGATAGTAATGACCGTCAAACGCTACCGTGCAACATAACCTCCATAGAACTTAACTAACAAGCAAAGCAAAAAATACAACAACAGCAAAAAAAAATACCAATGACGATGCGATCTTTACAAACTTAGCTAAGGCAGGTGATGGAATGCTCGAAATGAATATGATATGGTATATGAATAGAAAACTGAGTGCTCGGATGATGATTGAGGGCATATGAATGCATGTACTCGTATGTATGTGTATGCAATATATGTATGTATGTGAAGTATGAAGCTATGCACACTATTTCTGAGCAGATAAGCACAAACAGACAAGCAAAGTAGGCAAGCACAAACAGGCGGCAGGCAGCAATAAAGCACAGCACAGCGCATAGAAAAAAATAGTATGACGACAAAGAGCATATGGTAAAGAGTAAATGACAAAAAAAAAAATAATATGTGGCGAGGAAATAACGCGTCTGAGTGTATGTGTGTGTGTGCAGCTTTGAAGGTACTGTATGCTTTGGCAAGCAGGTGAGAAAAAGGACCATATTTATAATGTACGGCAAATATGCCTTTGAAATAAAATAATAATAGTAATAATAATGAAAAATCGCTGAGAATATGTGTCAGAAATTAATTAAACGAAAATTAGCGCAATGCGTGTTTGTGAAATAAGGCAAAGCAATAATGTATGTGTGGGTGTGTGTGGGCATGGATATTTTAATAAAGCTAGGCTTTGGATTAACGTTGGCAGAAACGCAAACATTTTATGAAAATTAAACAATATGAAAGTTGAAATGAAGAAATAAAAAACAAAAATATATATCGTTAAATATTGTACTAAAAACGCCATAAATATATGTGTATGTATATATATACGAGGGTAGCCCAATAATTATTTATTTTACAAAAGAAAAACGAAAATTTTAATAAAACAGTGATTTATTTTTTAACCCAGTCCGCTTTTAGCTCGATAAAGTTGTTCCAGTAATTCTCCAAGTTCTTTAATCCGACCGAAAAACTCATTTCAGCGAGTCTGCAAAGTAGGCCTTTGTGTTCAGCGTCTTCATTCGTTCGAATTTCTGCTCAGCGACAGATTCTTATATTTGAAATCCAAAAAATGAAATAATACTAAACTAGAGAATACGGTGAACGGGGCAGCAGTTCGTAGCCAAGTTCGACCAATTTGGCCGTGACGATAGTGGTGTGGGCCAGTGCGTTGTCATGGTAGGACATTTTTTTTCTTTTTGAAATTATACCATTTTTTCTGTGTCCCTTCTCCGCGTAGTCGATCTAGAATAATACTTTGTGAGTCCCCAAAAAACGGTGGCCATCACCTTTCCGGCTGATAAGACAGCTCGTCCATCCGCCTTCTTCTTTCAAGTCGGTTAGCTGGGTGAAATGTACTTTTTCGACTAATCTTTGGCTGCTGATGTATTACGACGGCCAATATTGACAGCTGTACGTACTTCTTAATTTCTTTAACGAGTTTTCTGTAATCGTTTTGACCTTCTCAAGGTAGTCGAGCTAAATCACACCTTGTGAATCCCAGAAAATGACTACAATCTTCTTTCGTACCGATAGATCACGACGACCGTCTTTTTTCGTAGCGATAGATCAGTCCTGGCCTTCGTTGAAACATGTTCGACGGATGTGTTTTACTGTTAAGACTGTTTAGTTTCAGGTTTAGTCGATGGTTTCGAAAGTCAAAATAGATCTACGAGTCCGAGTTTAGAAATTTCGATAAAAAATTTTACTAAAATATACACGAAGCAAATTTCTCTAGGTGGAGTGGCCCTGTAGAGTGGTAGGCCAAGTCATTAAGGCGTTACCCTCGTATATATACGATATACTTACATATGTATCTCTTGTAGAATTGATGATTTTTCTCAATATTATAAGCAAAAAAATAATTTAGCAATAGGTTAGGATGACAAGTCAACAGGAAATGGGAAGGTAAAGTACGCTATCAGCTAGCTGACATGCAACAAATCACAACACACTATACAGTTTGTTTGTGGCCAATTAAAATTGCTGTTTTTTCGTCTCACGCAATAAGCTAACTAAGTAACGCCAGCAATGCAAATTGTTAAAATAAACTAAAAATTAAAAAAAAAATTAAAAATAATATACTTTCACTACTGAGTGCAGTAGTATTCGTTAAACGCGTTTTAATTCATTTAATAGTAACTAATTTCAACTATGAAACTATTTGCAAATTAAGAACAATAATAAAAAAAATTATGAAAAAATAAAAAGTTAAATTTTTTGTTTAATTTTAGGCACTTTTAAAAATTTGCTCGAAATTTTTTTTAGATTTTGTTTGGTTTGTAAGTCACACGCACTCACCTCGCGATGACCTATTTGGGAGCGGCTGGATGTGGATACTGTGTATATGCCTCATCGGGTGATGCAGCTGTGCTAGCCTGTTCGGAATCTGTCATTGGCATTGTTGGAATAATTGTTGGTTGTGCATAATATGGATAAGTTGGACTAATATACTGTAATGATGGAGAGAAATTCTATAAAAAAATCAAATAAAGAAAGAAAAACAAATTTCATATTTAACGGTTAATATTCACTTATTAATGGCCAGAACGATGATGATGATGATCATGATCATGATGATGATGATGATAAAGATGCATAGAAATTTTTGATTTAGAATTTCAGTTGCAATTATTTTATATACAAAATTTGTGTATGGAAATGGAGAGAGGACAAGGTGGATGATGTAATTTTTGCTATTTCATGTTTATATATTCTAGATTAAGTACTATATGTAATAAAACAAATTGTTTCTTCATTTACAAAAATCAAAAAAAATAAATAATGGCAAAAAACTTTCATCTTTCACCTTCAGCAAAAGTTTTCTCAAAAAATTAAAATAAAAATTTATAAAAACATTGAATTACAATCTCATAAACTTTTGTGCTGTTGTACGAAATTGTGTTGTTGTAATTCAACTTGAACCAAACGTGTTATTTACACACACACATACAATAGAATGTTTGGTAAACTTTGTGACACAACAAAAAAATCGATTTGTGCTTCGAAAAAGAATTTGATTGCGAGAATGCTCAGCAATTGCTGTAATGCCATAAGTCACTTGTGCTCTGTATGAATGTGGATTTTTTATTCACTTTTATACAAGTAAATATATGTATGCGAGTGTCTGGCTGAACGGTTCGTAACGTGCATATTTCAAAAATGAGTGTACTTTCTGCAAAATGTTAGACTACTCGAAATTTCTACTCACTCAAATTCACTAATATTAGTAAATGTTAGATTGTAGTTTATACTTACGGAATTGCCAATTTGCAATGTGGCTAATTGTGGCACCATTGGTCCATATGGCACAGACGGATCACCACTGACCATCATCGAGATGCCGCGTGGTTGCACCTGATTTACAGCGTCTGGTTTGTAGGATGCGACGCCCAATTGTGGGGCAGCAGCCATTTGTATGTACTGTGTGAGAGAAGACATTACAACATGTTAGAGATTTTTTAATAATTGAACGTAAGCATTTTTATTGTATGGAAAAAGTAAAAAAATTGTCAAAAGTCACTGAAATAACTCTGTGACTCCTTCTCTGCAGATATACCGGCGAGGGAGTTGTGGGTGAGAAGAAGCCATTGGAGGAGAGGGGCAGTGAGCTTCTTTACGGATGCGTCAAAGCTTGAAGGAAAGATTGGTGTAGGGGTTTACTGTCAGGAGCTGATAGAGTATCAACTCCAGATGCAGACTTCCTGACTTAAGGACTAAGATAGCAGCAGATTTACTGCTCCGGAGTGCAGCCTCTTTCAGAGAAGTGACCATCCACTTAGAGAGCAGGACGGCGATACAAGCCGTGAACTCATTAACAGTGCGTTCTGGGCTGGTCAAGGAAGGCCTAACCTCGCTATCAATAGCATGGAGTATTTTTGTGATAAGGCTGGTTTGTGTAGCGAGCCACAGCGAAATCGCAGGTAATTGTAAGGCTACTGAGCTATCAGTAGAATGGGAGTGGGTTGGTGCTCCCGTATCCTTTTGTGTTCCACTACTAGATAGCTGGGATTCGTGGGAGCTTGGCCAGTGCTGGCCATCGGTACATGCGCTGTCGGAAAAAGCCTTTTGGCCCAAGATTGATCGCAAGAGATCTAGTGATCTTTTTGCTCTCAGTAGGGCTAGCCTTTCCCCAGTTTTGGGACTTTTAACAGGCCATTGCACTATTGGCGTTTAAACTGCAAGGTTGGGAATTTTAACAGACGCCATTTGATGAGGTGGAAACAACTCAACACATCCTTCTTGACTGTCCCGCGTTTGGGAGGTCAATACTTAAACACTTGGAAGCGCATGCCTTCAGGCATCCTACCGATTTGACGGGTTAAAATCATACACTAAATACTACGATGAAATATCATTTGTGTTGTATTTCACTTACTTGATCCTCAACTTGTGGTATTTGCTGTGTCATCATATAACCGGGTATCCATTGCGAACCAGTCGTCATTGGATAACTGCTAACCGGTGGTGCACTAAAACGTGAATACGGCACGCCAATTGGTGTGCCAACATTAACACTAACACCATTCTGTTGCATAGTCGGATCATAGGTGACCGGCATCCCTTCGGTGGGATCACGCCACGTTCGCGCATTTGGATCAGGATTCTTATAGAGATTCTTCTTTTTTGGACCACCATCGGCGAATTTAACCAAAAGTGGATCTTTGGCACCCTGTATTGTATTACCATTGAATATCTGTATGATTTGCTCACACTTCTCACGACTCTCCATGCGTGCAAAGCCAACACCTTAGAATAACATAAGAGATTATATGAAATTAATTTGTATTAAGCTGTATTATGCTGTCAAGAGAGTTTACCTTTTGAGTTCATCTGCTGATCGCGCAATATGCGAGTCGACACAACTTGCCCATATTTCGAGAGCATATTCTCCAAGTCCGTCTCTTTGAAGTGTGGTGGCAAATTTGCAATGTACAAATTTGTGGGATCCTGTTCTTGTTGCTGTTTCGTGAATTGCCATTACCATTAACGGTATAATCGCGTGTTGACAGGTGTGTTGTATGTGCGTGTGTATTTGTGGGCGTGGTCATATATGTATATAATTGTTAAAATGTGATGAGTAAACGAATATTTCGTTGAATTTGTTTAATTTTTTTCGATTTTTTTCATATTTTTTATTTTTTATTTTTGTTGCATTTACAGTGCCACAGTAAAGTAAAACGTACAAAGCATATCGAGCGCAATGTATTTGTGTTTGTATATTGCAAGTGTGGTTATATTTTTTTTATGTTGATAATGGTATATATTAGTTGAGTGTTGTTGTTGTTGTTTCATTTAAACAAAGTGTAGTGTTTTGGTGCATTTTTGTGTTGTTGTTGTGGAGTTTTGTAGTTGTTATTATTTTAGAACGCCGCAGTTTTCGTAAACGTTGCATTACACGAGCATTAGATGAAGAAATATTTGGAAATAGAACAGTGATTGGTTAGTTAAATTTCATTTTTGGGCTGATATTTTTGGAAAAGCGTGTAAATGTCAGTATGTATGTATGTGTATATATGTAAATATGTGTTATATAGTATAAAATTTGTATGCATGTAAATACCTAGATATATGTATATACGTTTGTATGTATGTATATGCTTATGTATATGTGTGTGTTAATTATGCCTGTGTAGTGCTGGTCTTCAATGTTACTTCATTTTGTTAGTGTACGTAAATGATATTACTTATATAACCTATTCATATACTTACAGAGTATTCTATTTATTAATTATATATTTACATATTTCATATCAGAAGTGTGTGTGTGCTTGCCTTAGTAAATCATCAGTATTTTTACTCACAAAAAGAATTTTTGTCTTTGATTAAATTAATTAAAGGAAAAACAATTTATTTAATTTAATAATTTTGTTCATTTAAAGCACATATAGCCAAGATATCATTATAAAAACCAAAATATTTAGATATGTGCTAGTTTCTTCTTCAATATATTGCCTTACTTGGGCACAGTGGCCAGTAATGATTTACTCCCATGTTAAAAGTACCTGTTTTGCTGAACGATAGGTTGCTATGAAAAGTTCTCAATTAATAAACTGCTGGTTTGTTGATTTGTACTCCCCATAACATTGCTTTCTTGAAACCTAAAAATACTAAAGGTAATACTATTTGAGCAACATTGATAATGCCAAGAGAGTATTGTGAGCAGTCTTCTCAATGCGCGAAGAGTCGATTAAGTTCTTGGAAACAAATTCTTTGATACTAAAAGTCATCCCGAACCAGATCTCTATCAATTTAACAGAAAAAAACTATTTTATTTTTAAGCGTCAGTGTCAGCGGAACGCACAACTTAGATAAAATTTGTTCTCAAGTGTTGCCTTTGGTTTTTTGATATTTTCGGATACCATTTAACTAATATTGTAGAACTAATCTTAAGGCGCTTACTTTTTAATTAACATCGTTGGTCTAGAAATACTAAAGTTTTTGTTGGTTAGGAATTTTGCCATTTTTTTTTTAGATATTAATAAATAATATACAGTTTAGCGCTATTTCAACAAATTTTAATTTTATGAAAAGTTTCAGTATCGATATTGTTCTACAGATCAGACTTACATACGTCCATCTTAGCAGCTGAAATATATTCTCTGGTAGATTTTTACAAACAACTGTATTATTAACAATTATAAAAGCAAATAAAATGACTACAGTTAGTTAAAGGAGTCGCCAAACCACACTCTAAACCGCTATGGGTAGAATGGGAGCGGGTCCCTGCTCTTGTGTTCTACTGCTATATAGCTGGGTTTCGAAGGAGCTTGGCCAGCGCTGGGCCACCATCGGTACATGCGTTGTCGCAAAATCCAATTAGCCAAAAATCGAAGAAAACAGATCTAGTGATCTTTCTGCACTCAGTAAGGCTAGTCTCACCCTAGTTGTGAAGCTTTTAACAAGTCATTGCCCTATTGGCGTCCATGCTGTGAAGGTGAAATTCTTACCAAACGCTATCTGCAGAAGCTGTATGGAAGAAGATGAAGTGGAAACAACTCAACACTTCCTTTTTGATTATCCCGCGTTTGGGAGGTCAGGACTTAAAGCGCATACCTTCAGACATCCCACTGAACTGGCGGGAGTAGAAATTAAACGCCTGTGCAAATTTGTATTGGCTACTAAGCGTTTTGCTAA
This sequence comes from Bactrocera dorsalis, assembly GCF_023373825.1. NCBI lineage: Eukaryota > Metazoa > Arthropoda > Insecta > Diptera > Tephritidae > Bactrocera > Bactrocera dorsalis. The sequence continues at coordinate 24,005,108 of NC_064307.1, read as the reverse complement.
TTTATAAGTTCGAACACAGGAGTTCTTCTTTTCTATGGCTTCACAAAGGACTACATATAGCAGTCCACGTGCGATCTTTGATCAGCCATCTAACCCAACCTAGTTAATCAAAATCTAAAAGACTACGTATATCTAACATAGTTTGAGGTTAGGTATGAACATAAAGCTTATTTATAATATAATTTCTCGCTTAAGTTTTAAAAAAGTAAATGAAAGGTGATACCGTATCTGATGAGTATCCTTCTGACCTTATCATGCATATTTTCGAAGAGGTTGTAATATTTATGAAGTCAGTTTTTTGAAGTTTGGAATAATCGTCTATATAACAAAATCTTTTAATTTTAATGAACCCACGTGCACACACACACTTTTTATATATCCTTAGTGAATCTTAAACAGTGTTAGTTACAAAAGATTAATATTATAAAAGCTTATGGTTTGTTCTTTTGTTGTGCTATTACTGTATACACAATAGGTGAAATGCGAAAAAGTTAATTAGCATATCCATTGAGTTTTGGATAGTATGACAAAGTTCTTCTTTTAATATTATATGTGCGTGGGTTGAAAAAAAAGAGTACCAGCACGCAATCGGCCGCGTTTAAGTCATCATTAGGGCTATGTGTTCCCAAGAGGTAACCAATTTAGCCTTATTCAGTGACTTAATGGCTTCGATAAAAGCTCTAAATTTTTCAATGACTCTTAAGCTTGAACGTGAGTCATGGAAGATATACCGCCTCAACCAACCGAAAACTGAGCATTAAAAAAGGTTCTTAAGAAAAACCATAAGCTTAAAATATGTAATTTATAACCTTAGTTGCTTAGTAGTTTTAGTGACAAATAGAATATGAATTGATATACGCAAATATGTATATGTATACAAATGGATAATATAATACTTTTCATAAAGTTCAATAGTTCATGGGTTTATAAGGCCGGCGCAGTAGTAGCTTTTACTATTTGAAATGAAGTTTTATTCTCTGGACTAATCGGAAAAATATATTCTAATGACAAAAAGGGGTTATTTACGCAATTACTAAAAGTTAAATATTTTTCACTTAAATCTTTTTACTACATATGTAGTCCAAATTAAGTATTAAAAAATGGTCTAGTATGGTTGATTTAATGGTTTAAGAAAAAATTCAATTTGTACAACTTAGTACTAGAAACTATATATTAAATGTTAATTACATTATGTAATAATTATAATTTTTTTCTGTTGAATGTTAAATCATAAATGGGTAGTCGAAAGGTTCAAGTGGTTTGTGGAGAGTTATATAGTGACTTCATAAGCAGCAGCAATAGATTGCACTATACTATTTTGTGCGAAATGACAACTTTTTCGAAAATGCTCTACAATTTCAGCTCTATATCAATTATATTGAACAGTTTTCAGAACTGTGTCAATTTATTTATTCTATTCTATGGTCTGTTCTGAGATAAAAATTGACTATTTGAGTTAGAAGATTATTTCTTCTATTTCAGTACTATACTCGAAACTAGTCTCTTCTCACATTAAAAATTGTTATTTCAGAATTGGATTTTGGTCTTTTCAGTAATCTCCTCTAAGAATTTGAGAGTTAGAAAATCATTTCTGGAATTTTTTTCAAAGCTGCGGTCTTTTAATTAAAAAAATTAATTTTTGAGAGTCTTTTCTAAGATTAGAAAATAAAATGTGAGATTTGGAAGATTTTTGCATCTGTTTTGCGATTTTCCAAGACAAAAAATGTCTAGTTGAGAGTTTGAAGATTATTTCTTTAATTCTGTAGTCTCTACCGAAAATACATATTAATTGCCGAAAGTTAGAATATTAATTCCTAAATTCCATAGCCTCTACTAGGATTTGAGCTTTAGCAGATTACTGTAGTCTCTTCTAGTGTTAAAAATGACTGTAAGAGAGCTAGAACATTATGACTTCTGAGTTAAAAAATTACTATTTGAAGTTTAGAAGTTTATTTTTTTAATTCTGTATGCTTTTCTATGATTAAAAATCAGGATTATTTAAAAAAAACTATTTCTTCTGCTCCGCAGCCTTTTTGGAAATAAAAAAAAGAGCGAAATAATGTATTCTAATGCGAGAATTTTCCAAAGTACAAAACCGCTCAATTTTCTCTGATATAAGTGCAATAGAAATAAGAAAGAATCTGGGCTCTCAGAGTAAACACGCACTTTAGAAAATTAGAGAGATATTTTGTATATTCTTCTAGTTATATAGGGCACCGCAGTATATATTTCTGAGACTAATATCTTGGAAACAAATAGAAGCACTTGTTAATGCTAAGTTTAAAAACATAGTCTAGAAATGAATAGTAATGTAAACTTCTCTCATATGTTCTGAAAAGAAAGTTAGTTTTAGGATTTTGGTTCTCTTTAATCGCATGGATTCTCTCCAAATGATTATGTTTTTGATTTAATTATCATGTATTACGTTTATGAAGTTCTACACTTTCCAAATTTAAATTTAATTATGTATTACATAATACATAATGAAGAATCCTTTCGACTACATAATTTATGTAGCTTTTGTTTCGAATTTTAACATTCTAGTATTAGTCACAATTAAGAAAATCATTAGAACGTTACTATTTTTTTTTTTGAAAAATATTTAGGTACTCATCAAAATTATAACTAACTATGTAAACTCTATTTAATTCTATACAAAAAAGAGATGAATGTGTAAATGGTTTCTTTATATAGGAAGTATTTTGGTTGTGTTGAGTTGAGATAACTACGTTCCGATATGTTCCGTTTCGCTAATTTTATGTTTTTTTTTGTCAATTTTAAGGTTAATGTTACTGTGATTGTGCGTGAAGGATGATGTATGATTCCCCGCTTCAATACTTTTGTCTTTTTTTACAGTAGTTTAGGAAGTTTATTTACACACTTGGCTTTGTAGATATTTGAAATAAATATTGATTTTTTTTTTAATTTTTGTAGCAATAAAAACAACAATAAGCCTTTCCCTAACTTAAAATAATTATTTATAAAATTTTGCCTTAAATTATGAATGAGAAGAAGTTCATTTGAAAGTCAAATGTTTGTAATGCACATCAACTCGAAGATCTGATTCTAGTTAGATTTAAAAAACAAGCTCTTTTATTTATCAATTGTCAATTTAATTTGGGAACTAAGCATATGTATATTTAGATATAATATTCGCTCTATTTCAATTTTTTGTTTCAACATAAACCAGTTGAGAATTACTGACAAATTAATGACCGGCCTCACAAATACAACTCTGTGTGATTATCGCCCTATCATGCTCAATTTAATGTCGTGTATTATGTATGATGAATAACTGAAAATTCTATTTTTAATATTTCCTAAACAAAACTACTCATAATTTACTAAATACGCTCTCTTCAAAGTCAACACTTTTACTAAATTTACATTTAAAATAAATACTAGTTTTGAATTGATTATTTGCTAGATATTTACGCTAAAACTGTTTATAAAAATACATAAAGAATTAACTTACTAAGTACTTATATACTTATGTTTTTCAAAGGCTAGATTTTTTGTTTTCGGTTTTAATAAGTAATGGTACTCAGTTACCTACGTTCCGGAGCACAAACTTCTAAATTATTTTTGTTTCTTTACTGCTAAAGGAATCATTGGAGAAAGTAAATACTCAGTTTTATATATTTTGTATACAACTTTTTATAATAATAATAATCAAAGAGTATGACTTGCTTCGGAAGATCAAATACGAAATTGAGATGTTGAGAGAGAGAGAGAAAGAGTTTAGATTAACGATGGCATTAGATCAATATGCAACACAAAATTTCGGATTTTATACTAAAATGTGTACTGAAATTGAGACACTAATTGGTTAGCTGCGAACCGTTGAGGTTAAGTTCAGTTACGGTATCTAAACTTATACTATCTTTTCGATTATAAAGAAGTTTTGGGCAAACATATTAAGAGAATATGAAAGCATTGCGATAGGCAAGGATATTGTAAGCTTTATTCTAGTAACAAACAGTTATTTTTAGCTATCTACATATATACTGTAATGATAACCAAATCGGTAGTGATTATTCAGCAAAAAAGCTGAGAATGTGACAACCGCCGTAGTTTACGGATTTTAGACATATTATTAAGACTTTGTAGATTTGATTATTATTAACTGATACATACATATAATATATGATTTAAAAAGACTTTACTTCATATAAAATTATTAAAAATGACAATTCATCGCTTGTAACAACATAATATTTGGATCAATGAAAATGAAAGCTTTGAGGAAAGCTATCATAACTGGACAAAGAAAACTTTTAAGAAAGCTTCTAATTTATTTTTAATAAAATTATTACAATTGCGAGTTCGTTCTTTAAATTATATTATTCCGTACAAATGAAAGTTTTTGTGAAAGCTTACACCATAGCTATTACGAAAAAACTAAAAAAAGGCAGTATATGCTTTGAAGTACGAGTATATTATTCCGCTCAAAGTTAATGAAAACTTTGGTGAAACCTAATAATATATTTGTATTGGAAAAAAGAAAATCAACTGCTTTTTTAAGTATATTGTTCCGTACAACATTAAGAAAGCTTTTGCGAAAGCTTTCAATTTTTTTTGTATAGAATTATTAAAACTGACGATTTTTCGCTTCAAATATGATATTTCGTTCTACGAAAGGAAAGTTTTTGTGAAAGCTTTTTATGAACATGACAAGGAAAGCTTTTGTGAAAGCTTATCATATATTTGTAAGGAAAGAATTTGACATGAAAGCTTGTTCTTTGAAATACATTATTTCGTACAAAGCTTACGAAAGTTTTTGTGAAAGCTGTATGTATTTGTAGTGAAATCATTCAATAAATTATTATTTCCTGTATTAATTGTTATCTTACTATTTACTACGATTTTAAGTTTTTATCGCGCATTATGAACATTTCCAAAAATTCTGCCTCTCTCTGCTTCTCTCTGTCACTCTACAAGTGTATTGAGCCTTCCAAAGCTTACTCAAACTACAGCTACATACATTCATAAGCTCGAATATAATTGCCATATCAATGATATGCTATTTAAGTACGAGTATATATGTAGGTATATATAAGATTTAAATTTTACGCTAATTAACAATTACATATATAACCAAAAAAGGAGAACTATTTATACAAAAAAGTAAAATAAATAAAAATAGAGTAACATACATACAAGTATAAAATACATGTACCAATAATGTCTATTTGAAAATTTCACTAATGATTCAACTACATTTGTTTCAAGTATGTTTTTGGTTTCTATTACTAATATTTAAGGTTATGGGATTTTGGGAGCACTACAAATATGAACTAAGAATCAGGAAAAAAAGTAATGAAAAAATAGTCGAAGATATTAAAAACTAAAGTTGAATTGAAACTCATTTTATAATTTAAAATCGAAGTATATGGCAGCACTACCTAATGTATTTGTATTTGCTACGAACATGTACGAATTTAGCTTAAGTTACCTCGCTTGAGCACGTCAATATGCGTGAAGAGCTATGCTTTGTAAAATTTCTTCGTAAAAAATTAAAGGTTTACATAGAAAGTGATTAAAAATGTTCGCAGATTTCCAAGAATTCATACCTATACAGTACCTTTAGTGTAGTGCATTTATTTTCGGACAGCTGGCTAATAGTGTCCTGGCTTGTTTTCTAAATTCAATATAATTTCACCGTTTTCTTTCCAACGAATTAGGGAACAATACAGGCGGACATGCTTTGTTTCATATAAAATTTGCTGGAAATGTAATTATAATGCCGTCTAGCAACTACCATGGCAATTGGCTAAGTTACTAACGTATGCACATCGATACGTTGCAACAATGTGGAGAAGACCTTACACACACATATAAACACATTTGCAGGAGGGAGTGCTGCAATGCAACAGCGAATAAAGCCATTTTCCTTTTATGATCCATCTTGTGGGCGCATAAAAACGCTATTAAAATTAAAGACGCTGAAGTGAGCGTAACGCCAAGGAACGCCGTGACAATAGATGTGAACGCCAATTTTTGGGGTGGCAGTTCTTTGAACTCATTACTCATTACTCGTAACAAGCGTACGAGTGTGTGCATTGTTGTTGCTTGAAGAAAGCTCACAGGCGACCAACAGGATGTGGTGCGTGCTTTTGTTCTTATTTGTATGTGTGTGGGTAGACATGTGTATGAGTATTTCCCGAAGCAATTAAGTGGCTTTGTGTGAAACGCTCCGCGATACAATGTAGTCAATCTATAAATGTGTTTGCTGGCTTATTTGTTGTTGGCACTGAAGGCGATAATTAGAGCAATGAACGGTATAGTCCTTATATGGACGTTAATATAACGTCGGACTTAAGTTTGTGGGGAGTGGCGGACACAAGTTGAATGCAATGGGGGTTTTTATGCAGCATTTAATTAGTTATACAAAGAATTTGAAATTTTTGGAAGGCAGTAATACCTTTTAAGTATTAATTCATAAAATTATATGGATAATTATTGTTGTTGTTAAGATTTAAAAGTTTTAATTTAATAATATTTTTAGCCGCGATATGAGTGCCTTGCTGAGGTATAAAAGTCTCCAAATAATAGTGGAGAGTGGTCAAGATTCACTGGTTCGTTCAGGTGACGTAAACCCGTAGTCGTGGGAACCAATATACAAGTACTTGTACGTAATTGCCTGACTGGTCGTTACTATATTACAAAATGAATTAGTTATGCTGTATTCTACATTTTGTGGAATAGAAAAATTTGTTAGTTTCAAAAATTTTGCTATTGGTCCAAAGTGGACTAGTTGCACAGTAGTCTAAATTTTGTGAAAAAATGTATGTTTTCAGTCAATTTTAAATTTGTTGATGCTTATTTAATGCAGAAAAAACGATCTTCTAGGAACTGGCCCAATATGTACTCGTTTTGTACTAGTCTAAATAAATTCTTACTGACTTCGACTTTAGTTGAGAACAATTAAAAACAGAAAATCAGCTTTACCACAGTCAATTTAGGTTCGAAAGTCTAGAACACACATGTTAGTTATCTTAAACGAGAAGGTACTGTGGGATTACATGAATCACATAATTCAAAGCGCTAACAAAACTGCACAGAGCAGACGAAAATAATCAAAAAATACCCAAAAACTTAGTTTTATAAATAAACAACTTTTCCAAAAAAAAAATAAGACTTATTGCTGTTTTTTATCATTAAAAAATATCGAGAGAATATCGAACCAAATGAAAATATCAATAACAAAACCAAAAGAAAGAAATATAAGTTTATATAAAAGAGAAAAAAAATATAGACCAACTATATAGAAGTGGGGGTGGGGGGTGAGTATTACTTGCATGCAAACAAACGTACAATGGCCGGCCTATGAAGCACCCAGATACCCACTTTGGCCATCTGAGCTTGAACGCCCTTAGCTTGTAGACCCTTGACGGCACCCTCGGCATATGCTGGCAACTCGAAGTCGACAAAGCCATAACCTGAAACGAAAGAATATTTTGTTTTTGTTTTCGGCACGTGAGATAAGCGTGTTTATTTTTGCATAATGTTTATTGCGATTCAAACAAAGAAAGTTCCCGTTTCGAAAAAGTGTGCATTTTATGTTTAATGAGTATAAAGTTTATTTCAAACAGTTATGAGTGGGTAGAAAGCATTTATGTGGAATTGAACCAAAAGTAAGAAAAAAATGTGGAAAAATTTTAAGTTTTTTATTTAGAAACAAAGGAAAACAAAAACAAAATTTTCATTGAGATAAAAGAAAAACAAACAAAAACACAAGAGATTAGCATTGTTTATTATAATTCGATAGTGGTACTATAAATTTGAGTGATCTGGTTGAAAATCGAATAAATAAGCCTATAACAAAATACGAAATTCGAAATAGATATATTGTATATAGAGCATGCTCTTTATGCAAAGATATTATTGATTATTTGAAAATTTTATTAGAATTTATATAATAATTATTTAAAATATATATAAAAAGGATTTTTTATAATTCATTATACAAAAAAAAAAAACAATTTTATATTTATATGTAGATCTCCAAACTTTATGTATTCTTTCCATTAAAATTAATATTTTTTCATCAGCCATTTAATTATATGTCTTTACAAATATTTTGTCTTTAATTAACTAAATTAATTTTGAAAAATATTTTTTTAATAATATATTTTTTCTTTTAATTAATTAATTTAATTTTGTAGAATATTTTTTGTAATATTTTTTTTGTATCATTTGTTTGCATACATTGGACTATTTAATTAAAATTTAATATTATTTTGAACTGTTACTAATTAATTTAATGAATTTTCGATTTGTATTTTGTTTTAGAGCTTAACAAATTTTCGGATTCTTACAACAAAAACACACATAAATAATAAAGATGAGAAATGGTGAAGAAAAAAAATACCTTTACATTTGTTTGTTGTTTTATCTAAAATAGCCTTGGTTGAAATAATCGTTCCATATCTGAAATGAAAATATTACATTTAATTTTTAATGAAATATAATTGTAAAATTTATAATTTTTATGCACATTATAATATAAAATTTTTGACTAGGAGCTAATTACCAATAGTAATTATATTTAATGGGTTAGTCGTGCATTTTCTAAAACAAACTGATTCCTTTTGGCTTTAGTTAGCAAGTTTGGGATTTCAAATCTCGTTTTTTTTATTTTTTTTTATAGAATCACCGTTATTTGTTGAGGTACTCATGAAAACGGCGGTTTCGAAGATTAGCTCAGCCGCTACTCTCTTAGAGACTCTCAAAAACATGGTTACCATTTTATCACGAACTCAATTACTGCTGATTTGAGTGCCGCAAAGCATTCAGTGCTGGTCGTGAAATCATCGAAATCTTAGCTCATGTGAGCCATCCATCCACCACTGATAATGACGATAACAATAACAAGTGCGTGAAAATCTTCCCGTTGACATCAGAGTGATAGATGAGCACCTCAAGATTTCTTGTTGTTTGGCTCAAATCATTTTGATTAATGTTTTGGATATGAAGTGTTTCAATGCTATATGTACTTGTACTAAAATACCTAAATTTCTTATATTTATTAAACACATCATGTAAATGCAGTTTTTTGCCAGTATGGGTATAATTTGATCGGATAGTATTGAAACTTTCTGGTCTATAATATGGAAATTTAACTTTAATATAAATAGGGTAGAATCCAGAACAACACTTATTGTTTCACAGGGTTGCACAGGGTTGCATGTGGATTTTTATACCTATTTCTTGTCAATGCAATACTGATTGACAATTAGTGGTTTAATTGCTCAAACTTCCAGCAAAATATCAAAGCACATAGAATTCTTTTGCCTACTTAAATTTTCTTATTTCATAATCTAACTTTTATGTGCATAAAAATTCCAAATTTTCCACTTAAATCAATTCATGATGATCATTCGATACTTACTGTGCACACATAGATACTAAATCCTTATCGGTTGTGCCTTGTTGCAATCCTCTAATATACAAATTTGTTTTTGACAATTGTTCACCTTGTTGCTGTGTACCGTTACTAGGACCCATTGTTGTATTTGTATTGGTATTACTCAGACTAGTACTTAAAGTTCCGCTCTGTGAGCCGGTGTTTGATGAGCTGCTCGAGTTCGTATTACTTGGCGATGCTGCAGTTGGTACACGCTGACCGTACTGAAAATAAAGCAAAAGTGTGCAAGAATAAGTAAAAGCCATTAAATAAGCACAAAATATAGCAAATTATAAAAAAGTTTAAAAATTATAAAAATTTATTGACAATGTTTGTGGTAGAAAATAAGAAAAATTTTTTGAATATTCTTTGTTCGTCGAAATCTTACAAATACCGTATGTGTATATATCGATGTACTATATACTTTCGCGAAATAAAAACATGAAACTGAAATTCGAAAAATATATATATTTTATCATGAAATTACCCAAATTATTTTTCAGTTCCAGGTAATTACTTCCGAGCTCCTATTACCATATATCACGATCTCACTTAAATGATCTGCAGTGCACAAATTTTGCTTGTGAACTTTATGAATGAAGTTTTTATTAATTACCTTGTTTGTATTTATTTATTTTTAGAGATAAAACTAATGAAGGTGTTTTCTTCAATTTTCATTACACTCACATTTAATTGACTTCCGCTGACTATGTAATAACGTGCGAGAAAACACTTCACTGTGAGAAAAATACAGAAAAACAATAGAATTACGTAGCTCATTTTGAGAGATACGTAATTAATAACTGAACACAAATTAGGTTTTCAATTATAGCCTTAGCTATTGTACCATATTTACTCTGATTTGCCGATTGGAGTGTACTCGTGGCGATCTCTTTCTAATAAATTCCCACGCACGAGCGCGCAAGGCTAATTGCGATGAGTTGAGGCTTTGAAACTTTGAAACACATATTATGAATGAATATTCAGTTTAGCGGAAAAAATACAAATAAATACATGTATGTATAGGCTCATACAAAAAATGTACTGTTTGATCAACGGCAGCAAATCCTGGAAAGATTACTTTATCTAATATAAAACCTGCCACTAAATATCTTATCTATGAATATGTAGAAATGTCTAATTACATTATTGAGTACAGTAAAAAAATATTACACTCATGCCATAAAGATAGTTTAAAGCCTTTAACATGTTAGAATACCTGGATGTTTTTCCTTTATAACTTATTATAATACCTTTCAAAAATGTAAACGTTAGGAGAACTTGATTATGATCAGTTAGTTTGTATGACAGCTTGTTCGAGGATTATACCGCTCTTTTGAATAATTTCAATAATTCTATTCCAACTTTCGTCATGATATCTTGTCAAATAAAAAAGTTCTCCAAACAAGAACTCGATTTGGATTTGTCACTTTGAATGGCAATAAACGCGTTCCTATTGAAATAGGAACGCTACAAAAGTAGACCGATAGGTGCAGTAGACGACGTCTTATTTTTTCCCGCCCTCTTGACACATCTCTTCAGTAATGTTTGCCATTTCATTCTGGAAAGATACACGATCCAACAACTAGTCGACATTATTAAAATTTACTAGCGAAATTCGGGGTCAGTGGCCTCAATTTTAAGAATGACCAATTTATGGTCGTCATAATCGTCCTGTCAGATCAACAATTGAGCGTCTAGTGGGAAAATTTGAATCCACAGGCACAGTACAAAATATTCTCGTCCTAGTGAGACAAAGAAGTTCCCGTAGTTTCGAGAATATTGCTGCCGCGAGCTCATCAATTGGGGAAGACCCAAATCAGTTTCTCATATGTTGTTCTCAAGCTAAAAAATTTGGCCCACATCCTTACAAGATTAAATCGACACAAGAACTGAAGCCGTATGACCACCAAAACCTTCGTATGTTCGTGAATTGGGTTGAGCAACAACTTGAAAATGATCCGGATTTTTATCGAAAAATCATCTTTAGCGATGAGACTCATTTCTAGCTGAATGACTTCGTCCATGAGTCACCATTGCATCCCGAAAAAATTACGGTTTAGTGCTATTTATGAACTGGCGGCATCATTGGCATCACCAAAAACATGATTTTAAAATTTATGCAGAGAATTCGATTTCGAAATCCTTAAAATTGCTGAACTTTTTTGTAAACACTTGAGAAATACTTTAATAATCTATGCATTGCCACATGCATACTCGGCAAAAATTATTCGGTTCCAGAGTAGTCCACAAAATACTCCACCGTGATGCAACAGTGGTCCAACTCGTGTCTATATACTAGCCTATTTCTACAAGTAAAATCAGTTTTGAAAGTGATTTCCAAAATACAACAAGGAGCAGTGATTTCAGACTAGTAAGAAAATAAATACCAATAGGCACTCTATAGAGTACTCCAAATAACACGCAGCGCTGGATTATATGGTCAGGTATTAGAGCACCGCAATGGCAATTAGCTTTGGAGTAGGTTATGCTCCAAGTACTTTTTCATTCTCTCTTTAGTTTTGCTTGCTGGGTATAGTTCAACATAAATACCATACATACAGCGAGCACGTAAACATTTCAGCTTTCTTCAAGACATTTTTGCACTTGTCATTGCTTAGAATGTTTTTGTTGCGTAAAGTTGATGCGCGTGTGCTATTTTATTCGCACACACTACATATAAGTAAATCCAGTATGATAACTGCTATACTATCGATATGTACGTACACATCTGTGTGTGCGCAAACACGTACATTTGTATGCGTGTTTGCGTGCTTGTTTGCTGGCGTCACATAAAACTAAGTCATCCGCCATCAGTGATATAATTTCATTATCAGAGAAGTTCATTGGCATGAAGAATGCGAACAACATGGAATGCGATCAAATGAATGAACAATAACAACTATAACAATAAATTGATAGTTTTTTTCTGTATATAAAAATATATATGTTTTTTTTTTAGATAGCTGCTTGTAAAGAAATTCTATTGTGCGCAAGTATTATGAAGAAATGGAATTTTTATATAGTTCACTGTTATTTTATATACTTACTGCAATTTTTTGTAAGATATATATGAACTATTATTAACATAAGTTAATTTTGAAAACTTATTTTTCTCGTTGACCAAAATTTACTAATTATTTACAAATACAAAACCTTCAGAAAAAGCTTTAGTAACTCGAAGAGCCGCAGCTCAATAGTGTTTAATTGCTAATGACAGTGTTGCTTTTGTTAAAATTTGGTTAAGTCCATGACTGATACCCAAGATAGGCGTCATACTTGGACTGTTAAAGACAATCTTTTTTTAAATTGAAAATTTCTATAGTTGCACCGCATGTGGCTATAAGATCTTAATATTAATTGTGACAAAAAAGCCCCCGGACATTGTAATTAAATTACCCGGTGAAATGATATTTAAAAAAAATGTATTTTGCCAAGAGAGTAGGACTGTCCTTAATTATTATATTATTCCAAATATGAGCACGGTCTGTCAAACAGTTTGCTTACACTAAGCCCTTAAGTCGATAAATCACGGTAGTGCCTTGCGATTTTTACACTGGATAAAAATATCGAACAAAGAGATTGTCTCAAATTTTGTATTTATAACCAAGTTTCGTGTGAGGAATCACTGTGAATATTGGAAAAGGCTTACGTTGATTCAGTTTTATCAAAAATACAAGCCTACAAGTCACACAGAGTTTCCAAAGACCAACGAGAGATCGATGCAAACATTCCTCGTTTTGGATGAACTTCGACTTTTTCCACTAATGAAAATATTAAAAAATTGAAATGAGAATATGGTGCTTGAAAATCGTCAGGCGTCGCGACATCTCTCACGAATCCGTTCGAATGATTTTGTGGGCTATTTTAGGTATAAAACGGGTTCTGGCTCGACTCGTTCTGATAAAGCTGGATTGTTCTCAAAAATAGTACCGTAAATCGGTCTCTTTGGACATGCTTGCTCGTGAGAGTTCCGATCTCACTTTCATGGAGAGCATTATAGACATAGGTTTATGAGTTTGACATGAAAACAAGTCAACAATCATCGGAATGGAGAGGAAAAACGAGTTGAAATCAGAAAAACCACGTTAAAGCCGCTCAAAAATCAAGGTAATATTTATTGTTTTTTTCGATATTCCTGGTTTGGTGCATCATGAATTTGTTCCGCAGGGACAGACGGTCAATAGTGATTTGGCCGCATTGAGGCGTTTGCGTGAGAACATCCGTCGGAAACGGTCGGGATTGTGGAAGAACAATTAATGGATTTTACACGATGATAATGCACCATCTTATTAAGCCACTATTGTGACTGAATTCAAAGCCAAAAACGCAATGAGTACCATCGATCAACCACCGTGGAAAAGATCAGTTAAAGTCTCAGCCACTTGGAAACGGAAATATTTGCTGAGGGTGAAGAGAAACTTACCTTGGAATAGAAGTGTCTTTCGACTGTAAATGTGTTAGAAGACTATGGGGTACACTTACCATAAAAAATGATCCGTTAAAACCTTTTTTATGACCAGATATTTTCACGAAATTCGGCGTGAATTATTGTTGGGTTGTCTAAGACAACGCTATAATCCCCGAACATATTGTTCAGTTGAATGCTGCTCGAAATTAAGGGAGTAATTTCTGTTTTTTTTTGAGCGGAAAGAAACAAGATAAGGTGTATAAGATGTGATGAGAAAACGATGGTAGGTTGTTTGAGAAGATCGCTATATATATATATATACTTATATAGGACACAGATCACTAATTTAATAACGAAAATCTACTATAGTTATATTTATATGTCATGTGGATAGAAAGAACTCATCAACCAGTATCGCTTTAATTACGGAAAACCACGTCTGCATTTGAAAGTCCGAGTCAAGATAGTATTTACAGTTAGTATCAGCTTACGAAACGGAAAAGCTGCTGCCATGATACCATGGGCTTAACTAATATTATAGAGGCGAAAGTGTAATTTAAGGCCAAACTAAAATAAAGGCAACATACTATAGATCCAACTTGTAGTTAGCTGAGCGCAGATGTATCCAAGTGCCCCCATACAACACTGTGCTATGTATTTCAATTTACTAAAGGATGTATACATATGTGAGTTCCTGCCTACGTGGGACCATAGTACATAGGATCATATTCATAGGCGCGTATAAATTTTTGCATTCATTATTCGATGTTGCGACGAACGAGTGGGCACTTGTCCCATTATTGGCATGTAAAGTTAGTGTGGCATGCAGCAACTTGCGCGCAAGGACATGCATATGATGGTGTGAAAAGTGGTAAGTAAGCACACTTAGTACCGTGAATATTTCTATAGGCCATAGTGCCCAAAAGAAAGGCACAAACATACATACATAAATGTAAAAATACATATGTATGTATGCATGTAGGAAGTAGCAAATGTGGCAACGAAAACGCTACAGCCGACAATTCGCAACTTTATCACCAACACGTACGAAATAAATTTAATTTATACACACACACGAACATATTCGCTTACAACTACGTATGCGCTTACAGCGACGCAGGGTTAACGGGGTGGCACATAGAAAGGACATTTCGACTGTCAGCGCGCACGTTCGCATGCGTGTATGTGTGCGTGTGTTTGTTGCGCGCATTATTTATTATTATTCACCAGCCTGACTACTATTTGGTGCATCACACTTGTCGCACGCTGTTGGCTCTATTTAATGCTGGCAATTTTGTTTTTGTGCCACACAACCACCACCCACACTATAACTTTTATGGAAGTACGCATCCACACACACATACATACGCACTTACACTTACATGGGGAGTCATTGTGTGTGCGCGCATGTTTTGAATTTTTGCCTAGCGGCCATTGTTGTCGCTCCGCTGCTCTTATTTATGCATTTTATTATGAGTTCACACATTCAAGTGCATGTTCATGTATGTGTATTTGTGACGCTCTGTGTCGCGTAGGCATAACTTTGCGCGCCGCTGCGGCGTAGTTAATGTAAATGAATAATAATCCATTTAAAAGCATCAAATTGACATATCGTTGTGATTCTGTCGTCTGTGCCGCCTGTTCCGCCTGGCGAAAATGGCGCAAATAATGAGCGCCACGAAGAGCGCGTAATCGTTTGCTCATGTACACTGCATTCCTTATGAAATTATGAAAGTATTAGCACTTTGCCCGCGAGCGCTAGATGCGTGTGTTTTTGTTTTTATTCTTGTTAAATTTATTAAATATAAGTCGGCTTCCTTAGACTGCTTATGCTTCATGTCGCATTATGTTTTTTATAATTTTTGCTCTTCGTGTAGAGTAGCTTTGCTAATCCTGCTAATAGGCAGTTGTGAAAGCACTAGAGCAGAGATTAGACTACACAATATTTTTTATGAGTGTACTTTTCTGTAAAAATAAGAAAATATTTAAGAAAAAGTAAACAAATTTTTGAGTCTTATAGAGCTGTTCTACTGCACCCTGTTCTCTTGCCAAAAATTTTAGAGCTTAAAGCTCAACAAAAATTTAATGAGTTGAATTCGATAAAAGAGTTATTAGCAAACCTCATATGAGAGACATAACTGCTCTCTCCTACCAATTTTTTTTTTCACATATTTAAGACCAGTTTTACCAGTGTGAAAGGCTCATTGACAAACTTCTGTCAAAACTGAGTATAAAATTTATTTGTTCATCGAACTTAAAGATTAGAATATTACATAAAGATGTTTGTAGAAAGACCTTGGTTGGAGAACTATTTTTATTAGCGCCATCTGGCCTCCGATTTTTGTCACAATTTATGAAGATACCCATAAAATTAAAAAAAATTATGCAGTACTTTTTTTATTCTAAAAAATTGTTTTTTATAGGCTGTCACATTAGGTGAACCTCCTTAAGGGACATTCAATTAATTTGAGGTTTTTTAATCCAAACATATCATCTTATAAAAAATCGAAAACCAAATCTTTTCACTATCATTTCATATCAAGAAGCCTTAGCTCATTTGCTTGGATACCTATTTCATTAAGCTGTGCGCTAGACAGGCTTAGTTATAGTAAAAAGTCTGGTTTTAGCATTATGATTTTACAATGGATATTTAAGAAAAAAAATTATGTTTTAAATAGAAGGATTGAAATTAATTATTAACATAGCGATTCGAAGCTTTTAAGTGTTATTTTTAACGGTCTTTTCTCATCCTACGTGAGCCAGAAACTTTTAATTTATTAAATCATTCACATTTTCGGCTTCGGGATTTGTTAAAACTTCTTGCAGCTTAAAAGAACACCTGCGCCAATAATATTTCCTTTATACCTAATGTAATTTTGTATAATGTCTGATTTGTATCTACATTAATTGAATAATATAGAAAGGTTAATGAGGCTTAGCGGAATTCGCAGAAATCAAGAGCTTAGACTAAAAAGCGCTTTCCACGCGCAAAGAGATTTTGAGACATTGATAAGCCTCAAGGGTCTTAATGTGCTTAAAATACTTGTGTTTAAAATACTTAGAAATTCAGCGCTAATTAGTCGCAAAGTAAAAGTCAGTCGACGAAAGTGATGAAATGAATTTACATTTATACATTTGTACGTATATTTACAGGAAAAAATTTACAAAAATTAAACATTGCAAATAAAGATTAGAAGAACTTCAAAATATTTAACATTACAACCACATATACAACATCGATTGAATGGATGAGAAAGATATTAACAAGCATTACTAGCTAAGTTGGCTAGAAGAATACAAATGCAAAACGAGCGAGGTGAACTGCTGGGCAAAAAATAGTAAGAACTTTGATCTAAAATTTCGCGCGAAAACTAATTCGTCAAAATATTTTATTTTCTATGTTGGTATGACTGTCAGAGACATTAAAATGTTGCAAAAGGCTTTCAGTGATAATTGTTTGTCGCGAACAAGTGTTTTTGGTTGGTACAAATTATTCAAAGATGGTCGAGAACGCGTTGACGGTGAACCACGTCCAGGACGGCCAACAACATCAACTGATGATTAACCATCCAATAAACTAAAGTAATTGGTGCTTAAGAATCGACGATTAACATTCAAAAATCTTACTGGCATCCTTGGAATATCGGAAGGATCAATGAAAACCATTTAAAAGATCATTTCGGCCTAAAAAAGTGAAAGCACGATTGGTGCCAAAATCATTAATTTTTTTCGAAAATTAGTGTCGTATTAACGTCTGTGAAACAATGCTTTCCGACCACTAAGATGTCATGGAAAATATTATTACTGGCGATGAGTTTTTGGATCTACACGGAAACAGACGATCAATCAGCCGATTATAGTGGCAAAGGTGAACCGAAGACGAAAAAACGGGTCGAGAACTCTTGGTTTTTGCACCACGACATTGCTTCTACTGCATTGATTCTTTGTGAGTTTTTCGTCAAATTTTCAACCATTATTATGCTGCAACTATCGTATTCGCCTGATTTGGCTCCGTGATACTTCTGGCTATTCAGCAAACTTAAACGACCGCTGCAGAAAAACCGTACGCGCATTGAAGGCTATTGGAAATTGATTTTAATACATTCGCGCAGGTTTAACGGGGCCAAAGAGGACTACTTTGGGGTGGTCGACACAGATTTTGTAGAATAAATTAAGAAAACTATGAACAAAGTCTTACTATTTTTTTGCCCATAGTAATATTCCGTCTTTAATATGCCTAATTTTGCTTCCAGTTAAATTTAATTTTTGCTTAAAAATTTGCCATTCGATTGTTTATAATAACGTGCGAATGAAGTCATAATAAACATTGTGCTGAAATATGTATATATGTGTGTAAGTGTGTATGCAGCTCTGTAATTGGAACGGAAATAAAGTCCATAAAAGCAGAAATTTTAGAAAAGAACGAGTACGCGGCTATAAATTGAACATTTTGCGTGAAAATCATAAACACGAGCGAAAAATCGTACTGGCACCGTTGGTCTTATTGTTTTTGTGGATCACGCTGTTTTATGGTTATCTGTGAAATTTACGCTTTAGCTTAGGATTTTATAGCAAGTTTTATAGCAACGTGAGCATATAGGCTTAAAAAGTGGACCATTCTTTTTTAATAACATCTAATGTTTGTTTTTCAAATATGCTCGTAAAGTATGTTGTTGTTATTAATATCACTAAAGTGGAGCACCGAGAGGTAAAAAATTGGAAAATATATAATTTGTGGAGGTATATACGCCATGGCATATAAATTTTGACCAAACGAGGGTAGGCCAATACATTTGGGTCACATAAGGCATGAAACATTGGGAATGAGAAAGCTGTTGGCGTGATGGTTGCCCCATTTGTTCATACTGGATAAGAAGGGCAAATGTTTGAAGCTTTTTTACGACCGTCGACGAAACATGGTTTCACTAGTACATACCAAAGACGAAGTCGAACATTCGAAACTACAGAATACTGTCTTTCGAATAGAAATCTGATTACCACAGTTTCTTTCAGGTTAACAAGGTGTTAGATATACTTTGACTAGGCTACGAACTCAAATTTCCTTTGTTTTCAAAAGTAAAAGCATCAACCGCCTCAAGAGAAGAGGTTAGCGCTACCAAGGAGGCCTGCTTGCTCCAGGGGTTAACAAAAAATATCTCCAAACTGGTTATTAACTACTGTAGGATAGTTTTGAGATTTTACTCACTCATAAATTTTCCATCATCGTTCAAAAATTCAAAATTTTTTGCTACACCCAGTATTTTTTGATTAAATTTATGAACTATTTGAATAAATAATACTTTTAAATGGCCATAAATATATTCTGTGAAATAAAGGAAGTAAACTTAAATTTCATACATTATACATGTGGCACGTACATACATACATACATACATATGTGGTTCCCTGAAGACATACTATTAAAGTTCAATATTACTGCTGTAAAAGGCAGATTTTTATTTTAATTTTCGAACAACACGCAGCCAACATTTATTTCATTAAACACGCACGTTCGTCTAACAATATGGTGTGATGAATGATGATGGCTGGCATGTGGTTCGAAATCCCACCCATCTCTACAATATTACTAAAAGCCCCACTCGTGTGCAATGTGGGTTAAGGGAAGTGATTTTCAAGGACTTGCGCTTTTATGTGTGTTTAACATAAAAGAAAGAAAAATGCTAAAATTGGTGAGTGTACAAAAGTGAAGAGCTCACGTGACCTACAAATAAAAACGTATACAAGCGTGTTATGTTTATATTTTTTTATATTTTTTGAAGGATGTGCCTGTTTGCTTATGAATTGATGAATGAATACGCGCCTGCCGTTGTGTGTGGGAGTATATATGGTATATATACTAAGTGGCTAATAACGGTTTTGATACCGAGACTTTTGGTTATTTTTATATGACACCAAAAACCTTCAACTTTAAGCAAATACATAATGATAACCAAGCAGTTTTGCATTAGGGTGTACTTATTTATATGAAAGTGTTTGTTTTGATTTTGAAATTTAATATAATTATTAATAAACACGACACCAGAATCATTAAGCCATTACATAAGACCTTGACAAACTGGTCGATAGGGGTAATGCTCGTAAATTCCACGAAAAGATGCGGCGACTAAAAGAAGGTTTCAAGACTAGAGCATACTTTTAAGGTGATACTCAGAGCATACTAAAATTATGGAGGGAACACTTCTTCAGCCTGCTGAATGACGATGAAACAGACCTTCCATTGCCCGACCACGAAGAAGTTCGAATAGCAATTACCCCTCTGAAGAACAAAAAATCGGCGGGAGCTGCTGGATTGCCGGCCGAGGAACTGTTAAGGAACAAGCATCAGCTTATTTGTAGAATACGGTCGGATGAAAGTATTTCCGACGATGGATTTTAAGTGTGCTCTGACCAATCCACAGAAAGTTAGACACCACAATCTACGCCAGCTAACGTGGGATAAGCCTCCTCACCTCTTGGTCGATTTAACGCCGCTTTCGACGGCATGCAAATTATCTGCTTCTAAGCTGCTATGTCTGAACTTGGTAAGACGAAATATCTCCTGTTGTCGCATTCGCTCTCACATCACTGTTGACCGTCATAACTTCGAAGTCGTAGATAATATTGTCTATTTTGGAACCAGTTTTAGAAACAGTTGCTACTCTGGCTAGGTCATGTTGTCCGAATGGATGCATACACTCCAGCTCTGAGAGTATTCGAAGCAATACGGCGAGTATGGTGAGTAGGTGGGATCAGAGGAATGGGAGGACCTCCACTTCATTGAAAAGTTGTGGAGAAGGACTTGACTACACTTGGAATCTCCAATTGGCGTGAAGCAGCGAAATGGAAGAACGACTCTCGCTCTGTTATAGACTAGGCTATAACAGCGAAAGCGGTGTCTACACCAATAAAGAAGAAGACTGTAACTGCAACCAATTTTTTGAAATACATAAGTGATATAACCCCTTAAACGAACTATTAAATTATAGCACAGAATTAATACTGAGATTTTTCGTAATATTATATTATACATATGTATGTATATTATAATCCAACAAAACAAAAAGCAAATAAATCTTTGGATTGGCGTGCCTTGGAGCAAATACAAGTACATATTGCTAAAGAAAAAGGTTTTAACCCCAATTTAAACTGACCGCTTTGAACTGTCCGCAAAAAAAAAAAATACAAAAAACATTAACTTATGTACCTAGCTATGTTTACAATGAAATATTAATTACATTGCTATATTTTTTTTCCCATATACATATGTACGAATATACTTTATATGAGCATTTTATTTTATTTTTAGTGTTGTTTTGTCTACGGAAATAACTGGGTCAATATTTAGCCTTTTCAATTTTCCAGCTTAGCACATTGATTATGCGGACTTATATTTCATTACAGTACATACATATAGGTATACGTGTGTACGGCACAATTACGTCAATATGTAGATAAATATTTATTTGCGGCTTTTCCCAACTACAAACACCACGCACTGGCATAATAAACAAAATGCTTAATCAACTCTGCTTTTTGGATATTTTTCGGCATTAAAATATTACCAGCGCTGAAACGGCGAAAAAGCCATGATTAACTTTTTTCCGGAATATACGCACGTAAATATGTATGTACATACAAACATTTGCGTAAAGAATTATGGCACGTGTTCATAAATTAATATAAATGTGTAGTTGAGCGTACACTGGAGTTCAAAATAAGGTGGTTGAGTGTGTGCTGGGAAAAATTACTGCATTTAATTTTACAGGAAAAACTTAATTTATAAGCAATAATTTGATAATAATTGTTTGGTTAAAAAAGCCGGCTAAACATACAGTTGTGTTCATGGAAATAGTAGTGCAATTGATCCTAACATTTAAAACGCTGTTCTGACATGTAAGAAGTTGCAAGTTGAACGAGTGTGTAGTATTTTTGTAGAATGCACTTCTAAGAAACGGTAAACCAAGAAATCCCGTTAACTTTGCGTTACTCGTCTTGTTTGTGACGATATTTTGAACGTTGGTCAAAAATATTATGTTCATTGAAATAGTAGTGCTTGATGCGAATGGTTGATACGTACAAATAAAAATAAAAATCAGCAAACAGTAAGTGTATTTAAGTAAATTCAACATTTTTTGATTAAATTTATTGACATTGCGGTACTACTTCTATTTTAGTGGGTAGAGCAAACCATTGCTCCGTAGAAAAACGCCAAATAATAATTAAGTTACGAAATGAGGGAAAGACGTACAAGGAAATCGAAGAAATTATAGGATGCACTGCCACAATGATATATAACGCCATAAATTATGAACACAAAGCTGAAAATCGTGGTGGAAAAAGGAAGACTACAGCCTTAGAGGACAAACGGATTATTCGCTACTCTAAAGCCAAGCCCACAGCGTCCGCAAAAGTAATAAAAAATGAATTAAATTTGTCAATCAGTGCTCCGACAGTTCGCAGACGTTTAATAGAAAATAATTTAAAAGCAAGGAGTCCCAGCAAGGTACCGATCTTAACTTAAAAACATGTCGCTGCAAGAATTCAATTTGCAAATGAGCACTTAAATTGACCGCCCGCAAAATGGCGCAACGTGTTATGGACCGATGAAAGCAAAATAGTCTTGTTTGGTGGGACAGGATCCAGAAATTATGTCCGTCGCCCACCAAACACATAATACCATCCCAGGTACCCTACTATAACGGGTAAGCATGGTGGCCTTAGCATTATGGTGTGGGCGTGCTTTTCGTATAGTGGTGTGTTGGTCCTATCCATTTGATTGATGGCATCATGGACCGAGTAGTATACGTAAATATACTAAGAGACGTTATGTTACCATTTGCTAGCTGGGAAATGCCGATAAAATGGACGTTTCAACTGGGTCAACGACCCAAAACATACTTCCAAGCTAGCTAAGGAGTGGTTTGCAGCTGAAAAGATCGACGTAATGCGCTGGCCAGCTCAGTCCCCGGACCTCAACCCAATTGAGAACTTATGGGGAGATGTCAAAAGAGTTGTAGCAACAGCAAATCCAACAAGTAGAGTACACCTTTGGCAAGTGGTTAAACAGGCATGGACACAAATCCCGGAGAAGCGTTGTAAGGATCTTGTTGATTCTATGCCACGTCGATGTGCGGCGGTATTAAAAAATAAGGGATTTACTACTAAATACTAGAGTACAGACAATATGTAGCACAGGAAATATTATCTTCAAAAGGTATTTTTAAATTTTTTTACGTAATTGAAGTAAACACTACTATTTTAATGAACACACAAATTTTTAGGTATTTTCTTTAAATATGCTTACGTGCGTAAAAAGGAAATATTAAAAAAAAATGAGACTGTGAATATTCTTAGCACTAATAATAAATACTTTCCTTACAACTTTTTATATGAATTTGTATCTTTTATTTGAGTTTAATGCTTCGAAAGTTAGGACCCACAGACACTACTATTTTCATGAACACAGCTGTATGTATGTATATGTAAGTTTTCATAGTTCGCGTTTAACCTTGAACCTGGTGTTCGAATTTTAACCTTTGAAGTGGTATATTTCGTCACCTAAAATGCAAACAAACGCATTATCAAAAAACTGAAATTGATTTTTCTATTGTTTACTATTCACTACATCATGTTACATATGAATATGTATGGTGCATAAAATTTTCAGCTACCGCTGCTAGATATAACCAATATATAACCTATATTATAACCCATATTATAACCAATATATAACCCATATTATAACCAATATATAACTATTTTATAACCAAAACTCAAATTTTGTTTCAATATGAGTGGCTTCTATTACATCGTTTTTCCTTCGGCTGTCATCTTATGAAGTCATGTTATGTTATTTTGCTTTTTAGGCGCCGATTTATGCATATAAGCTAGCCTCGTTTATCAACAGTTTACAGTTAAATAAATCTGTTGATCAAATAATATTTTTAAATGAATTGACAAGATATGATAGACATGTATTTTTATTTGCCAGACATTGATAAGTAACAAATCGATCACACAACTGACATATGTAAATCAAGTGGACTGTGACATAATGAAAGATATTTAAAATGACAAAGGGTTTTACCTACAATTTCTGTGAGGCATAATACACAAAGATTATCCTTTGTTTTGAACTCAGCTAGAACTTTTTTTATGCTTTGCCATAGATCTTTTTAAAGCAGCAGAGTTAACATCTAGCGAGCAGAAAAGTGACTAATCGAAGATGGTCAATATTTGAGTCTAAAGGGACCACAAACTATTTAAAACAAAATTTGTAGCTTTTCAATTTTGTTCGGTAATAAATAATGGTTGCGAATAATACAACAGAAAATGTTAACTTCGGTTGCACCGTCGCTATAATACCCTTCACAGGTGCAGTCTTTATAGCATATTCAAAAATCTATGAAAATTCCATACAGCCTTACTTAAAAAGCCGAATATCTCGAGAAGTATTATTGGTAGCGGTTTTGACCTCGGATTTTTTTAGCAAATAAAATTTCCTATAAGTTTGTCTATAGCTCTTGTCATTTACGAAATATATTAAAAAAAAAATGCGAATTTCGTGGAAAAGTCAGGTTTAGAGCCCCGTACTACCTCGCCGGTGTGAGTTTCGACTTTGTCGCAATGGGCACTTTTTGCAGTGGGTTCAATTCTGAGGAATATGTGTCTAAAGTCAAAGCGAATGTAAAGATAAAAAATCACGACTGTTCTGTATTTTCTATGGAAATTTTTACATGCCTTGGCCCAGTCCTTAATGTTAATATTATGGGCTCAAATTTTCAGGGATTTTTTTTAGGGTATTTCCAAGGAAATTTTATGATGGGATTGAAAAAAATGAATAGTTCAAAAAAAAAAAGCACCTAATATATGTATATATTGTATATAAATTAAGGAGCATATATTTTCATCATACGTTTCCTATATACCCATATACTACTATGCATATGTATGGTATTCTTATTTCTACTCTTACAGCGAGAAACATGTGCTTCAACAATTTCAAATTCAGCACCGACTTTCCTCAACGAATTTTATGGAAAATTATGGGTTAACTAACGCACACACATATGAGCTTACATACATATATACGGAAACAATTTATGCGTGTGTGTAATTATACCCATCATTTACTCAAAATAAAATCAATGAACTGACGCAAATTCGGGCGTCAGCTATGCCAGCTGGAATAAAGAGCGTCGGCTGTGACGCTTTTTCAATTCTTTTGCATCTTTTCCTCACCCGTCATGGATTTACTTTGAAGTTGATAATGATGATGCTGTTTTGGAGTGAAAATTGGACGCGTAACACGATTTCGAAAATGTAAATTTCCATGTGTTAAATGTATGTAAAATCATATGTAGACTGTTAATGCCTTACTAAGGGTTTAGTTCTTGGTTTGTGATTTTTTTATTGGGTTTTGTTTTCAAATATTATATAAATTAGATTCGTATTTCCTTCATTTTTACTTATAAATTTTCGCCTAACAGTTTTGGGTGTGTCTACTTCTCGATGGGTTTAAGCAGTTCCCACCCTTTGATAAGGTGTTCCATATGTTCACATTTACTATATATATGTACATATATATACTATGTAAGTAAGATATCTGGAGTATGCCATTAAATTATTAAAGCAGTTAGAAACAATAATACGATTTTTCGATGTTCTGTTAGAAATTTTTCTCAGCACTATCTTTTTCAGTGAACCGATACGAGCTAGTTAAAATTGGTCAGGCGGTTAAAAGTTACCAGAAACCGTTTAATATACTTGTAGATTCTAGGCAACATATACCTTCTTTGGCTAATTTTTAGAGATCATGGAGGGTTTCAATCATTTATCGAGCATATAAGAATTTTTAAGATTATGAATGTGTTCTGGCATCAACTAGAAACCCCTACCATCATGTCTTTACGAATGTAGCTCTTCTCTGGTTTTTAATCATTATTATAATACAAGATATACTTATAATAATAACAAAGTTCAAAACAAATATTTCTGCTCTTTTCTATTCTTTTTCTGCGTCTATAATTAATTTTGCTGTTTTTTGTGTAAAAAACAGCTGATACGATTACTATTTGTTGTTTCACATGTCTTATCTTTGAAATAAAAAAAAAAAAAGAAATTTGATAACAAATTTGAAGTGTGGTACTTGAAGAAAACAATGGATAATAAATAACTGTGAATTGAAAGCAATTGGCATGGCAATAATACATGTTTGCAATAAAAGGAGAATGAGTGACTCAGAAGCTCTTATCAGAGTATGAAAACCGCGCCCAACTTATACATATATGTATATGTAAATGTTTATAAAATTGTTTCTACAAACAAATGGAAAAGTAATTTTAAGTTCAGAAATTAAGTATTCAATAAAAAAACTCACTTTAATTCAACCACAACGCTGCATTTTTCGATAGATTAAAAAATAATAATAAGACTTACTTACATATTTTATTTTAAATATTTAATTGTAATATTGTGCCATATTTTTTATTTACCGGTGTTAGCTACCGTTATATTAAATAGTATGTATTTTAAAAGAATTAATGAAAAAAAGGTATACAATATTCTGGATGCTAAAACAGTCTAAATAATAAATAAAGGCTGACATTGAGGAAATAGCATCGAATATAAATTTTTTCAAATTAGCTGACATATTGACGTAAGCGAAAGCAATGATAATGAAAAGTTTGAAGTAAATTGTTTATTGTCGCTGCCGTTTTTATTTGCCGACACAAAAATAATACATAAAATGACCGCAATGCCAATGGAATGGTCGGGCAACCGACAATAACAGCTGCGGTGATTCGAGAAATTCTGCGTAATTTGAGATAGGAAAATTATAAATTCTAATACAGATGTATATAAGTACGTATATACTGTTCATATGCACAATACATACAATAAATTTTATATAAATATATACATATATATATTTATATGAACAGTGCAAGAATTAGAAATATGACCTGTAAATAAAATAAAAAATCAATTTAAATAACATTCGCAAGTCAAGCGCCTTAGGAAAAACTGAATGCCGGCGGTTTATTTCTACGAAGTTAGCAAAACTTTTGCTAAAAGGATTAGACTACGCTAGGATTTCTACTACATACGGGTATAAAACGAATGTATTTTAGGTCCTAAACAGATTATTCAATAGTGAAAAAAAAAATTTTTTAGTCCGTTTCGCTGTAGCGCCGAACCACTCTATCAGTCAGCTTGAGCACATGAGGCTACAAATGAATTTTTCTCGAAACTGATTTTTCCAAAACGGGTCAACGATGATACTCGTGAAAATTGAACCTTTCTTTTACAAGTCACACATATTGAAAAGTTTGGTCTAAAGCTAAAACTGACGTACTTTGGGAGTTTTATTTAGTTGGGGTTGCCATTTTATATGCCTTTTCCGATAGCATGAGTTCTTAGAATTACTCTTGCCAGTAAAGGTCTGCTTATAAAATCTGATTCCGGTGAGACTCACATCAATACATGTCTAGAAGTATAAACTTCAATAATTTTAGCATACAATATTTTTGTTTACAAATTATCATAATGAAAATATGTGATATAATTGACTCATTGACTTTAAACACCATGGATTATGGCGTGTCGAACAAATCACTGGTATAGATGAATTAGGTTGGCCTTATAGAATGGCTTGTTTTTATATAAAATGTTACACCATTTTGAGAAAATTTTACCGATAGTGTGAAAATGGCTGAAATCAGATGATAACTCTGCTCACTCCCCATTCAGCGGTACTGTTAAAAACGAATGAGTATAAAAACAATATGGTTAGTAACAAAACGAACTGCATTTATTTAGAAACTGCATTAGGCTATCTAGCCTATTGACCTCATTGTTAAAAGCCACTAATGCAAATCTATATGTATATGTATATGCATGTATGTATTTATGTACTCAGCAGCACATAATATAAGTTTTCGGACTATTAATTTAACTTCATTCTCGCTTTAAGAAAACAAAATATTTCTTTAATACATAAAAAAAATCTCAATTCCTCGTTGCTTAAAGCGCATTTAAAGTTTCTTTGCATGTTGGCAGATTGCAAAATATAATTAAAGCAGCACATTTTAACGGGATCGTTGAGCAATGAGCTGGCAATTTGCTAACTATGTATAAGCATATTCGAATGTGTTTAGTTGTGGAGGCAAACACGTTCAGTGTCATTAACTATTTTGCTGGAAATTTGCACCGCTTTCACCTGGCACCAACAGGCACGTCATAGCTTCGCTCCACTATATGCTCGTAGTCTTTGTATGTGGTTATTTCTGTGGTTTATGGAGGTGTGTGAGGCAAACGCGCGAAGTGAATAAATTTTAGAACCAAATATTTATTGTATAACTGTTTTGGAAGTTGTTATCGCTTATGTAGATTTGCTTTGCCTTTACTTTCGTCATTCTTTTGGTAAATAAGCACAAGCAGAGCACGAGAGAAGAGTGGTTTTAGTGGTCTAACATTTTTGAGCAATGTACAATTAGTAAAAATAATATTCGAATTCTATCTCTTCGCAATGCTTCCTTGAAAAAAAAAGATATTTAAGGGTTTAAAAGACGAATCAGCGAATTAAAGATAATTACTATATATCTAGAAGTCTTTCAAGACCTCTGTTTCGATTGCAATTTAAAGATTAGTTAAATAGTCTTATGAGACACAATTGAGAGATCTAGGTACGTGCGAGCTTTTGTATTACTAAGCGATGCGGTTAATCGATTATACCAGTTTATACCAACTAGTAGAAACTAGAAAGCACCCAACGTGAAATTGAGGCATGTTACTAAGCGATTCATTTCCATTATACCAGTTTATACAAGTTGTTTGTTCGATTCGCTACTCTCTAAATTATGGATAATTAAAAAGAGCTATTATAAATCAGGAGTATTTTAAATGCAAATTAAAATAGTAAGGACTTAAGTTAAGACTTTCTCGAAACTACTAGGTACTAGAGTGAACCAGTTGAGATATTTAGATACCTGGGAAGTACGTGTGTTTCGAAGGAAATCTATTTATCGAGTATACCAGTTTTTATACCAGCTTACACCACTTGTTTGATGAAATGAAAAGAGCTATGCCATATCAACAGTATCTTTCACGAAGTATCTCCTGGCTGGTGGTATTATAAATCTACAGCGCCTTCAGGAATTCAGTTTTGGTTGCAAATTCAAAGCATAAGAAAACTCAATTTAAGAGTTTCCATAGTTTTTTTTGGAAACCGGAAAAGGTATTGGCATGAACCATGAAAATTCGATTCATAGTCTATATCAATTTATATCAGTCCCTTCTTCGACTCGTTACTCTCTAAGGTTCAAAGAAATGATGAGAGCTAAAATAAATCAAAATTGCCTTTCACGAAGTCTGTTTTGGATTGAAGTTCCAATAGCAATATCTCCCTTTAACAAAAAATTGCAAAATTTGTTCATAAAACCGGAGAAGTTATTAAAAAGAACCAGTTGAGAAATTGAAGCACGAAGCCAGTACTTGTGTTACTAAGCAAACTAGTATGAGTATAACACTAATAAAAGTTGAACCCTCACTGATAACTTCTGAATCGATTTCACAGTACAGACACACGTAAGCGCATAAGCTTCTACTACACATATACTGTATGTATGTATGTAAGTACGTAAAAAGATAGCAGACAGAGGCTTCCGTTAACGCCTTTCACGCTTTTTTGCACTGCAGATGCCCATATAGTAGCCTCACCACAGCAAAGCAGGCCATCGTATCTAGTTAAAATATATGTATATAGTACATGCACATAAATATATTATATAAATAGAATTATTAGTATTATGTACATACAATAACTCTGGTTGCTCTGCACTGCCGCTGACTTGTGTAGCCATTTTAATATAAACAAGCTATATTTGTACAAACAAGTGCTTAAACATATCTGCACTTGTATCAGTATGTATGTATGTATGGTTGTATGCATGAATAAACTTTTTTTCGTTTCTTTTATTTTCATTTATGGGCGTTGCGTCGAATGTCTTGCGCCATTTCTTCCCGATGAACACAATAAGTACATTGATCTTTTATTATTGTCTACTTTGGTATCTACATATTTACATACATATCTACATATGTACATATTTATTTATCCATTGGTTTGTTTGTAGGTTGTGCAAGTTGTTTGCTGACAAATGTGCGCAAATTTCCTTTATAATGCAAATATGTAAATAAAATGAAATGAAATAGTCCCCATTCGTTATTATGCAGCGTCGAAACACTGCTCATAGTCGATTGTTCGGCGATTTTCGTCTACGATCTGCTAAAACCTTTGAAATTCTTTTCATTTTTGGAAATAAAAAAATCATACGGGCGAAATCTGGCGAATAGAAAGGCTGAGACATCGTTACAGTTTGGTTTTTGGCCAATAATTCACGAAATTCGTTGATCCGTTTCTTTTTATGAACGAAAATCGCTCATAAGAACACGCCTAACCTTAGCAACTGCTAGAGACAAAGTAAACAATGAATACTGCTGAAAACATTATCTTGCTTCACGGGGTGTATACCAACATAATAAAAAAAATTACACTTAGACTCCCCAAACTCGTTAAATTTTAATTTTAAATTTTCGGTTATTTTTTAAGCACACTTTGCACATACTATGTATATAGATTCTAGTATAGATATACAAGCATAATAGGCTAGTATAATATAGAGTTCGATAAATAATGTTGGATATAAAAAAAAGTCTCAAATCTATTTAATATGTGTGTTCGATTCACTATTTCTCTGCTCTTAATCTGTTATTGTTTGTTCCGCTCTTCTCCAACTTTTGGCAAATCGAAGAGAGTTAATAAATGGAAAACAATAATCAATTTGAGAAATAGCTTCGTTTTCTGTCGGAGGTCGAAAATCATTCCCGAAGAAAAAGTTAGACATCCCTTTTTCAGACAAACTCTAGCCATTCTACACTTCGTCTGAGACAAATTTTGTAATGAACTGCATTTGAGCTGGGATCGACCCAATCAAATCCTATTTAAAATAATCCTATAGAAAATATTAATTTTAATGAGTTTTATCGATATTAAAGAAGATATACTTAAGTGAAGTTTATTACTCAATATTACTCCGCCATAATATGACGCCGTGAACTTAAATCAGTTACGGCGTAATTTGCCTCGGATTGAAAAGTAAGCATTTGCCATTCTTGATAGACAGAGGACGAGACAGTCGGGTCCGAAACGTGCCTGAATTTTTATCGAAAATTTCATTCGATTTTAAATCAAAGCTAGATTATTTTAAAGCCAAGAATTGTACAGCACACTACAACAGAATCCAACGAGAGCATTTTTCTTATATTAAACAAGAAATTAGAAATATTGGAGATCAGAAGAATAGGTTCTAATATTTTTTTAAAAATCTCTTAAGGAATTTAAGTGTTTCTATTAAAAGAAAAATTGCACATGATATGTACATACATACATGCCCACATAACCTAGAAATATTTATATGACTCCCTTGACTGCTTGATTATATGCCCATATGTATGTATATATCCCTAAACAAATATAGTTATTGTGAATAGACGAAGTTAATATTTATTCGAGTGCGCGTAACAAAACACAGCTGTTCTCCGGCCAACTTAATTACTTTCCAATAAACATTTATGTATTTATTTATTTGCGGCGATCTGGCACGTATTCGTAGAATTGAGCTGGCTAACAATATTGGTATGCGATGGATATT
Organism: Bactrocera dorsalis; assembly: GCF_023373825.1. NCBI lineage: Eukaryota > Metazoa > Arthropoda > Insecta > Diptera > Tephritidae > Bactrocera > Bactrocera dorsalis. The sequence continues at coordinate 23,973,574 of NC_064307.1, read as the reverse complement.
GAAGTGGGAAAATATGGCAGTGGACTTTATTGCATTTTCAGTGAAATAATATTATGCAAAATCTAACTAACGAGCATTTGACAGTTACTGAAACAAAGCAAGAAAAATAAAGTGGTTTCCAATATTAGTGAAATGCATAAATATACATACATAGCTTGCAACGAGATTATTTTTAGTTTAAAATTTGCTAAAAAGGCTTATGATGATGATTCATAGAAAAATATAATCTATACACATAATATAAAGTATATTATAATACAATATAAAAGAAATCCCCATTTATCATTTCAAAAACCTTTCATTATGCCAGGGTATAAAGTTCTGTTATTCTCATTTACTTTAATTTGATTTGTTTTGTTTTTTTTTGCACAAAATACTTAATATTTTGGGCGTCATAAGAAGATATAAGGATATTATGAAATTATAGGAGGGAAAATATAAAATATGTTGAACCTTTCAGTTCTTGTATCGATAACATATAGTGAAGCCATTCTCTCTATTTCGTTTGGGCTCTGTTTCTGCCCAAGAAATGCAGCAATAAAATAGTTATTCGCTTAAACTCAATATGACATTATCCGTATATCCCTTTAATGAATCTGAAGCACTGCTTTATACCAATATATAGCATTTATACCAGTTGTATGTTCTATTCAACACATTTTTAAACTCGGCAAATCATAGTTATTGACTTATAATAATACATAAAGCAAGATTAAATTAATGAATAAGTAACTTTTAATATCGAAAACAATACTGAAATAATCTACAAGGTAAGGGTATCTAAAATCAGGATTTGCAATATGGATACCATGATTTGAGAGATTTAGGTATGTGGAAGTTTTGGATTACTAAGCGATGATTTATCGATTTTACACAGTTTATACCAATTGTTTTTTTTTTTGATTGGTAGTCTCTAAGCTTTGAAGAATTAAGGAGGGCTAGTATAAAACTACAGCGCATTTTAGGAATTCAGTTTCAGTTGTAAATTCAAAGAGTAAGAACTCAATTCAAAAGTTTCCTGATCGTTTTTGTAATAAAGGGTGATTTTTTAAGAGCTTGATAACTTTTTTAAAAAAAAAAACGCATAAAATTTGCAAAATCTCATCGGTTCTTTATTTGAAACGTTAGATTGGTTCATGACATTTACTTTTTGAAGATAATTTCATTTAAATGTTGACCGCGGCTGCGTCTTAGGTGGTCCATTCGGAAAGTCCAATTTTGGGCAACTTTTTCGAGCATTTCGGCCGGAATAGCCCGAATTTCTTCGGAAATGTTGTCTTCCAAAGCTGGAATAGTTGCTGGCTTATTTCTGTAGACTTTAGACTTGACGTAGCCCCACAAAAAATAGTCTAAAGGCGTTAAATCGCATGATCTTGGTGGCCAACTTACGGGTCCATTTCTTGAGATGAATTGTTGTCCGAAGTTTTCCCTCAAAATGGCCATAGAATCGCGAGCTGTGTGGCATGTAGCGCCATCTTGTTGAAACCACATGTCAACCAAGTTCAGTTCTTCCATTTTTGGCAACAAAAAGTTTGTTAGCATCGAACGATAGCGATCGCCATTCACCGTAACGTTGCGTCCAACAGCATCTTTGAAAAAATACGGTCCAATGATTCCACCAGCGTACAAACCACACCAAACAGTGCATTTTTCGGGATGCATGGGCAGTTCTTGAACGGCTTCTGGTTGCTCTTCACCCCAAATGCGGCAATTTTGCTTATTTACGTAGCCATTCAACCAGAAATGAGCCTCATCGCTGAACAAAATTTGTCGATAAAAAACATTTCGAACCGAACACTGATTTTGGTACTAAAATGCAATGATTAGCAAGCGGTGCTCGTTAGTAAGGCTATTCATGATGAAATGTCAAAGCATACTGAGCATCTTTCTCTTTGACACCATGTCTGAAATCCCACGTGATCTGTCAAATACTAATGCATGAAAATCCTAACCTCAAAAAAATCACCCGTTATAAGCAGAAACTAGAAAGCACTCGTTGTGAAATTTAGGCGTGTAGGTGGTATGTATTTATGTCACTAAGCGATTCAATTCGCTTATACCAGTTTATACCAGTTGTTTGATCGGCGCGCTTCTGTCTAAGTTTTTAGTAAAAAAGCTATTATAAATCAGGATTATCTTTTAGGAAAGCAGTTTTGGCAGAAAATTTTCAGATATTTTTTAGAAACCAGAGATAGAACTAGAATGAACCAGTTGAAAACCTTGGGCACCTGGGGTACTTGTAATTTGATAGAAATCGATTATATCACTTTTCATATTAGTTTTTTATACCAGTTTATACCAGTTGTTTGATGAAATGAGAAGAGCTATGACAAATCAACAGTATTTTCTACAAAGTGTGTTTTGGTTGTTAAATCTATAGTGCCGTCAAATAGCGGCGTCAGCGGATGTAATGGAAAGTTAAAACAAATTTTATAATAATCGGTTTATTAGACTGCTAATTAGATAGTAGTTAGCGAAAACAATTTTAAATAAACACATTTGCCGGTCACTTGTTTACTTTGGAAGTAGCCGCTGGGTATTTGTACTACTAACAGAAGAATTATTCATAGAAAAGTTGAAAAAATGAGTATGAAATTAAGGAATATAAAACTTTATGAGGTTAATACCAACCGTTAGCAACTTTGCCTGGCGCTGACTGTTATTTATAATATATTATTTTCATGCTAATTTTTTTTGTAAAAAATTGAAATTTTTTTTGCAAGTTTGTCATTTTACTAGGCATAGAAAAAGCCTGCGAAGTTCTATTAGAAAACCACGGGAATATAAATATAGCAACTATATTTACGGATAGCCAGGCGGCCCTCCTGGCATTGTCTTCACCCATGACAAATTCCAGTATAGTTCATAACTGCAAGAGAGCGCTAAGCTCAATAAAAGACAAGCTCCAGCTAAACTTGATCTGGGTTCCCGGCCACAGGAACATTTTCGGTAACGAAAAAGCAGATGAGTTGGCAAAGGCAGGAGCTTTCCTCAATGAATCCGAGGCGGAGCTCATACCCAGCCCGCTAGGATCGATCAAAGGAGAGATCAATAGACAATTTCAACAAATTGCTAACAACAGGTGGAAAAACATTACAAAATGCGTCATAGCTAAACAATTATGGCCAACATACGACAGGAAAAGAACCAACGACCTATTAAATAGGTCAAGAAAAAGTATATACAGAATAACAGCTACCACAACAGGGCACTGGCCATTTGGGGAACATGCGTCCAAAATGGGTATGCCCTACAACGACATCTGCCGTGGCTGCGGAGTAGCAGGGAACAAGGAAACAATCTTCCACTTTCTCTGCGAATGCCCAGCTCTGGCACAGATCCGACACAAAACACTCGGAATCCACCAAGCACCAAACCTTGAATGGATTTCCACCAAAAGCATATCGGACATAAGTAGTTTCATCGAAACCTCAAAATGGTTTGAGAGAGAAGGTGGAACGTAACAGCAGATACAGGAGGTTTCTACGAACAGTGTATCAAAATGGCACATCAGTGCTAATTGAGCCCGATAGGGCTGCACTCCTACCTACCTACCTTGTCATTTTGCGGAAATCGTATGAAAAGTGCGATATTTAAGTATTTTACAAGCAAGACTTTTGTAATTTAAGGTTTCGCGTTATATTTGGTCTTAAATAGCACGAGTTTCTAGAATAGCTGTCGCCCGTGGGCACACTTTTAACAAGGTGATTCTGAACACTGGTCCAGTAGCCGCTCCTCTGCATCAATATATCGATAGAAAATTTTCTCATACACTCAAATACATTTAATAAAACTTTCTTTAGTTATTAAAGAAAAAATGAAATTCCATTCTGTTAAATTATCAATCTTAGGCTTTTTATTATTTAAATCATTTTTTATTTACATGAATTGTGCAAATATTGTTTACAGATTGATTGAGTCGCCGCCAATCACGCTCACTGAGCCTTCAGTGACTCACTCAGCTGCCTGCCTGCCAGCGAGTGTAAGCATCAGATGAGCATCAGGTGAATGATTTTATTTTATATGTAAAAATATAAAAAAAAGTTGCAACAATTTGTGACATGCAATGAACATTTAATTTATTACAATATATTAAACGTACAAATAAACAAAGTATAAATATATATACGTGTGTATGCGTACATTGCCGCAGACATAAAGGTATGTAATCGCTATTTATACGCGCGGTTGCCGCCAAGATTTCATTGTGTCCGAATATTTATAACACATTTACCGATATGTCTGGCAAATTTACATAAAGATAAATTTTTAAAAATATGTCTACAATATACACATGTTTGTGATAGATATGTATGTAAATTTGTATTTTTTATCAACATCTCAGCAACATCACTTTTGAATGCAATCAACTCACGACGACGACAAGTCATACAAAGCACAATTTTCGCGAAATTCAGTAGTAAACCAGACCCAGCCACACATACATAAATAAACGAATATGTTTGTATGTATATATGTATTTGAAAAAATCAAATTAACTGGGCGTGTGTGTGTTAGGCATTTATATATTTTATTTATTTATAATGTGTATTTACTTGCCAATTCAAGGGATGTACGAAAGTGTATTTTTATAACAATTGTAAAGCACATATATGTATGTATATGTAAGTGCGTGTGGGTATGCACTTGCAAAAGTACAGCGACAAAATAAGAAGTAAATAAAGCATTTAATGCGATAACGAATTGCCAGGAAGCAGTCGCTCCGCAATCAAATTTTATGAATTCCTTCTTTATTGAATTAATTGTACATTTTTATTTGCGGCATATCCATATATATATACATTTTCATATACATATGTATATGTATATTAATGTTGGTTGTATATATCGTCACCTAAAATGCAAAATAGCATATCACCAAAAAGAAAAAAATCGAAAATCGCTGTCCGATGTAATAACGAATATATAACCATTTTATAACCAAAACTCATATTTAATTTAAATTTGAGCGGTTTCTATATTATCGTTTTCGTTGGCCTGTATACTTATGAAAAGTGATGTTATGTTATTTTGCAATTTAGGTGATATAGAGATTTAGATGATATGTAAGCGAGCATACAAAAAAATTCTGTGTAACAAAAACTCTTGAAGCTTCTGATTTATACCAGAAAAGTATTTCCATTATTCCAGAAAAAAAATCTCTTTGAAGATATCAAATTATATTTTTTCCAGTTTTATGAAGAATAAGGACACAATACCCCCTATTTTAGTCTAGAAAAAAAAAATCGATTTTTTTAATTTTATTTTAAAAGTTTACAAATACCGATTTAGAATGGAAAGGGGAAAAAAAACAAAAATGCAAACTGTCAATTTGCTTTTTACCGATTTTGACCACCTTTCTGGATACCATCAAAAAGAAATGTTTATTGAAGTATTAAACTATAATAACAACTTGCTATTAGATTATATCAGTTCAAGTGATTTATATCAGTTGCATGTTCGATTTGCCGCTTGCCAAATTTTAAATAGCTTTGATTATATTATGATAGTCATTGTATTTGTGAAAGTTGTTTAGTCGATTCACCAGTCTTAAAAGCTTAGCGAATCAGCAGCTACTTTAATAAAATAATTTAAAAATGTTACACTATCTATATGCTCAAATGTATCAAGTTTGGTTACCCAAAATCTAGTTATACAAAATATAAAAGTATTAAAACTCAGTACATAGAATGCAAGCTTAACAGTCAGTAGAGAGTACTGTAAAAAAAATTCAAAAGAAAATCCTCAATCTAACTTAAATGAAATAAATTGCAATAAATATTTAGTGTCACTTCCAAGTATTATATTATCATATTTCATAGCAATTCCTACTGATTACATTAGTTACATGTTATCATTGGTGAAAATTTATGCAGAATAATCGTGTTAGACTGAAAATACTGAGTAATAAATCAAAGTACACGGAGTTGATGTAAAATACTCGGAATAATGTGGCGAGAAGAGACTGTCAGAGCTCAAATTCCAATAATGTGGTTCATGAATCATTTTGCGGTATTAAATGAGCGCTCGTCTGATTTATTGATATTAATTTCAAGTATTAAGCGAAATTTGTCGGTTTTTAATCAATAAAAGTTTAGCCTTTTGACACGAAATTTCAAAGAATAATTTGAGTGATCTGAGAACATATAGAAGACATCCAATTACTGTCATATTGTTGAGTAATTTTTTACTTAAAATGTTTTTGAACGATTTGAATATAGTATTTTTATTTTTTCATAAAAATATATATATATTGGGTAGTCGAAAAAATATTTTCGCATTTTGTCAATAAATGTCATTGCAATCGCATATCTCCATTGCAGACCATTCACATTGTGTCATACCATATACATAGTGTTGGAAAAGTGAGATTTTAAGCTTCATTTAACCAAAAAAGAAAATTAAATGCGGGGAAGTTGAAAAAAAAGTTACAGCTGGGCAACTATTGATTCAATATTCATAATGTCTTAGAATTTGTTAACAGAATTTTTCCCATTTCTTCTTCCAAAATAGTCGGATTTTTTTTTTGAATAATCTTATGAGATATATGTATAATAATTTAATCGTTAATCGAAGAAAGAGGAAAGAGGAAAGCTTAATGAGTTCGATTAGGTTAGGTTATACTTGCTGGCCGACTATACATCGACTGGTCATTAGTAATGCCAGGCGGGAGTTTAGTTTAATTCGAGCTGTAGTATTCGTCATACAGAATGTCAACGCTTTTTGCGAACCTTAAGAGAGGTCCATCAACTACCAACAGTCTTACTTAAAGAGTTGTAATCAAGAAAAGTTAGTGATAAATATTCTGCTCGATCACAAAAGCTGTCTGTTGATTTTTCAAAACTTTGCAAGTGGCGTATACAAGAAACAATTCTTATAAAGCAGACAGACGACTATATTTCGGTCACATTCTATATAGCTTGTAACAATAAAATATTTTAAATACACTTCACATATACATACACAGCTAATAAATAGCATTTGTATATATGTATGTATGTATGCAGTCTCTATAAATTTGTATTAACACAATGAATTTGGATTCAACTTTTTATATATTATAGGTATATGGTATGTAGGCATGAAAGTATACAGATTTATTATACTGAGTCACTGACGTGTCAATCATTTTAATTGATATTACATACAAATTTAGACCGAACGTATATTAGTATATACTTGTATTAGGGTGGTCCTAAATACTTATTATATATTTTATGTATACATTTATAAATTTATTAGGGTGAGCATAACTATTTTTAACTTTTTCATTTAGATAACGTGAAAAATTCGTTCGAAAAAATTTTGATCTTTTTTCCAAATCGGCTCGTTCAGAATACACTCGAGGCCAAGTTCAGCCTCAAATAGTAAAAATAAAATTGTTTACATTATTTCACAAAAAATGTCTCAAAATTTTTTCTAAAAAATGTAAGTTTTTCACCCACCTTAATACATATTTATGGTGTTATTTACTCATACTTGAAGAGATTTTCTAAGATGTATTTAAAAACCAATATTTCAGAAACGAAAAAAGTTATTTTTCACACACCCTAATACACATATGTGTTGATACTTTATTGTATGCATTTAACATTGCGAGATAAATTCATAATGCAACAAAGATATTTTCATTCATGCAACGGTTAATAAATAAATATTTAGCAGTGAATAGAGAATTGAAAGAGCCAACAGACATTTAGTCAAAAATTCGAGTGCATGAATATGTAAGGCGCAAGTGAACTGCAAATATTTGAGCAAACAATTACACATGCCTGCAAGTAGATATATACTTATGTATATAATATATTACAAATATATAGGTATATGCATATGCTTATTTAGTGTATAAAAGCGTAAGCAAATCTCTTTTCTGCTAGAATAATTTGTATGCAAATGTGACATTTTAGCAAATCAACAAGTTTTCGCTTGCCTTCATTCACGCACTGATTGCGGAAAGTAATTTACTTTGCAATATAATGCCAACATGTATTTAGGCATTAATTTGCAATTCCTAGTTTATTAAGAAATAATTAAAATTTATTTATAAAATTTATACATTTTGAGTGCCTTAAAAGTGATTTTGATGAATTAAAATTTGCATTCGCCGCAGCTACAATGACATTTCCTGTTGTTATTTACATTTTTGTTGGTGAAATGTTTTGATTTAAGTATATACTATATATTTGTATTGTAATGTCGAATTAATGCTGCAAGACAAATTGAATTATTGTTTGAAATTTCATAGTTTTGTACGTGTTTCTGAAAAAAGCACAGCTAATTCAAGCATGAAATTTTGAAAATGGTCTCAAAATTTCAGTTAGTTACTTAGTCAATGATAAAAAAAGCGTGAAATGTTGAAAAATACTTTTTCATTTCAAATCTTAAATTTTTGAAATATATTGTTTAAATAAAAAATTTCAACGGTTTTTCGTAAATAATCCGACGGGACAACGTCATTTCAGCCATTAGTTAAAGTTGTTTGCCCAAAGGGAATTAGTATTGAACACTTCCTAAAAAATATTAAATTATGATATTTGTCCATTTTTTTATTTCTGAACAAATATGGATTGAATTTAAAAAATAATGTGCCACTTTTTCTACTAACTCACCACAATTTCTGTAAAAATATTTTTATTGTGTTTTGGTAACTTACCTGAAAGAAAAGAAAAAATATTTATAATTAGCGATATTATAGTATAAATAAAAATTTAAATATGACTAAGTGTTATATAATTTTACAAAAAAATTAATTTCAAGTTATGTTAAGATTGAAGATAACTGAGTTTTTAAGCACTCGTAAATTTTAAAATTTAAAGCAAAGTAAATTATTACAAGATGCCTGAAAATTTCAACAGAAAGAATAATATTAATTGATCCATGTATTGGTTATTTAAGGCAACTTCTCTTAATAATTAATATCTATCATCATAATCTGTATGTCCGGTTCGATATGGAACATGGTAGAAGAAATGGTTTTATTTCATCTAGTTTGGCTTCGAATAACCTTTTACTTATATATAAGTATATATATATATATATATAGAAGAGGTTTCAATAGTCTTTTTTGACAGATTACGCGAGAGTGCTGTTGTCATATTATTTTTGTTCAGTATTGTTTGGCATTTCTTCATGGAAAGTCTTAGGCCTGATCAACGTTTACAATTCCTTCAACTTTATTACGAAAATTCACAAAATTTACGTTCTGTAAAGAATGTGTTTCACGCGCTTCCCTCATACTTATGGTCAACATAATCAGCCTACTAAGCGTACTATGCGCAAAATCATCACCCATCTTGAGACCCAGGATTCATTATAGGCCGCCTCATCTTCTCAAGCGCAAAAGCTTAGCTATATGGGCTCTTAAACAGTTCCAAGAAGTACCGAAATTTTCGAGTCAAATTTTGTTCATCGTTGAAGCCCATTTCTGGTTTAATGGGCAATGGCTCAAGCAAAATTGCCTCATTTGGGACGAAAAGCAACCTAAAGAGATTCAAGAGTTGCCGTGTCTTCCAGAAAAAAAAAACAAAGGTTTGGTAGAATCATCGGCCAATATTTCTTTAAAAATGTTGCCAGTAAGAACGTAACCGTCAATAGTGACCTTTATTGCGCCATGATAACCGACTATTTGATGACTTGAATTGATGCTTTGATCTCGGCAACATTTGGTTTCAACATGACGGCTCACATATCGCATCAATCAATGGATTTTCTGAAAGAACCCTTCGGTGAGCAGATAATTTCACGTTTTGGGCACCAAGATAGTATGATATCACACTGTTAGACTTTTTTCTGTGGGGATATGTAAAGTGAAAAATCTATGCGGACAATTCCGGTTCGATTCAGGACTTGGAGCAAAACATCACGCGCGTCATTCAACACGTTAATTGTCTACATGCATTGCGTGACTCATACTTCAGATTACTTATGTATGTTTAAATATTTTTTAATTTACTTTTCAATTATTATCAGCATTTATACCCAACATATACCAAATTAGGGGAATAACCCGATTCTTATATTACAATATTATTATATACACATTTACACGTAAAGAAAATGCGTAATTAACGATATTAAGCAATAACGATTTGATGGTGTGAGTCGAGTGGCTTCATTTCAAGATTTCTAGAAACCAATGGACTTTTATCATCTTTTATTACCCAGCTTAGGCTAGCATTCTCTAGATAAGAAATTAAACATGTTAACCAGTTTTATACACTTGCCTTTGTATATAAGTAAGTACATAGTATACTATATAAGTACAAGTATATGAATAAAAATATGTTGTAATGTATTTGCAATCAAGATTTTCTATTAGATTTTGCAATCGTTATGGCATTTTATACTAGTACTCGCTGTAGACGCAAGCCAAATGGCTGCCTTGTCAATTAAGAAGCAATTGAAAAAACTGCACGCAAGCAAAAATAATTATAGATCGATAATTTAGACAATAACTTCGTATATACATATGTATATGAAAGTATATATTTATGTATAGATGTATGAGTGTTTGGCACGTCTGCGATAATTTCTGCAGTATTTTACAATTAGAAACAGCAATTCTCTAAAACCCAAGTGCCTTTCGCATGAGTAATTTAAAATGCCTGATATGGGAGAATGTTAGATTATCTGTATTTTTAATTAGCAAGTTGCTAATTGTCGAAGTTATTGTAATCGACATACATATATACATATATCATATGCATTAATATATGCTTTGCAGGCGTAAAAATATTTAGCTTCTGCTTTAGGGGAAAATAGTATGCTTTTGCTTGGTTTTGGAAGCTTAGTAGATTTCTGAGACATATCTATGTATGTATATGTATATATGGTTGAGTTGAGTTATTCATGAGACATAAAATTCAGGAAACAAGAAAAAAATATTAAATTAAGTACATGCAGAAAATAATCATTCTGGAAACTTTTAAGGGGTTACATGGGTTTTCTCGGGCAAAAAACAACATTGTTTCTACAATTTCTTTCTCATATAAAAATGAAATATTTTATTAGAATTTTTTATTGCTACAAATATACACTATTAACAAACAAATTCTGAAAATTTTGGAAAAAAATATTTTTAACTTGGCCATTGAGACGTTTCGGTGACCTCTCGGCAAAAAGATGCGCCCACGTTGGCAGGATAATTCCCTACAGGAAGCGAGCAAGTTCACAAAATAATTTTGAATGGCCGTAAAATGAAGTTTTTAGAGATTTCAGGCATTCTAGAGATATCAAGTGAACATGTACACCATATTATTCACTAATTTTTAACTATGAGAAAGAAAAGCGAATGCCGTGCGAGCTCATTTTTGACCAAAAATTACGACAAGTTGATGATACGGAGCAATGTTTGGAGATTTGCAAACGTTATGAACACAAGTTTTTCAGTCGAAGTCCAATCGACCGTCATACGAGTGGACCGCACACGATGAACCCACTTCAACACGTGGAAAAACGCAACAGTTGGCTGACAAGGTTGGGATGAACTTTTAATTATTTTTATTGACTACCTTCAAAAAGAAAGGATCATTAACGGTGACTATTGCATTATTATTATTGTCCCCTTTAAAAGACCAAATTGCCGAAACATGGCTCTTGAAAGTGCTGTTTCATCAAGACAATGCACCGTATCACAAGGCAGTGAATCGATGGCAAAAACCCATGAATTGGGCTTCGAATTGCTTCCGCATTCTCCAGATCTGGCTACTATTTGCTGTTCTCAGATCTCAAAGGAATGTTCGTTGGGAAGAAATTTTCATCGAATAAAGGGCTGATCGCCGAAGCTGAGAACTATTTTGAAGCAAAGGACAAATCGTACTACAAAAGTGCTATCGAAAATTTGGAGGATCGCTGCAATAGTGTGTCAACCTTGAATAAAGAAGAGACACAATCTGCCGAAAAGGATACTAAGGTAGGTGGGACTTTTCAATTGACCTGTTAGTCTAGTAGGTGTGCCTTTTAGTATAATATGGTTGAGATAAATAGTTTTTTTTTTGTCATATTTTGTCTATGTATCCGATTTAGCATTAGTCGTCTGATTTCCAGCCAGGTATTTAAGTGTGTGTATGTATTATTAATATAAGCTACCTATATATATTTAATTATTTAGAGTCCATATCTACATAGCTGTAAAATAATTTTCCCCAATTTTTTCAAGTTCACCATAAACCCAAACACATCCCTCGCGTGGTCTTTAGAAATTCCGTCTGAGTACTGCACGTTTGTTGTCCATCACATTTCGTGAGATATTGGAAATTTCAGTGCACATGATCGCTGCCGTGGCATTCATGTGTCGGTAAATCTAATACAATATGTATGTGTAGGGGAATTTCCCACGTGTTAGCAGAGCAGCGAAAGTGACAGCGTTCACTAACTGCGCACACATGCGCGTGTATGTGTGGGTGTGTATGCATAAATAGCAGTTACGATGTTCTATAAAGAAATCAACGCTCCGTGGCAGCGCATACAATGCACCGCCTTCCTGTTGCCGGCACAAAGTGACTGACATATCAATATAGGTGTGTGTGTGCATATGTATGTATGAAAGGTCTTATGTGTGTGTGCTTTGTGGTCGCTGGCAGCAATCCCACGCAACACATTAGTGTGTCGGCTTTGCAAATGAATATGCTGCTTACACATACATACATATGTAATTCAAACTGTCCCTGCATTGTGTGTGTGTACGTGCGTGAGTTTGCAAGTGCGGATATCCAGCCGCAGTGACTAATCGCACGTTTAAACTAACAACAAAGCGCCGACGCTGCATTTATGTTGGCTGTTGGAAGATTTTCAATGTGGACGACGACGACGGGAGAACAGTATACAAATACATATACATACATGTACATGCATGTGAGTGAGTGCACGTTTTTGGTGTTGCCACTACACAAAATTTTTGTTTTTTGAAAAACTGAAGCAAAAATTGCATGCAATAAAATATTTTTTTTTTTCGCATGAGTTTTCGCAAAATGTAAATTTTTTGAATTATTACGGTATTTCGTTGAAATTTATTTTGTGAATACAAAAAATAATTGCCAATTTGAATATTATGGCGCAGATTTAACGCTTTGGTTACCACAAACAGATTTAAGTTTACGTTTTTTTGGACTTAGTTGAATGCTTATTCAAAGTTAATTTAAATATTTCATTAAAAGTTCCTAAATTGAGATGAACAATATTTTTAAAATTTTTTGAATACACAATCATTCAAATAAAAACTCATGCATCAATTTTTTATACAAAAATTACATAAAATACTGTTTTACAAAATAAAATAAAATATTCTTTTTTACTCTAAATGTGCTAAAATTAGATTTATAGATGAAAAATATATATAAAAATTCTCATAAAGTAACAAATCACACACAACTTTATATAAAATTAACGGTAACACTGCATTTTCAAAACAACCTCCAAAAAATCACCAAATAATTCTACCAAACTGGCAACGCCGCTTGTAATTCCATTACATGCCTACACACACATACATATTCACTTTCGCAAGCGCTGATAAACACACTGATGATTCAGCCCACTGTGCCGCAGCAAGTTTTGAAAACAAAAACCCCAACAGATATTGAATACTATAGCGCAGCAACACGACAAAGGCGAGTGTTGATGACGCGCTCACTTTCATTGAGCTTGTCCGGTTGGCATTAAATTGTCACAATATCAAAGAAGTCACATGCACACACACACAAACACATACACATACATATTGAACAAAAAATTAATTAAGCAGCGACTGTAAAACAGTAAGAGTAAAATTACCATCACAACAACAACAATATCAACAACAATGCCAACAACAAAAGGAAGCCGAGAAAAATGAGTTCATCCTACTTTAACCCTGAAATGCTGAACGGCAGAGTTTATAGAACTACGCCAGTATAATTGGTGCTATGGGAAAAATTACGACTTTTATTTGATTTTCACTTGGGCCAGCTGTCAGTGTTTAAAGTTTAAATTGTATGTCATCTCTCGCTGAGATTTTGTGACATAAATTAATTAATAAGCAAAAATTTATAATGGAGAAAATCCATTTAATCAATTTATTTGATGACTGTATGACATAAATATATATAAATACATATATACATTTTATAATAGCAGCGGAAATTTATACCACGTTTATGACAAAACAAAAACAGAAACGCAATTGAGGTAACTGAAAATCACAATTTTTGAAAAATTAATAAAAATTTTATTTTTTTATCTTTGTTTTGAGCCTTTAATACTTTGCTGGAACTACGAGAGTTATTGTAAACATGAAAATATTTAAGATTTCCAAGGTTCGGATACCCACATATATTCGCTAGTACTTTCACCCTTCATAAACTGTGCGCCTGTCGAAAAAAAAAACAAAAGTATGGTTTTAGTAACAATCTAGTCAAAAAAAGTGAACATTTTTTATGATTTTTAAGAGAAGGCTCTTCTAAAATTAAACCGTTCGGGTAGCGTTTCGTTTTGTTATTTATTCTGGTTTCGGTAATCAAGAGGTCTAAGATGAATAGGTGATTGGCCGACTGCACTGGAGTTTAGTTAAGAGGCTGCCATTATTGCCCAACTGAGCTAGCAGAGTGTTCTTCTTTATGTGTACTAAAATTTTATCGCCTTTGCTCGGTGTGTCACAGCCTAGTTAGTATTGCACAGGGGGTGGTATCGCGGGTAAGTTTGATGTTTGGGAGGGATAGACTATGTTTTTGCATCACCAACCACATTTAAGGTATTCCCTTATTCCATATAGCATAGTGCCTATATGAGAAAAACCCTATATATATATTTCATCTGTTAATAAAACACAATTTTTTAGAAAAACAAAATTGTTTGATCTCTATGCGAACAAATCATTCATAAGTACTTTGTAAGACTCCGAACGCACGAAATCTAAGGATACTGATACGGTTACGGTCAAAATCATTGAAAAAGACCAAAAATGTTTTTGTATGACTTGAAAATGAACTTCACCAAGTGAGCTGACACTCCAAAGATATCAAAAGAATATATTGGACATATTATTAATGAATATTTGAGTATTCAAAAGTCCTATGCAAGGTGTGAGCAGTGTGGGATCAGAATCGACTATTTCACTTAATCACAACCCCAAGAAAACATTAAAAAATTTTACGGATTGGACAACGAATTGCTCCCCATCTGACCACCAGTAAACTTATTCTTGTAATTAGATCTCCAGAAAATGAATTTAAGGCCAATGAAGAGGTAATTGTTGCTATTAAGGTCTCAGCTTTAATCTGTTTATCGGCCTCGGTGGCAACTAAAAATTAAATATTTGCCGCAAAAAATAATAACATGAAATATGAATAATACAACGCCTGCCAATGCCTTTATATACTTTTAGACAATATTTGACAAGATACATATGTAATCCTCAACTGTATTTTTACCTATGAGGGTTTCTTGAGGTCTTTGAAGAATTATAGTAGTATTATAATAAATCCTTCTTGTTGTTCAGTTGAGTAGTTTACCAAGTATGAAATATGTACCTATTAGTGATGAATTCAACGATATAAGTGAAGTGGAAATGGAACTCTGCCTCCCTATTTCTCAAACCTAACCATTGATTGGGTTAGGTTTTTGATGATCTGAAGTAATCTTAAAGTTGTTAGTGTTTATAGTGGCTAACATTTTAAGACTTATATGAGAAATGATGGCATCAGAGAAATTTACCATAACCTTACCAATTCGGTCATCAAATTTCTTCTTTTAATCACTAGTTTTCAGGGGAATATACTGCGGAATTCGATTTCGCATCCGTTATCTGTTATAAAGATACCATAATTTTCGGATATCGAACTTGTATTAAACTTCGAGCTTCTTTGTGCAAATCCGATATGAATTTTAAAGAATCTATCTTATATCCTAGAATTATTTGACAGGGATAAAATCCAAAATATTTGTATTTTTAAGTTATTTAAAGATTTTAAGCTGTTGAATTTTCAAAAAAAAATCTTATGTTTTGAAAAGAGGCTTGTCAGTATATTAAAAGACATTTCCAGGGCTAGTATAATCTGAAGCATCTACCAATAGCGATGTCGAGATTCTGAAAGCTGGATGCGGCCATGTTTTTTACGGATTTGAGACAAATTTCAAATTCAGAGTGCTCAGTAAAGTATGCTATTTCATCATGTCACATTTCATTTGGTACACAAATTCACATTTTTCGGTGGTTTCTGCAATAGCTGTTCGCACAAAACACATTCTTCTTTCATTACAGGCTTAATGTTGCTTTTGGGGTGAGTCAAATCCTCGTGAGGTTCACGAACGCAATTGCATCCCCAAATCCCCTTTTGATGCGGATTGTGGCTTGATTGCATTATCGCTCTTTATTTCTTTCGAAATGAGGCAGGAAATGCCGTTACCATCAATAGCGGGCGTCATACAAGTAATACGATGTTGACCGACTTTTTTCCCGGAATCTCCGCCTCATGTTTCACGTTTAACCATGCACACAAAGCTTGCAAAGCTTGGCGATTCGTTATTTCCGAGAAATGCTCCTGTCAAATGGTCGCCAAGTCATGCGAATTAACGCCTCTAAATTATTTTCTCTGGTGGTATGTAAAATCAAAGATTTATCCCATTCAATCAGCAATAATCGAAGAGTTCGAAGAAAATAGTCAGTATACTATGGCCGAAATACCAGCCGAAAGGCCTTCGAAAATTGGCGTAAACAGGTAGAGATTAGCAAAGGGAGCTGTGGTGGCCATTTAGCAGAAATTTTGTTTAAATCATAAATGGCATACAATTATCTGCATATCAAAAAACAAAAACAAAAAAAAAACAGAACCCATTTTGACCAAATTTGAGTGTTCTATTTCAATTTATTGATGGTGAATGTAAGGGTAAGAACATACCATTTTTATGGCAAGTTATATTATATAAAATTAAATAACAATTTAACTTTGAAAACCTAAAAACACTTTGTAATGTCTAATCTATCAGGGTTGGTGTGCGGAGATCAATGAAAGAGCCGAGAGTTCTTTATTAAGCCATTCTACTGTAAGGCATAAGTGCTATATTCAGAAGAGAGTAAATCATAAATTTATGTGTCAGACGGTTAGTTTATATATTTTATAAATAATCTAAAAATATTTCCTTTCTGAACCGTTCGTCGATCTGTATGCGGTATGCCATAAATAAAGTCAATAGAGAACTGAATATAATATTTCATTATATTCTTATTATGATGCGTTCCTGCATTGTCTATGCACATTAATTTAATCACACACATACATATGCATATAAGCATAAGCTGTAAAGAGACACGCATGCATTTATTGAAAAAATAAATAATCAAGTCCGCGGTCTTTTTGTCTTCTGCCTGCGACTGTTCGACTGCATACAAAATTAAAGCACATAATATACACTATACATAAGTATGCATTTATATATATACAATATACATATATATGTATATGCGTAGCCACATATAGCATAGATAATTGTGTATTTATGCCAACGCATGTGTCACTAATACCGCGTACGCCTATGCTTTGTTGTTTGGTGTCGGTGGCATTTCGTGCAACGGAAGTAACACTTATGAGCCTATTATGTGGCATCCATTGACGTTCGCTCGCATAAAATCCGACACGTTGCCACATCGCCGCATCGCCACATCGTCACGTTGCTATTGGGGCGTCAAATAAAATTATTCGCATCAATCGCGCGCAAATGTCTCCGTGTGTGTGAGTGTGTGCGTGTGCATTTAAATGCAGAATTCTATGAAAGATATGAGCACTTATTTATAATTGTGAAACAATAGCTTGTAAATGTAAATATACTAGATAATGCAATGGCGAAATGACCAGTAGATTGCACATTCGCTTACTTATATTTATACAATTAATTTATATGCATATGTCTGCAATGCACTCGACACATATACATCCGTACATGCATGCATACAAACATAGATGTGATATCGGAGGTTGTTGCACGCAGAAATGCCATACTCGTATGCGGGCGTTAACTATAATTTTACTATAAATAATGGCATTGTTGGCATTCAATTCTTTTTCCTTTTTATATGTATGTGTGTATATCTGATTGCTTTGTTTTCAGTTATTATTTTATATTTATGTAGAATTAATTATGCGGTGAGGAAATGGAATATGTCAAAAATAAATATATGCGGCGGGTGTCTTTGTGTTAAATTCTAACAGTAGATAACATGTATATATGAATATGTATAAGAAAATCTACATATACTATACTATATATCGTCAGCTAAAATGCAGAGGTACATAACTTCACTTTTCATAAGTATACAGAAGATGGAAAAACTCATATTGAAAAAAATTTGAGTTTTGGTTATAAAATGGTTATGTATTTGTTATATATTGGTTATTATGTCTCATTTTAATTTTTTTTTATGATACACAAGTACGTTGTTTTGCATTTTAGGGAACGATATATAACTTAAGGGGGTCCCTCTTTCTTCGCAATGTGAAAAATCGACCTTTTGTGCATATTTATATTGTAAATATAACTAGAAACACGATCTATTAAGTATTTATTCGAAATTATCTAGGTTTATGAGATATCCAGCCCCAGTGTTCTCTCATTTTAGCCCGAATCTGATATAATTATAAAATGCATTCGAAATCTGTAAATCAGTCAGTAATAACTGATCAGAGAACTATTTTATATCAACACGAGTTTTCGATTTTTTATGGTCTTAGTCTTGTTCTGCTTGAAAAACATGATCAAAATTGCACTTTTTATATCATCGCCATTTTGTAAGATTTTCAAATATTAGAAAAAGTTTATGACTAGTCATAATAGGGGCTTTAAAGTTTGGGAAAAGAGTTTTTAGTTTGGTTTGAAGGTTCTGAAGCAGAAATCTATTGCCAAAAAGTCGACTACTTTGCACTAGCAGTGGCGCACACAAGAACACCTGAAGGACAGAGCTTTAAATATTATTATTGATTGTTAAAATGTTTGAGCCTATCATTTAATAAGAACTCTCTAGCAAATATTAATAATAATACTTCATATTATTACAGTTATAATGAAGAAGTGAAGCCATATTCAATCTAAAGACTTGCAATTCGACTTCTATCAACTCCAGCAGAATACAACAGGATAACCAAAATAGTCCTTTGAAAATTAATTTCACGGTTTTGGCGATAGCTATCGTATGACGATGAATCTAGCCGACGATGGAAGTTTACTATATCGCACTTGTTACGTTAAAGTGTAACAACTCAAAATTTCCTAATTTTAGTTTTTTGCAAGAAAATAATGTGCAGTGGTCATCTCTACCCACTGTAAAAATCGTTCAGTGATTTGTCTAGTCTTTCGTTAAAAAAAAAACCGTTATGACTCTCTCTTTGTTTTCAGAATGACTTCTTTCGTCTCAACTAAAGAGTTACATTTTTAGTTGTCTCCAAGTGTTTTATCAAATTGGTTCGTTAGTGTATCACATAAATTGTAAGATTTTGAATTGTTACACAGAGACAACTCAAAATAATACTACTATGTATATAAAAAAATTTCATTAAAAGAGTAATAACTCAAAAATTTGTTATTTTCGTGCAAATACTAAACAAATAAAAATGAAACAACGGTTATATTATTTTTAATGATATTTTCGTGCAATTACATAGTTTTTCTTTGTAATATATTATTAATATTTACGGCAACAGTTTTTCGTCTCTACTGAAAATGTTCAAATTTTGAGTTGTTACACTTTAACGTAACAAGTGCGATATATGCTACTAACCTCAAGCCTACCAAAATTTTGAAAGAAATTTCTTTTAATTTTTAGCATCATATGGTCTTATTGTAGGGTGACTACCATTGACGATAAGCACTAGAGAGTTATGCTCAAAGAGTTTTCCACTCTAAAGTACCTTACATAATCTAAAATCGACTGTTTCATCTTCAGTTTCGGTAATTTGGATTAACAGCAACAAAAGATCTGGTATACAGTTCTATATGCCTTGGTGTAATGTGTGGAGTTCATTGTTTAGTTTAGTTATTAGTCCATACCGATAAAGAAGATTAAATAATGTTAAAAAAATAAAATATTTTTATGTTGAGTTATAGCCCTTTTTTCCGAATTTATTTCTTAAATATTGGCGAATGAGCAATTTTGTTCGGACCTTTTGTACATTATTGAGCATGTGTTATATTGTTTCTTTTATACAGAATCCTAGATATACATATATGTATAACGCCTTATCGGTTTTGGCTGGTCAAAAATGATCAAAATTTGGAGTAAAATTGAAATAAAGTTAAATAATAAAATAAAATAAAATAAAATAAAATAAAATTAAATTAAATTAAGTTAAATAAAATAAAATAAAATAAAATAAAATAAAATAAAATAAAATAAAATAAAATAAAATAAAATAAAATAAAATAAAATAAAATAAAATAAAATAAAATAAAATAAAATAAAATAAAATAAAATAAAATAAAATAAAATAAAATAAAATAAAATAAAACAAAATTAAATCAAATAAAATAAAAATGGAATTAAATAATATAATAAAATAAAAATAAAATTAAATAAACTAAAAAAAAATTAAACAACTAAAGTTAAAAAAAATAACACTGTAAATAAACCCCAAAAAATAAATTTTGAACTTAAATTTTAATTATATTTTTAATTCAATTTTTTTATATTTTTTTATCATTAAAACATTTTTCACTGTTTAGAAAGAAATACATTTCTCTCATTAGGTCACTCTTTCAAATAATCTAGCACACAAACATAATAACATACACACATACAAACACATACACATAGAAACATACATACGTGCCTGCAAGATAAATAATCTGCCGACTAGTTACAGACTTGTAACACAACATGTCATCTGCTTACAGACAGACATATCTATGTATGCTTCTTTTATTGTATGCCCGCCAGTCGGGTGTGGGCCTTAATGCGAGCGTTTAAATTCAATTTGCACAACTACATGCCAGACTGGCTTGAATATGCAAAAAGAGTGCATAACACGAGCGAAATGATGTGCGGGCGGGCGGTCGTTGGTGCGGACAACTGGCGGACGAGCAATGCAACCAGACAGCCAGACAAAATCCACTTTACGGCCAACTTGCCAGCATTAAATTCAACAATACGTGCAGCAAACGCACACAACTACATACATGTATATATGCATGTATGTATGTATGTATGTGAGTATGTATGCATATGTGTCGCTCGTACGCACAGGTATTGCTAGACAAAGAAGGAAGTGGCGGTGGCGGCAGGAAGTGGACATGTACAAATGTACAGATGTACCGTAAAGTGATATGAAATACGCATTTGGTTATAAAACGAACACTAAACGCTGCGAACGGCCAACAAATCGACCCAGCTATTGGTTAGTAGTGCGCTTAAATGGTCAAAACGCAGGCACACACATGCAAACACACTCACATATACTAACATGCATATGTATGTACGCTTGTAAGTGCGTATATATTGATAATTTTGTGTAGACACGTATCTGGCGATAAAGTCAATAGCCCGTTGGGCAACAACACACATACATATGCACATGAGTGTATGAGCAACAGCAAAAAGTGTGGCAAACACGGCAATAGCCGACAAATAGCGAATGGAATTGGAATGCGGTATGGTATGATTTCGAACGGAATGCTAGCTGCCATTGATGGCGGTGCCACCACTTACGGCCGTACATATGCATATACGTAGATGGGCGCTGCTTACGTACATACATATGTATGCCTGGTTTACCGGTAAATGAGCAAAACAGTCGCAAAAAGCAACAGCAAAAACATAGCAATAAATAAAAAATAAAAACAAAAATAAAAAGTGGAATGCACTTATTGTAAAATATTGGAGAAAAAAGGTGGCAAAGTAGAAAAAACAACAACAATAAGTTTGCATGAATTGGTGCGACGCCCGTTAACTGTTGGAATTCATGGCGATATTTTCAATAATGCGGCAGAAAATTAGTAGAAATTTTGCACACCAGCGAGCACATAGCCGATATACATATGTATATGTAATACATTTCTTGGGAAATATGCATATGTCTGTTTGTAATTCGGTTAATTGTTTTAGAAAATGCAGAAAACAGAAATAAATCAGAAAGTGTTGGAAAAGGTGTTTAAACAACTTATATTAGAGACAAGCAAGCAAATGGTTCGTTAATTATATTGTTTTTGAGCAATGCTGACTAAGTTAACGGTAAAAATAGCACAACAAGCGCGACAAAAGGAATGTAGGCACCAATGGAAATGTGTTTATATGCAACAAGAGTAAAGTCTACGAGCGAAAGTTATATAAAAATAAAAATAATGATAATTGGTATAACAAAAATTTAACAATTTTCTAATAATATTGAAGTTGTTTAATATTTTTTTGGAATTTTGCTTGCAGATTGCATATTGATCATTAATTAAGATTCAAAAATAACAAAAAATTTTAGTTTCCTTTGCACTGAAGCTATAATACTTTCACAAATAACGGGTGATTTTTTTGAGGTTAGGATTTTCATGCATTAGTATTTGACAGATCACGTGGGATTTCAGACATGGTGTCAAAGAGAAAGATGCTCAGTATGCTTTGACATTTCATCATGAATAGACTTACTAACGAGCAACGCTTGCAAATCATTGAATTTTATTACCAAAATCAGTGTTCGGTTCGAAATGTGTTTCGCGCTTTACGTCCGATTTATGGTCTACATAATCGACCAAGTGAGCAAACAATTAATGCGATTGTGACCAAGTTTCGCACTCAGTTTACTTTATTGGACATTAAACCAACCACACGAATGCGTACAGAAGAGAATATTGCGTCTGTTTCTGAGAGTGTGGCTGAAGACCGTGAAATGTCGATTCGTCGCCGTTCGCAGCAATTGGGTTTGTGTTATTCGACCACATGGAAGATTTTACGCAAAGATCTTGGTGTAAAACCGTATAAAATACAGCTCGTGCAAGAACTGAAGCCGAACGATCTGCCACAACGTCGAATTTTCAGTGAATGGGCCCTAGAAAAGTTGGCAGAAAATCCGCTTTTTTATCGACAAATTTTGTTCAGCGATGAGGCTCATTTCTGGTTGAATGGCTACGTAAATAAGCAAAATTGCCGCATTTGGGGTGAAGAGCAACCAGAAGCCGTTCAAGAACTGCCCATGCACCCCGAAAAATGCACTGTTTGGTGTGGTTTGTACGCTGGTGGAATCATTGGACCGTATTTTTTCAAAGATGCTGTTGGACGCAACGTTACGGTGAATGGCGATCGCTATCGTTCGATGCTAACAAACTTTTTGTTGCCAAAAATGGAAGAACTGAACTTGGTTGACATGTGGTTTCAACAAGATGGCGCTACATGCCACACAGCTCGCGATTCTATGGCCATTTTGAGGAAAAACTTCGGACAACAATTCATCTCAAGAAATGGACCCGTAAGTTGGCCACCAAGATCATGCGATTTAACGCCTTTAGACTATTTTTTGTGGGGCTACGTCAAGTCTAAAGTCTACAGAAATAAGCCAGCAACTATTCCAGCTTTGGAAGACAACATTTCCGAAGAAATTCGGGCTATTCCGGCCGAAATGCTCGAAAAAGTTGCCAAAAATTGGACTTTCCGAATGGACCACCTAAGACGCAGCCGCGGTCAACATTTAAATGAAATTATCTTCAAAAAGTAAATGTCATGAACCAATCTAACGTTTCAAATAAAGAACCGATGAGATTTTGCAAATTTTATGCGTTTTTTTTTAAAAAAAGTTATCAAGCTCTTAAAAAATCACCCTATATTAGTGACAAGCAAGCAAATGGTTCGTTAATTATATTGTTTTTGAGCAATGCTGACTAAGTTAACGGTAAAAATAGCACAACAAGCGCGACAAAAGGAATGTAGACACCAATGGAAATGTGTTTATATGCAACAAGAGTAAAGTCTACGAGCGAAAGTTATATAAAAATAAAAATAATTGATAATTGGTATAACAAAAATTTAACAATTTGTGATAATAATAAATTTGTTTAATTTTTTTTTTTGAATTTTACTTGCAGATTGCATATTGATCATTAATTAATATTCAAAAATAACAAAAAATTTTAGTTTCCTTTGCACTGAAGCCATAATACTCTTCACAAATGCAAAGATTCCTTACAAAAATTGTGTTCGTCGTCTGGCAGTAATGTGATATAGTCACAATTTCAAAATTGCATCATTGTCTTGGATAATAGCCAGTGCTAAAAACTGTGGTTATATCTCGTCAAATGAAAAAGTTTTCCATACAAGCATTTTATTCCCATCGTTTGGATTGAAATAAACGATAATAGCTATATGCTATAATATAATGGTCCGATGTCGGCGATTCAGACAAATGAGTAGTTTCTTGGAAAGAAAAATATGGGTGCAAAATTTCAGATCGATATCTCAAAAACTGAGGTACTGGTTTTCATATACTCAACTCGTCTCAAAGATCATTTATATATATACATTATGATTTTATTAAATTATTTTCTTAGAAATCGAAAACTAAATTTTGGAAATATTGATTTTCATCAAAGAGTTTCAGTATATGTTCAGAAAAGTTAAAAAATTCGTAGTTTTAAAATTCGGATTGCATACTTATAGGCGATTAAGCTTGCTGCTTTTAATTTATTCTTTATGAAATGCTACGTTAAGTACTCAGTGCAGGTTCAACGCACTTGTAACAGGAGAATGCGACTTTGGCGTAAATGAAGTAAGGTATAAAATTGTGGGAGAAATTAGGGCTATCAAATGTAATGGTGGTGCAAACGGATCAAAATGTGGGGCAGATTACAGTCCTGGACATTCATGAGTAACTTCCATATAGAAGAATATGGAAGAATGCCAGCTCTTTCGAATTTTGGCTAAGGCAACGGTTGCTAGAGGACTGCAGCTCTTGGCAACTCTTGCCATAGGCAGAGCACAAAATTTCTTTAGGATAGAGTGTATGATCATAAATAACTGGGACTTATAGAGGAGAGGGAACTTAGTATTATGGTAGGAGTTATTTTACAGTGGTTACACTTCTGCATTCTGAGACCTCACCTCCAGAAACTAGACAAGGTGCAATCAGGAGAACATAGTGCATGCTTTGAGAAAGGATTTAAAGCATTATTCTTGCGATTCAATCAATTGAGGCGAAGTATTTGTCATGCAATGTTTAAATTTCAAATAACTTAGTGTGTTAGAGTAGAAGAAAATCAAAAGTGAATGAAATTTTTTAGCGATTTTTAGATGAATTTCACTGAAGAGTACAGTGAGTCGTGATTGATACCCTAAGCGAGACCACTTGCGGTTGAACGCATTTTTGATGCTTTCTTTAACCAATAAAATTGGTTTTGTGGGTAATGTTTGTAAGTATTACCAAGGCCAAAATTTATGTTTTTTGTACATGTTTATGTAATATAAAATCATAAAGATTTATATATCATATTTATCTGAAGGCTCAATAGACCTAAGATCGCAATGCAATGCTCATCTATTTATCAGCTTGATCTAAATACATTTACCCAAAAAATTTTTATATCACTAGTGACGTCAGCAGCATGTATACATATATACTCGCAAAAATATTAAAAAATGTGGCATAAAATTGGATGTTTAAGCAGCAGCTACAGTTAGATGATAATTTTTAGAAATATGTAACCTCAAATTTGAACACCCGTACATGCAGACATGTTTTGTATAACTTTGATCACGCAACAAAGTTATTAGATAAATAGATAAGTAATAACATGGAAAGTGCGTAAAATGAGAACTACTACAAAAACAACAAAAAAGCGAGTGAAGTCAAATTTCGCCCTTAACGAATCATTACAAAGAGAAAGATCCAAAACATAGTAAAAAAAAGTTCGAGCTGAAAAAATTGTTTAACAAAAAAGTAAACAAAGAAAGTACAAAAAAAAATAAATAAAATAACTTAAGGCTAAATTAGATACATACTCGTATAAACATATATGCTTATAACTTAATGCAGAAATGTTCGTATAGGTTCGTATCAACATGCCAAAGGCGATAACACACCTCAGGCAAGATTTTTTGCTCACCTACACATTTACGTTTGTGCCTATGCATATTTGTAAAAAGGTATATGTTTCTATATACATACATATGTACTTATGTTTGGATAGTAATCATGAAATTTATCAAAATTGATGTGCTAATTGTTATGTAGGAGCGAAAGAAATAAATTGTTCTACAAACAAACTGGGAAAAAACCAACAAGATACATGAAATGGAATCATAACGAAAAGTATGGGGAGCTCAACATTCCATTGTGTAATCATGTGTTTTTTCTAACAATAAATAAAAGAAGACGTGTGCAAAATTTCAGATCGATATTTCAAAAACTATGAGATTAGTTAGCGCATATATGTATGTATAATACAGATGAACATGGCAAAATCGACTGAGCCCGTCTCGTTGATCATGTATAAATATAACGGGTAATCCAAGTAGTGGTACTTTTTTCAATAGCTTACTTTTAACAGAATACGCATGAGTCGTGTCGAGTAGTCATGTTATTTTTGTACTGAGCGTATTATCCACAATACCTTCACCCATCTTGAGACCTAACACTCATTATGGTATTGGATAATATTCGACCGAATAGATCACGTCCAGCCCGCAGTGAAGAAAATCTAGCAGCCGTAGCAGAGAGTGTACACGAAGATCGTGAAGAGTCGATTCAAATTTTTGCAGTGATGAGGCCCATTTCTAACTCAAGGGGTATGAAAACAAGCAAAATTGCCATTTGGGACAAAGAGCAACCATTTTATCCAGAAAAAACAACGGTTTGGAGTGGTTTCAATATTTCTTCAAAAATGATGCCGATGAGAACGTAACCGTCAATGGCGGACGATATCGCGCCACGATAACCGGCTATTTGATGCCTGAAATTGAAGTTCGTGATCTTGGCGACATTTGATTTCAACAAGACGGTGCCACTTTCCGCACAGTGGCACGTTTTGACGTTTTCACGTTTTGAGCCGGTCGATTCTCTCACGGATTCTTATCTAAAGACTACGCGGACAATCCCACTTCGATTAAGACCTTGGCCGCATATATTTTGCCAGTTATCAGTCGAAATGCTCGAACGAGTCATCGAAAATTGAACTCAACAGATGGACCATATGAGACGTAGCCGCGGCCAACTTTTGTATGAGAAAATCTTCAAAAAATTAATGCCAAAGAATATTTTTTCGAATGATAATAAACATTCCCCATTAAATTTGAAGTTTCTGTGTTCTTTATTTAAAAAAGTAGAGAATCTTGAAATGGATTACCGTTTATATTACAATACTTTCAACGAGTCTTTCGTGGCAAACTTAATGTACCATATTGAGGATATAAAAAGGGTTTGTTTCTATTATGTTGATCACAAGTTTTCTTAGATGTCATTAGATATAGAGACCTTTCCCAAGAAATTTTCAGATAAGGATCCTTTGGTGGCTCCAAACAGATGTATTATCTAGCTTTAGTTCAAAGTAATATATTTGTTCGTGCAATATCAGCTAATTCAATGGACTGGGTTTAGAACACTGTATTTTTAATGTACTGAATAGTCTGGGATGAACAAGCATGAGAGTTCGTATAAGATACTTGAGAATCTAGTCTACTTTCTATAATTGTTTTCAACGCTTTGAAAATGAGTAAGTTCTGTAAATTCAACGTCTATGTTCTTCGTACATTTAGTTTCTGGAATAGAGACTAAAATATTACTTAAATAATTTTGAAAAATGTTACCGAATTGACAGTTCTTGTGCGTATATAAAGCTGAATTGAAAAATAAAATACAAAATGCTGACAATAATAGGGCCAGGACAAAGGATAAAATTGGTAGCACTTGTGAAGAAGGATTAGCGGTAACTCGAAACAACAAAACTTGTCTCGAAATCATGCGGCACTGGTCTATGGGGCACAGTGTATTCGGATATCGGGGTTTAATTACGTATTTCTGGTATAAACAAGTTAATTACCTAAAAGCCTTATTGAACTCGGGAAAATCACCTTCACTGCTCAAATGTCAATCAAAAAGAGGAAGCGCTGGAAATTACCGTATTACAAAAACAAATTCACCGACTAATAGAGCAGAATGACTCAGAAAATGACAAAAGAAACAAAAATGGCTAATTCAACTTGTGTTTTTTTTTCTCGACAGCAAAAGCACTGTAATTCACAAACAAAGAAGAAAGAAAATCAGGAAAAAAATATGCAATAAAAACTGACAAGCCAGCGACGACGTCACAACGCCACCGTCATGTGGCATTATTTTCGGAGGGTTGCAAATACACGCGTATTATTAAATTATAGAAGCAGAGCAAAGCGTTCATGGTGAAAATGTACGGTAAATAAAGGTAGAAAGGGGAGTGGGGGGAGCACAAATTAGCGGGACTATTGGTAGACGAATAGGAGCACAAAATAAAAGGAAATATATTTTTTATGGGTGTTTGTAGGTATTTATATGTGTGTGTGTGTATGTCTGTGTATGACTATGTGTGGGTGTAAATGTAGAACGCGCTGGCACAAGGGTGCAATGACTGACGGCTGGAGTTAAGAGTTCGCACGCGTGAAACAAACGGAATCAATGTAACAAAGGAAAACAAACGAAGAACAAGAACTAGCGCGCAAATGGAAGAAAGGAAAGTGTTTAACACAGTGGCAGAAAGGAGTAAAAAGCAGGCGGCAATTACAACTAAAAATGCCAAGGCGACAACAGCGGCATAGCGAAAAACTCAGCCGTGAAGAAGCAGTGCGTTTGTACGTGTATGTGTGTGTATGTGTATTGGTGTTAGTGTGGCGAAAGGGGTGGCAAAGCTGTGCTGGTGAAATCTTCAGCTGACCATGCAGACTGCAAGTAGCAAGTAAGGCGCACATGCTGGTTGTGCTGCCACTCAGTAGCAAAATATGCCAACACAAACACACGCACATGCACGACAAACGAAACGTGTCCGATAAACATACACACTCACGCGTAAATATACATACATATAAACCGTCATTCATAGAATGGCACACGCTAAAACAAAGCGGCAAACACCTTCAACCATTGTGGCGATGTGCGAAGCGGCGCTGCCAGCGGAAGTATGTTATATACGTACGTATGTGTGTGTGGAAAGGTGCGCTTGGAGAGGGTAAGTGTATGTATGTAGGACGCTGGCCAAATGGGTGCCCGACATTCGCTTGGGCGCTTTGCTTGTTGTTAAGCTATAATTGTATATGCATATATGTAAGTATGTATGTATGTATGTATGCATATACGGTAAATATGTATATACATAAGTGCCACTGCATGCAGGTGTATAGGGGTGGCCAGCACAGACGAACGTTAGTGGGCGCACATGGCGGTTCAAAGCACACCGAACGGCGGCAAAGTGGATGAAAAGCAAAAAAAAAAAAACACAAAGGTAAGCTCAAAGAAGTAGCAAAAGTATGTAAGTGGGTAGCTAGGTGTATGTATGTATGCAAAAGTGGTGGAATACAAAAATTGCGCAGGAAAAGCGAGTATACTTTGTTGTTTTTGTTGTTGTTTGCTACGTTTACCGACACTGGTAATTTGCTATATTTTTGTTTGTGTTTGTTGTTGTTGTGGCGTTGGAATTTATTTGTTGCTGCTCTTTTGGCATATAAGTTTGTAGCAACATGCAAATACAAACACACACACACACACACTTAGATATTACGCGCTGCTTGTTCGTTGTCTGCTGTTTTTAAAGACTTTTTTGTTGCCACCGTTGAGAAAATGAAATGCCATAGACAAAACAAAAGCGAGAAAGCATAGAAATACATAAATGTGTGTTTGTGTGTGTGTGTGTGAAAGAAGCAAAACAAAAGCTTGCATGTATATAAATAAATTAACGGATTTGGCAGATAAATCAAGTGTGTAGACAATGGAAAGAAGAATTTGACAAAGATTAATAATTAAAGTACAAAGAAATACAGAGAGCATAAGGGAGCGGGAGAGAGAGACACTGGTAGTTGAATGGGTATGTGGGGAGGGTGTTAAGAAAATTATAAGCATAATTGTATTACAAACAGCTTAAAAAAGGTAAATTCAGTAGAAGTTAAAAGCTAGAAGAAACGTTAACATGGGCTGGTTTGAAAGACAGATATGGTTCGGAGATTATGGCGCTGATTTAGATAATAATTTATGCCATATTTTATTAAAATATCATCTCAAATAAAAAAGTTTTCCCTACAAAGACCTCAAGTAGATCAATCGGTTTGTATGGCAGCTATTTTCAATAGTGATCCGATCTTACTGATTTCTTGAGGATTTATAGCGTTATCTTATAAAATAACACATGCCAAATTTGGTTGAGATATTTTGTCAAATAAAAAAGTTTTTCATATAAAACGTGATTTGGATCGTTCAGTTTGTATGGCAGCTTTATACAATAGTGATCCGATTTGATTAATTTCTGGGGTACTTTTAACGTAGCTTTAAATAATAATAAATGCCAAATTTCGTTAAAATATCTTCTCAAATAAAAAGTTTTTCTTACAAGGACCGCAGGTTGATTAATCACTTTGTATGGGAGCTATATCCAATAGTGGTTCGATCTAGCTGGTTTCTTCACAACTTATAGTGTTATCTTGAACAATAATTCATGCCAAATTTGGTTAAGATATTTTGCCAAATAAAAAAGTTTCTCATACATAAACTTGATTGGGATCGTTAAGTTTGTATGGCAGCTATATGATATAGCAGTTTGATTCGAACATACATATGTTCAGAGAATAAAGCACTATTTTGGAAAATAATGCATGCTATCCTGAATATATTCTGTAGATTTTGTTATTTTTTGGTCTTAAGCTCATTTTCTTGCTAACATTGTTTCTTAACTGTACCTCTATCAGGTAATAGCGGTATTCTCAAACAAAAAATTGCAATAACTTTCTTTCTTAATTTAAAATATTTTTTCAGGTCTTAATTGGAACGTCATTTAATTCTCTAAGTGGTCTTAATTTTATGCCTTATACTATAGAAATAAAAACAAAATAATTTTTTAAATTTAAAATCCCAGTGCTTTGAAAATACATGTTAAAATATGCCTTAAAATAATTTTTCAGCGACTCATATTACAAATTATTTTCCATAATTCATATTTTTAGACAACTTAAGACTCGAGAAATGTGTTGCGGATTAACTAGAAAAATGCACCAGATTAACAAGCGAATAACAAATTAGAACTCGAAAACTATAAATAACTGAAAACTGCCAAATATATAAATTATATGTCGAAGTAAAACAGCCAATTTTTTGTTTTTGTTAAATTTCGTTTTCAGTAATCTTGGATGGCTTGCTAAAAGTAGACAGAGTAGATCAGCTTTGCTTGCTGAGAGTAGAAGTTGGAAAGAGATAAAACAAAATAATTTTTTGCATTTTTTTGTATAGATTTTTAGAGATCATTGTAATCTTGGCATATTCTTCAAACAATAATCAGCATACAAAAATGTCGTAAAGAGAGTTCATATGTATATTTTGATTAAGTTGAAGAATGAACAACTTTGTTTTTTCCTGAGGGGGTAGGCTAGTCTATGATTAAAAAAAACTTGGTTATATTGCTATGGCTTAAAGTCCACTTTATCATACTACAAACTTTATTCAATTGATGGAATGCTGAAAGGAATATTTTCTTTTTCCAAATCTCTTTCAAAATCGTAGTACATAGTATGAACTTTTTGAGTCTTTCAAGTTGGACACTTAAGGGGTTACATGGATTTACGGGATTCAAAAAATATATTTTTTTGATTGTCTTATTAAAGTCTAAAACACCTTTAGAATATTTTCGTACATTTTCAAGTTTATTCGAGTTATAATTTCCGGGATACAGCCTTTAGAACTTGTGCGCTCGAGGCTAGCTAGGCTAACGTATTTTCTCGAAACTGTGTTTTTGAAAATTGTTGGCAAGATTTCTCGAGAATTCTCAACCGATCGTCATGAAATTTTAAATAGGTCTTTGAGATACAAATCTTAAAGACTTGGTCGACGATTTTTTTTGATTACAACTATTTGAATAAAAAAATGTCGTGAAATTTTCACCCTTTTTTTGTAAAAATGTCTGCAAAAAAATAAATTTTAATTTTTTTAGCTTCGTCCATGTTCTAATATAAGGTTTTAACTAAAACACATGTTTTTTCATATTAGATGTTCCTATAAGGAGTTATCCAGCCAACGCGGGCGCATTTTTTTTTCGAGGGGTCATTGGAAATGGCGTCCCAATGGCTGAGTTTAAAATATTTTTCTTTTCAAAAATTTTAGAATTTCTTTGTTAATAGTGTATGTATGTTTGTAATAATGAAAATTAAAAAAAATTGATTTTTTATATGAGAAAAAAATTGTTGAAAAAGGCTGTTTTGCAACCAAGAAAGCCTATGTAACCCCTTTAAGTACTTGGATTCAATACGTGAATTGTGTAATATAATACTAAACGCTTTAAAAGTTAAAATAGTACAGGAAATTCTATTTCCTTCGCTAGAATTTTATTAAAAGCATTTAAAATCTTTCAATCTCCAAATAAACCTTTCAAAAAACTTGATGAGCTGAATTATTGTATGTTCAAAGCATAATTAACATCCCCACCGTTATCTGAGACTACCTAATTATCAAGCTGCGCTATTTATACACATTTTATTAACTGGATTTTGAAGAGCGCTAATTTAACAAACGTCATAGTATGAATTGATACAATGATAAGATAAGATTACAAGTCAAAGCCACAAAGAGCTTCTAATAGATATAAACTTTTACCGTAGATATTGCAACAATTTGCAACAAACTAATGAAAAGTGAGGCTATTTAATTAGATTATCTTTGCTCTATCTGTTAATTTGTTGCGTAAACATTTTTTTTTGTTTTTAAACTGTTACTTGCATAACGGCTACGGCAGCCAGTGCATGGGATTTTTAAACGTGATAAAGTTTCCTATACTGAACTGAAGTTAAACAAATTACATACTTATAGCTATAATATTTGTAAATTAAACAGTGAAGTACTCCGCAGTCAGCAGGTAATGACGCATCCACGAGATACTTTTCGAATTTCGTCTTCACTGTATATTCGCCATAGCTGCAGAAGAGAGCAAAAGTCAACAGAAGCAACCGCCAGCGAGATAAGAAATACTAGAAACATGTTAAGCCAAAGAGCAACGTCAATACGAAGCGAGCAACATTAGGAAGCAGACAGACGGACAGACACTGCAATGGCATTCCAGCGCCAACATCATTGACGACTACTTTGACTACTTCGACTACTTATGTCATCCAGTCAAGCTGGTATGGTTACTATTTTTTGTTGCAAGTGACAACGAGAATTGCAAAGAATCTAAGCACACATATCGCATACATACATACAAACATACATACAAAAGTATGTAGTCATAAATAACATGTGGAAATTTGAGTAAATGGCGTGAAGTCAGTTTAACACTGTGCACTAGCTCACTGTTGGAAGCGGAGATGAAGGAGGGGAATCAATACAAGATTTACTATTAAATTTATAGTAACAAAATTATATTTATTATGAAATAAACTAAAAATTTGCTTGTGAAATTTATTAAACAAATATATATAAGTCAGAACTAGTTCTCAAAATCATTTAAAAAAATTAAAAAATATTTTTTTTAATACTAAGAAATTTTTCTTAAAACAATATTTCATAAAATAAAATTTATTTAATAAAAATAAGTAGATAAAATAAAATATATAAGGGTCATCCAAGTAAAGGAACTTTTTTCAATAGCTTTTTTTGACAGATCATGCGTGAGTTGTGTCAAGCTGTCATCTTATTTTTGTTACGAAAATTCATGTTTTGTAAACATTGTGGTTAGCGCGCCTTCCTCATATAATCTACTAAATGGAACGGGTGGTTTGAGTGTGTGGACATGGTGTGTTGAATAATAGCAACAGCTGATTCTAGTACTAATAGAGCAATTTGACCAATTAATAGCATACTATAAGTATTCGCAACATCATCACCTATCTTGAAACCCAGCATTCATTATTGGTTAATACTCGACTGAATAGAACACGTCCAGCACGAATGAAACATAATAGCAGCCGCAGCTGAGAGACGTCGAAATTTTAAATTGAAAGCGCACAAAATACAATTTGTGCAAGAACTGAAGCCGTTCGACCTTCCCAAGCGATATCAATTCGCTCTATGGGCTCTTGAAAAATTCCAAGAAGATCCGTTGTTTTCTAGTGATGAAGCGCTTTTCTGGCTCAATGGTTATATAAACATGCAAAATTGCCGCCTTAGGGATGAAGAGAAATCTGAAGAGATTCAAAGGCAGCCATTTCATCCAGAAATGCCGGTGAGAACGTAACCGTCAGTGGCGACTGTTATGGCGGCAGGAAAACCGACTAAGCCTACGAACTCGGCGACATTTGTTTTCAACAAGACGTCACCACTTCCCACACATCCCATGAATCAATGGATTTATAGAGAGAATACTTCGGTGAACAGTTCATTTCAAGTTTTGAGCCGGTCTATTGGCCACCAAGATTGTGTGATATCACACTGTGAGACTTTTTCCTGTGGGGAAATGTAAAGCCTAAAGTCTATGTGGGCAATCCTGCTTTGATTCAGGCCTTGGAGCAAAACAGCAAGCGTGTCATTCGCCAGTTAACGTCGAAAAACTCGAACGTGTCATCGAAAATTAGACTCAACGGATGGAGCATTTGAGACGTAGCCGCGGCCAACATTTGAAAGAGATAAGTTTAAGAAAATGGGAAAGAGTGTTCTTTTGAATTATAATAAACACTCCCTATTAAATTTGAAGCTTCTGTGTTTTTAATTAAAAAAAGTAGGGATCCTCGAAATGAATTTCCCTTTACAAAAGATTTGTTATAAGAATTTTATTTCGATCATTCAGTTTATAGTCGTCCGATATTGGCTGTTCCGACAAGTCACCAGTTGCTTGGGGAGAGAAGAACGTGGACAACTTTTCAGGCCTATATTGCGTATACTCATATAGACAGGCAGACGGACATGGCTCAATCGATAGAGCTCGTCACGCTGATAAGTTAGGTACAATATAACTATTTTATACTGTCTCCAACGTTTCCTATTGGGTATTAGAAACATCGTGGCTAATTTACTATATGTACAGTGTTCTGAGTATAATAAATAAAGGGTGATTTTTTAAGAGCTTGATAACTTTTAAAAAAAAAAAAAACGCATAAAATTTGCAAAATCTCATCGGTTCTTTATTTGAAACGTTAGATTGGTTCATGACATTTACTTTTTGAAGATAATTTCATTTAAATGTTGACCGCGGCTGCGTCTTAGGTGGTCCATTCGGAAAGTCCAATTTTGGGCAACTTTTTCGAGCATTTCGGCCGGAATAGCCCGAATTTCTTCGGAAATGTTGTCTTCCAAAGCTGGAATAGTTGCTGGCTTATTTCTGTAGACTTTTAGACTTGACGTAGCCCCACAAAAAATAGTCTAAAGGCGTTAAATCGCATGATCTTGGTGGCCAACTTACGGGTCCATTTCTTTAGATGAATTGTTGTCCGAAGTTTTCCCTCAAAATGGCCATAGAATCGCGAGCTGTGTGGCATGTAGCGCCATCTTGTTGAAACCACATGTCAACCAAGTTCAGTTCTTCCATTTTTGGCAACAAAAAGTTTGTTAGCATCGAACGATAGCGATCGCCATTCACCGTAACGTTGCGTCCAACAGCATCTTTGAAAAAATACGGTCCAATGATTCCACCACACCAAACCACACCAAACAGTGCATTTTTCGGGATGCATGGGCAGTTCTTGAACGGCTTCTGGTTGCTCTTCACCCCAAATGCGGCAATTTTGCTTATTTACGTAGCCATTCAACCAGAAATGAGCCTCATCGCTGAACAAAACACGCGCGCGAAACACATTTCGAACCGAACACTGATTTTGGTAATAAAATTCAATGATTTGCAAGCGTTGCTCGTTAGTAAGTCTATTCATGATGAAATGTCAAAGCATACTGAGCATCTTTCTCTTTGACACCATGTCTGAAATCCCACGTGATCTGTCAAATACTAATGCATGAAAATCCTAACCTCAAAAAAATCACCCGTTACTATCGAAAAAATTAAATAACGGTAATAGAAAGAAAACTGCATTCCTGCATAAATTTAACTCAGACTGTTAACGTTTAAGTAGGCAGAATTTATTGTGAAAATTACCCTAATTTAAAATTTAATTAAAATTAAATTAAATTATAATAATACAAAATTAAGAAAAAAATTTAAATAAATTTTTTAAACTAACATAATTAATTTAAAAAATTAAAAAACTATTTTAAGTTGTTTTTAATTATTGAAAATTACGCACAAATTATAATCTAAAGTTACATAAAAATTAAAAAAAATGTAATTAAAATTACTTTTAAATTTAGTTAAAATTAATTCAAAAATTTAAAATTACATTTAAAAATTAAATAGAATTTAATTGAATTTAATTTTAAATTAATTTTTTTTAATTAAGTTTATATAAATTAAGATTTAAATTTTCGAATTATTTTCTATAAATAAAAACAACTTAAATTAATTTTTTAATTTATTTATTTTAATTAAATTAATTTTGTTAATTTTTTTTAAGATGTCGAAAAGTTAATATAAATTATTTTAAGAATTAGTAAATTTAATTGAAATTATTTTTATTTATTTCAAATTTACAAATACAAAAAAAAATTAAAGTTTTTATTATTGTTGTTTTGTGCCTTTTTACGCAGATTTACTTTACTGACGTTGCATTTTTCTTTAATTTCCCTTTAGTTAGCATAAGCACATAAATTAAATACAATTAAATGCATTTTGGGAATAAAATTTAAATTAATAAAAGTTTATTTGTGATTTCATGATATTAAAAATTAAATTGAATTTAAAAAGTACGAGAAAAATTAAATTAATTTAAAAATAATTGGAGATTGTAATACATATGTACATATGTACAAATATAATAAAAATTTCTGAAAAAAAAATTTGATGGCAACTAAAAATAAATAACAAAAATGTTGTTTATGTAAAATAAAATTGATATTTTTTTAAATTTTATCGCATAATTGATTGTAAATAAATAAAATATTTGCGTGCCTAGTAAAATCCAATACAAATAAATAAATAAATAGATTAAATTAACACCGTAATTTTACCGCGAATATTCGCTGCACTTGCAAATAATTGTAAACAAGCTTTCCTCCAATATGCCTACACGCCAATTCGTCTTGCTCATTTGACGTGGTCAGGCGTGAGACGAAGTCTATGAAGAAAGCAGAAAGGAAATAACGAAAGCACGCAAATGTATTGGTGCGTCATTGAGAAGAGAAATTCATAGCCTGCCAGCTGACGAGCGGCGGCCCAGCTCCAGGCGTTGACGAAGTGCTGAGGCAAATAACTAACTACAAAACTGCTACAAGCGAACATACACATACATATGTACATACAACGCTATACACAGTCACACATAGATATAAAAATACATATGTATGTACATATAGATATATGCATACGCAAAGTTAAGCAACAATGTTTGCAGATACATTCAGATAAGTGTTTGTTTGTATGTTTGTAACTAGATGGCTGAATACTCACTTATAAACTGTCTGAGATACGGCTAATTTAAATAATCACTGCTCTTTGCTGGATGCTAGTTTTTCACTCTTCTTCGTTGTTGTTGTTATTATTGTTGCTGTTGTTGTCTTAGGTATTGAATGCTGTAAACGTCACCAAAACAGACGACGCACAAAACAAAATTGAAAATCGGTGTTAAAAAACAAAAAACGAAAATCGGCAAATTGGCGTATATTTTCGGGCAGACAATGGCGAGTAAACGCGAAAATGCGAAAATTTTAGCAAACAGCTGGCAACGTGCGCTTTTTACTATTTTTATTTTTAAAATTATATACTTTTTTGCTTTAACTCCCTAATTTAATTGATTGAATTTTCGGCACTAAATGGAGTGGCGGGTGCGCGACTTTGTCTAAAACAAGCGACCATTCGACTGACTTTATCGCTAAAACCGTTATTATTAATTATGACAAATGGCATATGTGCCGTCGACGCCGACCGAGCGATAACGCAATGCGGTGGGTGTAGCGCACACACAAAGGAAGAACAACAACAGCAAAAAAAAAAACGAAAATCAAAAAATATTGCAAAGTCCAAAATAATGAAAAAATTTTCCAAAAGTGGCTATGACGAAATTACACAACTGCGCAAATAGACGATTTTCGCGTTGACTTTGTGCCGAATTCGCGCTGCTTTTTTAACAAACTTTAATTTTTTTTTTTTTTTCAATTTATATTTTCATGCACTTTGCAAAACACTTGTTATTGTGTTGGTAACATATGTATTTGATTTTCAAGCAATTTTCAACGCAATTCTTCTTTATAACTTTGTTTTATATACAAACATTTTTTATTATTTTTCAATATTATTTATTTTTTTATTTAAAAAAATTTACTTCTTAGGAAAACATGAATTTTCACACTCACTTCAATTTTGCTATTTAATTTTCTGCGCACAAACTTGTTTGGCTTTTTGCTGGTTTTAATAATTTTTACTGCTTCTTCTGCTTCGTTATTTTCGTAGCTCCACGTTGGCAATTTTGCGGTATTTTTTTCTAATTAGTTACTACTTTTTTTGTGATTTTTTTTCTTCATACAAAAATATATTACTCGCTGTTAAGCGTTCTATGCCGTTTTTGCAATCGCGTTTGCATACGTATGTGTGCGCGAGTACGTGTGTGTGTGTGTGTGTCGGAGGAAGTTTACTTGCCGCGTTGGTAGTGTAGCAAGCGTTTGGAGCGACAATGGCGTTGGTGGTGGTGAATGGTAGTATTGGTGACGACGACGGCGGCGGCGGAGGCAAATAATTCTGACTACGAATAATGAGAAAACACGGCGACTACGGAGACCACAACAACCCTACAGCAGCTGATGTCAATGAAGACTGATGAAAACATACCCAGGCCGCAATCAGCCGGTCGTCGGAGCGTAAGCCACTGCAACAATGCTGTTTTGGCTCTGAGAGTCACATGCCACAGTTAATATAATTTTCGTTCTCTAGTTACTCATACTCTTCGCTTGCGCTCTTAAACGTGTTGCAGCTCTTGATTTTGTTTGAAAATATTATCAGCACAGAGTTGCCAATGCAATATGATAGGGCACTTTTTGGAGATTTATTTTGTATTGTTTGCTTATTCTATGATATTTTTGCTTTTTAAATTGAGTAAAGTTTAAAGCATACTTGAAAAAATTGCAATGACGTTATACTGTTTAATTAATTAATTTTTATTTTATCTTAAATTGTCGTTTTAACTTCAGTGTCACTTTAGGAAAAGTAATATTTAGGCCAACTGTTCAATCCACGAAAACATTCTTCTTAAGTAATAACATTTCTGATGATCACGTAAATTCGAAAGTTTAAGAAATATTATTAACTCTGCTAACTTAACCAAATTTTCTACTAGGTATCCATCGACGTGTGCGCCTTTTAATTACAAAAACAAAAATAAAAAAGACATCTTGGTATATCTTATCTTATCAAACATAAGATGATAGAGAACCTTCTTCTGTTCGTCTAATTTGGGTAATGTGCTTTTCTTTCGTTGAGTTTTGAGTGGCTGAATATTCCCCCTTTTCCTTGCTTTGCAAATCCTGCTTATGTAGACGGATTTTGCTCTAGGACTCCCGCTATTCCTACTTTCAATTCAATTGTCTTGTAACTAATAGTGGAAAGTATGAGCGATCTAAGTATCCTACTACTCCTTCGGAAGACGGTATCGTATTCCTCATTTGATGTTGTTATTTTATGCTAAAGGGTCTCCGCTTCAAGCAGCTATCTCCGCACGTTCTAATAGTTGTCCTATATGAATGGCTAATATCTACGGCTGGCTTATGGCTGATCATGATACTTGAAGACTTGCAAGATTTTTATGCGACGGCTATGAGAACAATTTTAAATAATGAACATGACTGCGAAACTGTTCAACAGTGTAGCGATTGGTGCTCCAAAAATTTTTCAAAAACCTAAATTCGCTAAAAACATTAAAGGCCATCGAATCTGGGGCTTATAACAAGTACGTACTATATATGGAAATTTGGATAAAGCGTTGTTATACCTCTATTGACTAAGGAGCATTGGGAAGCCTTAATAAAGATTTTTATAGAAAAAACGTTCAATTTTGACCAGATGTTACTAGTCCGGATTATTGGTAAATTAATAAAATTAAAGAAATGTCTAAAATAATTAAATATTATATGATACAATTTTCTAACATACTTTAACATTTTTTTGTGTCAAGAATTTCCAAATCTCCTCTTTTGTGCATTCAATGTTGGCAACTCTGCCATCTCGTGCGTCTGATTCGTCTTTAGTTGTGAGCAAATTTCTGTCGACGTGTGCGCCTTTTAATTACAAAAACAAAAATAAAAAAACTTACAGTTGTTTTGCGCTTTGTTCTTCCGTTTCTATTATTTATTGTTCTGCTTTTAAGCTCAAGCGCCGGCATCGACGAGTATCGGCATGACAGCTTCATAAATTACAATTTTAAAGTTTAAAATATGCAATAAACCAAAAAATGTTGAATAACAGCCACACTTGCATAAAAAGCACTAAATGTGACATACATAAATACCGACACAACCGCCGATAACAAGAACATACGCGCTACATAGTTAAGCGCCTATTAAGTTTTTCAAGCACACACACATAGATACATAAGTATGCGTGTATTTGCGCTGTCGTCAATTTTCTAATATATTTGCATTTAAATTCTAATTTCGTTGTTCCCCTTTTTGTTGGCTTTTCGCCGCTTATCTGGTTCGTGACATTTGGCAAGTGGTACTAAGTATCCAAGTCCGTATTGTGCTCGTTTTATTGCTATTTATTTATTTAAATATATTTTTTTCATTTATTCGCCTTTAACTACACACACACACACGCACTTCACTTGTGCTTTATGGCTTTTTATTTTGTGTTTGTTGTATTGCGTTTTTGTTGTTGTCGTTCTCTATTGCGGCTAGCAATTTACTAGTTGGTTTTGTTTGTTGTGCTATTTCTCAAGCAGCGGCGAACTATTACTATAATAGAAATATTTGTATAGTCGCCGCTCTCTGCGTCTGACGAAAGAGCGGCCATGGCGTAAGAGCCGATATCGTAGATGTGATAGACTGCGGTTTTTATCAGAATTTGTTTGCTTTCCTTGTTGTTCGTGTGAGCGCAAAGAAATTAGTTTTATGTGCGTATGTATGGATGGGTGTGTGTTTGAGAGAGCGCCAAACGCCGATGTGGCAGATTGAGTCAGCCCAGTGCCACCCAGTTTTGGCACAGTGGAGTAGTTTGTTGAATGTTTTAATAATAATACATTTTTACATATACATACATACATTAAAAAAAAACTTTTAAAAAG
The DNA here is from genome assembly GCF_023373825.1 of Bactrocera dorsalis. Taxonomy (NCBI): domain Eukaryota; kingdom Metazoa; phylum Arthropoda; class Insecta; order Diptera; family Tephritidae; genus Bactrocera; species Bactrocera dorsalis. The sequence goes on along the minus strand of NC_064307.1, from coordinate 23,932,182 downwards.
AATGTTTTGCAGCTCTATTAGCCAATTTAAGTGCCCTCAAAAGTATGCTTTAATATTTATTAAGATTCAAATTAATAAAATTACAAATTCAAATTTATAAAGAATATTTTGGGGTAGCGAACTGACTTCTTTTGAGATTTTATTCATGATGTAACAATAAACTCTTCGAAGATAGAATAAATTGCTAGTAATTAAAAGGTGCGCTCGAAAGTATGCTATTTTATTTGTAAGTATATCAAAACTCTCAAATATTAAAAAACATTACTTTGGTAGAAAATACAACAACAACAACAATCAGTTTCCAACTCAATCAAAATAAGTTCGGTTAGCGAATTATTATTTTACAAGTACATAAGTCGGTTACTCATACGTAGGTTACCTTTTATATTTCGTGATTTGCCAAACCCCAGCGTTGTAATCTGGCGACTCACAACTGTTTCGTAAAGTTTGATATTTTTGATATTATGCGTACTCAAAACATTTTGACATAGAGCAATATTTGTGTTGTTTACAGTTACTCTCGGTAATAGTACTGGACTGTATGTACATTTATTCGAGCAAAAATCACTTTCAAGCGAATGCTTGCCTGTTTTTGTAGAAAAACTGAACTTGTCGTAACCAGATCACTAGAACAACCCAGTATAAATTTTGAGTGGTACACAACCATTTGTTTGCTAGTTGTCTTTTAAGAAATCAGGTAAACCAACCATCGAAAACGGATCAGTCTTCACTACGACATCGGCTGAACCAACTACATTTTTGAGCACTTAAAAGATCGTTTTGATGAGTAATCCACTACATAAGGTTGTTTTGACTTGCCATCATATGATTAGATCAAGATGTAATTATGCGTTTAGGTTGTATATTTTGGAGATACCTCAACTAGAGTAGCAAAAGTGCTTCGAGAATTGGTTCAAACGTGTGCCACTGACACGCATGTACATACATATATCTTTTTGATTATGCATTTTTTTAAACATATGTACGAGTGTATGCAAAAAACTTGCTAATTTATTTAGCAACGCACTCATTTTTGGCTTCAACAATCCACAGAAAAAAGTCAAATCGATTGGGTAATACCAAAAACATGCCAAACAAAACACAAAAATATGACGTCATTGTTCGCACACATACACAAACAAAAAATTAAACGATGAAAAAGTGAATAAAAGTAAAAATATTACGAAAAGTATGCATTAATGGAAATAGTATTACGAATAGCCGGCATTTGAAACTAAATATGATGGATTGTCGACGCTTATAGGCACAAGTGTATGTGCGTGTGAGTATGAACAGATTTAAGCTAATAAGAGAGCGTCAGCGCGCAAAAATTAGCTGGAAACAAAAAGTTGAACGAACAATTCAAATATATACATAAGCATATACATATATGTATATATTTGTATGACTGCATATACTTTCATACATACATATGTATATAGACTTATTTATATGTAAATATGTTCGTAGCCATATTCAAAGTAAATGTAGTGGAAGTAGCAAAAACAAAATTAATCATAAAAGAATGAATTCACTATTAAAAGCTGATGATTGAGTAAACAGCAAAGCGGCGTAATGCGCCTGCATGCATACTTACATATATAATTCAAACATACACACAATTATACACATGAACACATCTATTATTTATGCGTATGTTTGCTGTATGCACAGCATGTAAGCATGCCGGTTGAGTCCGGTCGTTGTTTATACCAAAAATAAACTGATAATGTAAAAATAATTGTGAATTGAGTGAAAAAGCAGCCACACACAGACATATAAAATAGATGAGCGATAATAACTAAAACTGCCATGTGGCACATACTATATATGTATGTATGTCATACATACATACAGAGTAAACAAAGCCGAGTGCAAAATTCATGGAAAATGAAAAATAATAATAATAAAAAATTGATATTTAATGAATGCAATAGCAAAAATTAAAAAAAAAAAAAATTATTCAAAAGAAAAACTGAAAAATGAATTTAAAAAATAATTTAAAAAATGAATCAAATGATAAAAATTATTATAAAAACAATGTAAAAAAATGAAAAATTTATTTCAAAACTAATTAAAAAATAGTAAATAGTAATAATAAAATAATTATTATATGAATGCGATAGCAAAAATTCCAAAAATATAATTAAAAATAAAAAATTCAACAAAAAAATTGAAAAATAATTTTAAAAATTAATTATACAAAATGAATCAAAGCAAAATTAAAAAAAAAAAATTAAAAAATATTAAAAATAAATAAATTAAGAAAAAATTTTAAAAAATTATTTAAAAAAAGAGTCAAATAGCAAAAATTAAAAAAAAAATCAAAAAATACAAATTTAAAAAAATAAAAAATGAAATTGAAAAAAATATATAAAAAACTTACTAAAAAATGAATCAAATGCCAAAATATTACAAAAAAAAAATTTCAAGTGAAATATAAAAAATTCCCTAAATATTTAAAAAAACATAAATAAATAAAAATAGTTAAAAAAAAATGTTGAAAAATATATTATATATTTAAAAACTTACTAAAAAATGAATCTAATGGCAAGAGTTAAAGAAAAAAGTTTCAAAAAAGAAATTGAAAATTGAAAAAATCCAAAAATAAAAAAAATTAAAAAAATATTTTAAATAAAATTAAGAACTAATTAAAAAAATAAAAAAAAGTAGTAAGAGATTGAAAAATAAAATTAAAAACTAATTAAAAAAAATTTAAAAATAATTAAAATAAAAAATTGTTAAAATTTAGAATCAAATATTAAAAAAAAATATATCTAAAACCTAAAATAAGAAAACAGCATTAATTTCGGCTGCACCAAAGCCCTACCTACCCTAAACTGGCGCATTTAGCATTAAAGGCTATACAAAAATCTTTGGCTTATTTTTTATCGGCCAGTTTTTACGGTCTTATATGCTATAATGGCCGGACCTGAACAACTTGTTCAGCGGTTGTGTTGTTGTTTTGTACAATGAGCTGTGCCAAATTTTGTGATATCTTGACAAATAAAGACGTTTTCCCTACAAGAATTGGATTGTACATACATATGTATAAATCGTCACCTAAAATGCAAATCAAGGTATCATTAAAAAACTCCAATTTGAGTTTTTGCATTGCTTACGATTCACTACATCTTATTACATAAATGTATTATGAAATTGTAAGCTTCCGTTGTCAGATATAACCAATATATAACCCATCTATAACCGATATATAACCATTTTATAACCAAAACTCAAATTTAGTTTCAATATGAGTGGTTGCTATTGTATTGCTTTTTCTTCGCCTGTAAACTTATGAAAAGTGATTTTACATTATTTTGCATTTTAGGTGAAATGTTTCCTTTTGGGTGTTCGTGGCAAACTTAATATACCCTGAGAGATGGTATAAAAAAACATTTCAAAAATATATAAAAATCCAGACAAAAGCCAATCGTCATAATGTCGCTGAATTGCAGGCAGCGCAACAATTAATTTTTAAAAGCAATGAATGCATTTGAATGGGCCCATATGGAAAACAAATGCACTACACACACATACATACTAACGAACAAGCGCGTATGACAAGCCACTTTATTCAGTCGCATTTATGCAGCGAGCGATAAGAAGTCAACACTGTCCGCGTAGTTATATCTTCTATTTGTATTTACACACATACATACGTATGTATCCATGTATGCCCACATGCCTATGTATGTATGTATAGTATAGTACAAGCATGCCTTCAAATGTGTAATCAAACAGAAAAAGTGGGCCGCAACATTTATGCCAAGACTCTACTAACCAACAATGCCCGCCGCTGTTTAATCACAATCAATAGCAACAATAACAAAAACTCTGGAAAATCGCCACATATGTACATAAATACATGTGTAACGTAGTTGTAATCGAACAGCCGTTATGGCATTTAGGCGCTGCCCTTGTGTGATAACTGTATTTTGTATGCGACACACTAACATATTTGTGTAAATAGAAAATTGTAGGCGTACAAATCCCTTGTTGGTGTGATATCCTGTCTGCCTAAATGCCGGCTGATTTGGCTGACCCGCGCTTGTTGTTGTTGCAATGGTTGGCGATTCGATGCTGGGTTTTTTGTCGCGCGGGCGACATTTGTATTGAATGGCGAATATTTTATCAGCCGTTCGACTAGCAGATTTATCTCGTTTCCACCCCCTTTCAGCAATAGCCGGAAGTCGTAGACTTGAAGTACACACACATGCACTTACGTATACATATATAAAAATGGATAAAAAAACATATATACATATTTCTTGCTTATCACGAGTGCAGATGTTATGTTCACCACTGTACATAAAATTACTTTTGAACACATATACATATATTATAATGGTTGGGTCTAAGGCTTGTTTTACCGATAAAAATCTTAGTAATTTTTTTATGGAATTTGATACTTAGAAAAAATTGAGCGGGAAGTTAAATCTGTCATCAAATTTCATTAGAAGTCCAAACCTTTAATGTTTTTGGGTTTTTGATGATGACAAAAAAGCTATGGAGAATAGTCCTACGTAAACTTTCGAAGCTTTGCGATTTCTGATTTCTTATATCTGGAGCAGTTTGACCTCATACTTATACTAGGATAGAACCACTAGAAAAGTAGGCTGAAAGGGACAGCAAACGACGCCATATTTTTCTTTGATATTTTGACATTTCTCTTCACAGAGGTTTGCGATTTCATCATTCAAAGACATACGATCCAACAAAGAATCGAAATTTTTAAAATTTACTACCGATATTAGGAGTCAGTGGCCTCAACTTTAAGAGCGCTACGTCCAATTTATGGTTGTCATAATCGTCCTGTCAGATCAACAATTGAGTGTGTAGTGGAAAAATTTGAATCCACAGGCACAGTACAAAATGTTCCCGTGCCAGTGAGACAAAGAAGTGCCCGTAGTGTCGAGAAATTGCCACCACTAACGCATCAATTGAGGAGGACCCAAATCAGTCTCTCGCACGTCGTTCTCAAGCGTTAGGCATCTCTGTGCCGTCGTTGTGGCGATTTTTGCAAAATATCTTGGCCTACATTCTTACAAGATCAAACTGACGCAAGAACTGAGCAGCTTGAACACCAGAATCGTCGTATGTTCGTGAATTGGGCTGAGCAACAACTTGAAATGATCCGGATTTTCATAGAAAAATCATATTCAGAGGTGACGCTTATTTCTGATATTCTTGAGATATACATATGATTAAAAACATGTCGTCGAAAAAGTCCAGCATGCGCTACATTGTTGGAGCTCGAACCGAACCATATTTCGAAGGGGATAAGGAAGATTTGAATTATAAACTATTTTTGTCAGTCCGGTTCAAATTTGATCAGATGGTATATGTGCGCTATATACATATGTATTTATGTGTTTTAAGAATAATTCATCTTGGCTCAAATATTAATGCGAATTGATTTTCATTTTAAAATGATAATTAATCACTTTTAATCAGAATGAACAGATCAAGTAGCAAACTAATCAAGATCTAGTTCTGACATGTTAGATAGTAACGAAACGAACAAACTGTGTGAATTGTTAAAGAGTTTTGTGGTATTAGAAACTGTGTTGCACTTCTCTCTCTTTGGTAGAGAAATTCTTTTCATCGAATAACATTTTAGTACTCCATTAACTTTTTTCATTAAGGAAATAAGTCTTAAAGCGGTGAAATCTTCATGTATTGGTTTTGGCATAAGAAATCTATATTAATTAGGAGAGCAAAAGGTGTTGCAATGAATATTCTACCAAAAAAATAAAACACAATTTGAAACACGAATTTGCTTACTTACATTCATACATACATATGTATAAAACGAGATTAGAGCAGCAAGATTCTACAAGCTACATAAAATCTACTTGCAAACAACCAAATATTGGAGTCAACTGATGAGCGAGAATCAATTTGGCTAGGCTGATGCTAAGAGTATTCTGCTGGAGGGTGTGCCTGCTGATGACAGCTCACATTGTTGTCACACCATTTACATTCTTCTGTGCCATAAGTCACGTTAAATAAGACTCGATAATCAACGAGAAATACTAGTGCGTTGGCAAGACGCTGGTGACTAAGGTGTGTGGGTTGGTAGGTTGGATTACTTGCCGATTTTTTTCCGTCTTCGGTTTCGATGGCAGTACGAAAACGTCACTAAATGAATAAAAGAACAGTTGAGCGAAGTGAATGGAATGGATTGGAAGGAAGGAAGGCCAGCAAAGAGGAGGATGACAAGAGAGGCAAATAGAAAAGCTGGCTAAATAAGCAGAAACAAAAAATTATCATAATGTAGTACAATAACAACAACAACAATGAAAGCTGCGTAAGCAAACAAAAAGGTTTGCAGTAAGCAGTAGGAAATGTAATTAAGATAAAACCGACGGGTGTCGAAAGCATGAAAGCCAGCAGCCAGCAGCCAGCAGCCAAGTGAACAACGCGCGGGATAATACGCCCTGACAAACATATGTACACAAACATACATAGATACATATGTATAAGGCGCATCAGTAATCGGAGAATTATTGCAAATTGCAGATGATTGTCTACAAAAACAGCAAAAATGCCAATAACAAGAAGCAGCTTTGCAAACAAACACACACACACATACATACATGCACAATTACACAAGGCTACCAGCGCAATGACGGCTTTCAGGCCTGCCAAATTGTAGAGGTGGCATACACACACACATTGTCGCTCAAACATTGCTGCCGCAAGTGTATGCATTCATGTGGGCGCCCCAAATCGCCGGAAGGTGGCTCAACGCCAAACAAAGTCAAGAAAATTCGCAAATAAAAAATGCATAGAAAAAGTATTAACCAACAAATACATACATGTGTGTGTACAAATAATTGTAGGTCGTGCTTGTGCATCTATGTACATATATTTGCATTTGTTGGTTGGCTGTGTGCGTGCATCATTGATTCACATGGGAGCGCATTTAATTGAAATCGATTAGCTGCGAGAAAAATACATATCTACGCTTGGCAAAATTCGCAAACACGTGTGTATATGTATATGTATATATGTATGCATATTTGTATGTCTATATGTGTTTGTAGCTGTAGGCACATATGTGGCTCTTTTTGTTATCGAAAGCTGTGTGCTGTTGGCTTATTTTGTTGTTATCATACAAATATATGTACGATTCATATGAATTCAAATGTTCTGTAACGATTCACTGTTATGTGTATGTACATGGGTCTATATGTGTGTTTCATAGACATACTCATACTTATAATTTATTGTATAGGCGTACAATTGAATTGAATCGAAATTGCGCTAAGGTGAATCAGCGCTGGGGAATTTTCATTTATCAACACTTGTGGTATATATGTATATAAGTAGGCATATGCCTACCCTTGAAAAAATTGCGAAACATTTATTTACACATACGTATGTACATATATACATTTCTGAGAATATTTGTAAGAAGGGGAAAGCTTTTTGTGCTTTAAATAGACTGCACTTGAGCCATGTATGCGAGGAATAAAAATCATAAAATACCTACGAAACCACTTAAAATATTATATAAAAAACACATGAAAGCAAAGAAAACAAGAAAAAACGTTAACTTCGGCTGCACCGAAGCTAATATATCCTTCACAGGTGCATTTTTTGTAGTAACTATGTTTATCCTGATTTGGATCGGTCATTGTGTATGGCAGTTAAATGCTATAGAAGACCGATCTGCACCATTTTTTCGGAGAATGTAATACCACTTTAGATAGTAATCTGCGTCAAATTTCGTCAAGATATTCTTCGCACTGATCAAATCCATTGACTTAGACAATTATTTAAGCCAAATTTCGCGAAGATATTTCGACAAATCAAAAAGTATTCCATTCCAGAGTTTAAGTGACGATTTGTTTGTATGGTAGCTATATCCTATTGTAGTTCGATATCGGCGGTTTCGCCGAATGAGCAGTTTCTTAGAGAAAAAAGTACGTGTGTGACTCAAAAACCGAGTGACTAGTTCGCGTATTTACAGATGGCTAGAGAGACAGACATTGCTTAAGGAGTATGTGGCTTTACGGGTTTCAAAAAATCTAATTTTTTATTGTTTTATTAAATTTTACAATATATCTAGAACATTGTCCTAAGTTTTCAAGTTGATCCGAGTAGTAGTTTCGGATCTACAGCCTTGAGAACTTGTTAATTTAATTTTAATTTTTTTTATAACAGTATCTATCGAAAATTCCAATTTTCAGTTTTTTCCTTTGTTCAAGTTCTACGCTAAGGTTTTAACTAAAACACGTATTTTAGATGATCTTGTAAAAAGTTATCCTTTCAACGCGGGCCCTTCGTTTTTCCGAGGGGTCTCCGGAAATGGCGTCGCAATGGCCGAATTTAATATATTTTTCAGAACTTCTTCGTTAATAGTGTATGTTTGCAGCAATTAAAAATTCTCATAAAATATTTAATTTTTTATTTGAGAAAAACAATTTTGAAAAAAGTTTTTTACTCGAAGAAACTCATGTAACCCCTTAATCGTCTCGAAACGCTGTTCCTTATATAATTTATAGAGTCTCCTACATTTCCTTCTGAGTATTAGGAACTTCATAGAAAACTTAACATACCTCACTGTTTAGTGGATAAAATTACAACAATGGCTAGATAGCTGCTAGTATATGTAAGTTAATACGATAAATAAAAAGCTTTCTTCGTTTTCAGTGCAAGTTTTCTGCTTTCAGGCATATAAACACACTTTTTAGGTTTGCTTTGAATTAAACTTCGGAAATATTTCGAGAAGAAACAATAAAAATGTTTCCTAATTTCTGATAAAAGCTTTATGGCTTTCATAATTATTAAAGCTTTCTTTATTTCTGATGAAAGTTTTATGGCTTTCATATCATATCAGTTTTGATGAAAGCTTTATGGCTTTCATAATTATGATTAAACTTTTTTTTATTAAATTTCGTGTATTTTTTGTATTCAATACGGGTTTAAAACAGGTGAGCTGAAGATTTCTTTTCTATGAGGTGAGTCACTAAAATTGTTACCATATGTTCTGTAATTGGATCTAAAAAGTCAAGTCAATAAATCTGGATTGCTTTGTAAGATATATTATTTCGAGCAATGTTGTCTTTGGTCACCTTAAACAGAATCTCGGGTTTCGGTTTGTGGAAGTTTTTGTCAATGCGCCGACATCTCTCAATATTCTATTCTAAGCCAACATTTTCAAAAGAATGGAATAAATTTTCTTTTTGATTGCAGGAAACTTTTTTTTAATTCGGGTTAAATGTTAAAATATATATGTAGTTTAGAAATCGCAAATATTATATGTATTTGTATAAACACAAGATGATGGCGGTAGAGTACAATACCTATACTTTAAATTATAATTTATTAGACCCAGTAGGAAAGACAGATGTGAAGTTGTGACTTAGATAACTTTTGCTCGCCTGAAGAGATTAAGTGAAAGCTGTTGCTTAGAGTTTTCATCATCATGTAGATGAAAGTTATATCGGAAATATTTAATAAAAATATATTATATAACAATGTGGAATCAAATGGGTAAAAAAATGTATGTAAAAAAAATATATTAGTTTCTTATCAACCAGTTATAGTTATAATGTTCCAAGAATACTGAAACTCCTTTCGAATACTTCACCAATAAACTGATCATACTTGTACATTGAGGTTAGAGCTCTTAGTATACGACTGACCGACTAATCGTCAAACCGGTTTAACTGGAAAGACCAGTATTCGAATAATACGAGTATTATTCGGTTTGCAGTATTCGGATAGTCGTAAGTTGTCGGCTGTTCGATTAACTGCTCATTTTCGACTATCCGGTTAACCGTTCGTTGTCGAATATTCGAATAGAAAGCGTTGAATTTTCCCACATTTTTTCTAAGTATAATTTAATAAAAAAATTGCAGTATATACGCACACAATGTAAAATATAAAAAAAAGAAAAAATCAAAAACTGCTTGGTTATCAAACAATTTTCATTTATTCAAATACTGGCAGCAGAGCCGCAATTCGAATATTGGTTTTAGAGCGACTATTCGTCGTATGTCGAAATAGAACAACTATTTTCTACTAGCATTAACCGGTTTACAACTAGTATTAACCGGTTAATAATCATACGAACGGTTACAAACCAGATATTCGAATAATGGAATTTCGGGTTATTCGAATGATTTCAAAAGTCCTAATTAGGATATAACGAAGGAACTAATTTCTTCTGAGATGATTCGTTAAACATTCATTCCCTACAGGGTATGTTATTCGAATGCATTTGCGCCAGCCAAGTCAAGCCAACTAACTGTAATTGCATGCATTCTAAATTGTGCATGAAGCACGAAAAGCAAACATGACTCAAAGATGTGATGTGCTTAACGGATGGTGGGCGAAACACTTCCGGCACTTGAAGCGCACATAAGAACTCGCCCCGCATATCCGGCTCTAAAAACCACACAGTCACTTACTTATTGCAATTAATGCTTTTTCATTGGATTTTCCAATACATCGCGCACATTGAGCAAGTTGATTTCCCTTCGATTATGCCGAGCATACATATCTACACGCAATACAAATAGATCTATAGATATATGTATGTGCGTGTGTTTTGTATTTGATGAAGATGGCAGCTGTTGCGTGCATTGGCGAGGGGAAGGCATGAGTCGAGCGTAGTCACGCTGTAGTTGTTGTTGTACACAAGGCAATGGAAGATAAATAATTGCCAACAAGTGTTGAGCGCTTGCATTCGTTTATGTGTGCGTGTAAGTGTGTGTATGTGTGTGTGTGAAAGCTGCAGTGACGATTGCCTTACTCAATGCTTTAGTTGCGGTTATTAGCGTCGACTTTGTTGCTACTACTGCACTTGCTACAACAAATTATTATTCTTATTCTTGTATTCTTGTTGTTGGTTTTATTTCATTTCAGTTACTTATGACTTGCATCGTGCAACGCCATGCTACTTTCGCACTTAGGGGCGTGGTTAGCAGCGCTACTTAAAATTCGCCAAAAGCACTTAAGTGCGTCTCAAGTTGCCGAAGAAAGGATTTCCTTGAACGCGCAGTCGTTCTTCGTGGCGACCGCATGTTGTTATTTAACTTTGCATTGCATAGTTTATATCTTCGGCAAGCAGCAGGCAGCAAGGAGCATGCACTCACACACACTGAACCCGGCAAGGCTCTCCGTGGATCATCCTTCATTTTGTGGGCGCTGTGCGAGTGGGCTGTGGACCGCAAGAATTGCAATATTTATAGCAATCTAGTGGAAAAGCCATCCGTTCTGCCACTTATGATTATTTACTCGTATTTAAAGTTCAACTGCATAACGGTAGTTTGTGGGCGCATAGTTTTGCCCTCCGTCGTAGTGCGTATGTCTAATGCTCGTGTATATTAGGGATGAGTTTTTCCTCTGGTAACTTACCGCATTTGCATTACAAACTTGCGGCATTTGCTCACATATATACACACACACACACACATGTTTAATGTAGTATTTACTTATTGGTAATAAATTTAACAGCCAAACTTTCAATTGCTTTAGTTACTACGAGCTGCGGTATTGGCTCAAGTTCAGCTTATATCCGGCACACATAAACTTGCTGACATATATAATTACGTATGCTCGTTAATGTTACACTGTACTCAGTACTTTTATGCTATGCTATGTTATGCTATGCAGTGTTATATTATGTTATATAATGCTTTCGTATGGTGATGGACGTCAAATATTGAGAAGAGAGTAAGGAAGGCATCGGTTGCCTTCTACTGCTGTAGACAAGCTTTAGGGAAAATATGGGGACTCTCACAAAAGTTGGTGTCTTGGGTCTTCGAAATTGTAACCAAGAAACCATCGGAACGCTACACCTGCTAAGAAGTTTGAACCCGCCCAAAGAGCGAATCTCATCGGCATGTTCGGTGCACTATGGACTACACCAGCCATATTCCTTAATGCCACCAAAAGCATCCGTGGAGATTGTAGTTGTATTGCTGCGAAATGTACGGACATGAAGGGGTCCGAATAAGGAGAAGCTGAAATTATCTCATCCGTCAACAGCATTTCTGAAACCTTGAATCACAGCATCGCAGAGACTACTGGCTGCTTACAAATCGACGAGGGACAACTATCAGCGCCTAAATTAGTAGCGGCAAAGACAAGTGTATCAAAATGTAGCAGGAGCGGTGGAAATCCTGATTCAAAGGGCGCTGGACCAACATACTTATTTCGGATATCCACTCGTGGATAGCCAGATGACATGGGGACCTGGAATTCCATCTGAACCAAATGCTTAGCGGACATGAATGCATAAGAAGCTAAAAACAACATTCGGTGGTAGTCTCACGGTCGATAATTTAACGACACTCATGCATCACTCGACGGTGAAATGGAAAGCCGTTAGCCAAGGGTCTTTGCAACTGATTAGGCGTCCGTCAGTCCGCAAAATAGAGGAGACTTGAATATCATGTCCCTCACATGGGACTCCGGAGCTTCCAAAGTAGAGTCTGTTGTTGGGAACAGACGAAAATTATGTGGATAAGTAAAAGTTGCTGAAAAAGAAACGCATTGAGCTTTTTCAGGGATGAGACGAAGCTGGGAAGGAAAATTGGAAGATGACCTCCGCCAATCTGAGTTTCTGGCTACCGGTCCAAAGTAGTGAGTTGTGGAGTTGCAGTTAAGGTAGCGGTTTAGGACCAGCTTCTGTCCGACTGAGTACACTTTTTGAACCAGAGTAGAAAGCAAGAGTTATACAGAGCAACTTGCCTTAAGAAAGTGTAGCTTGCCGAAATCGTAGGGAATTTATTGGATATTTTCCAAAAGGCATTCATGCGATAAGGCCAAAAATCTTGTTGGACGCTGCTAGTTGTATGGAAGAGGGTGAGGTGTTACATGCAGACACGTTCTACTCCATTGCCCAGCTTTTGCAAGACTGGCGAAATTAAAAATGAAGCAGTGAAGTCGTGTTTCTACTAAATATTAGCTGATGAGTGAGTCAGTTCTTTGTGAAGGTGGTATAATGACCTCTGCTGCCAAAAAATTCTGAAAGTCTAGAGAACAATACAAACAACGAAGGCATTGAGGTCTTCAATTTCTCACCTAACCTAACTTTTTTATGTTCACTGGTAGTAATATGTCCAAATCGAAATAAATATATATTAGGTTAGATTATGTCCTGGGCTGACTCACGTAAAGTGTATACGGGAATGCTACTTGGATGGTTTAAACATTCTTTGAGATGCCAAGTACCCTCTAATAGCTTTAGATCAAGTGTATCTCAAGTACCAAGAGATAATATAAAACATAGTAATTTTAAAACAATTTTTTCTGAAATAAAATACTAAATATTTTATTAGAATTTTTTAATGCTACACAACGCTATTAACAAAGAAATTCTGAAATTTTTGGAAAAAATATTTTAAACTCGGCCACTGCGACGCAATTTCCGATGACCTCTTGGAAAAAAGATGCGAAGACGTTGGCAGAATACCTATTTACAGGATCATCTAAAGCGAAAAATACGAGTTTTAGTTAAAATCTTAACTTAGAACTTGAACGGGGGAAGAAAACTGAATATTGGATTTTTGGCAGACATTTTTACAAAAAAGATTAAAACTTGAATGAAAATTTCACGAAATTTTTTTTCAATTAGTTGAAATCGAAACAAAAAAATCCTCCATCAAAGCCTTTAAGAAGTAAGTAAGTATCTCAAAGACCTGTGTTAAATTTCATGAAGCTCGGTTGAGTAGTTCTCGACAAATCTTACCAATCTATTTTAAAAACAAAGTTTCGAGAAAAACGCGTTTAAAGATGGCGAACTTAGCTCAGCTAGCCTCTAGCGCACAAGTTCTCAAGGCTGTATCCTCGAAACTATTGCTCGGATCAACTTGAAAACTTAGGACAATATTCTAGAGGTGTTGTAGAATTTAATAAAACATTAAAAACAACAGATTTTTTTTAAACCCGTAAACCCAAGTAACCCCTTAAATAGCTACAAATTTAAAGGAAGGTGTATAGGTGGTTTCCTCGAGGTCAGTCTAAAATAATATTATAATAACAGCAGTTACTATAGTGCATTGGGTACTTTGTAGTGTAAAGAGTATGAATTATTTTTGTTGTTTTAATGGTGAATAACATTCGTTTATTAGTTTTGCGATGTGCTGGCGAGTTGAGAGTAGTTAGAAGGATATATGTAAATCTGCCGCCTTTCCTGTTACATCAAACAGACGGTCTTTGAAGGATTAACCGCTATCGTAACTGTGGTCAGCCAACTTTGAACTTTATATAAAATATACATTTATTAACAATCTAAAATTTTATAGTTTTTAAAAAATCAAAAAACAATTGTAAGAGAGTTAAATCTCCTCATGTACTTCCAACACAAAACAGCTATCCCAGAAAAAATGGAGCAAAACACCCTTCAAAGGTATGTCAAAGTGTCGGTTTTGCATTTATTCAATATATTTCATTTTATTATTTATTAAGCGTGACATTTTTTTTAATATAAATTTTTTCTCCTTTCAAACAATTAATCAATTTGCAGTTGTTGCGCCAATGTAAATATTCAGTGGAAACTTTTACAATCCATGTGAGCTTAAAGCGCATTAAGTTGCAAAAACCCGTTAAAAAAGTTTTTGTTCGAGTTATTGTTGTTAAAATTATATGCTTATCGCGCTAATTTTTTTACCGCCATTTTGTTAACACAGAGTTGATATTTTATTATTTAATATTTCACTTATATAATAAAAGTAATATGCAAATACTAGACGGTGACGGAAAAAATTAAGTTATGTAATTTTTTATTTTAAATCATATTTGTACACAAGAATTACCGTTTACTGTTGCATAATATATTCGGGTTTTTCACCGAAATCCAAATTGAAATATATCTGCTTCCGTGTGCTCAGAGAGAGAGAGGTTGATGGTGGAAAAGAATTCATATATTTCCTGTTAGCGTGTGAATAATATTTTATGTTTATTTAAATACTAAAACAATTAACCCTTTAATAATTGAACTTTGACCATTCGTTGATATATGAGTATTTTCTGTATTGGAGTCAGAAAGATTCAGAAATATGCGCGGGATAGTTTGTGGGACATCATATGTAGTATATACCCTGCAGTCTAGTAGGGATGAAAATTCCCAACATCTCTTTTCGGCTTCGTCCATAAAAAATAGATATATTTATTTAGTGTTATACGGATGTTAGCTTTCACATTTAAGTCAGAAACAGACCAGCGTTTTGCCGGCTCCAAAAATAAATGCACATATTTCTAGTTGGATTACAGAGCAAAAATAAAGAAGCAATATAAGAAATCATTAGAAAATTATTCCTTGATTCTTCGGAAGTTGTCTGTTCAGTTGATGTTTAGAAGTGAATTTTTAGTTATAAACAGGTACATTTCCTGACTACTGAAGCTTGTCAGTTAGAATACGTACAACAAGCCTTCTTCGTATTTACACACTTTCTCAAATGCATAGAGGTTAGCAGCATATTTTTGAGAAGTACATGGGGAAAAAAGTACCTGGGTAAATGTAATTCAAATTCCCCGTGTACGTGATATTAGAAAAAAAATTAATTTTGCTAAATTGGTAAGACAGTTCTTTATCACAATTCCAAATATAAGCGCGATATGTCAACCAATTTGCTCACAGCAGCTGTTTAAATCGGTACGCCTTAGTTGCGCTTTAAAAATTAATTTCTATCGAATAAAGAAGTAGTCTCAAATTTTGTATTTCTAACCAAATTTCGTGTGTGAAATCGTTGCGAATGTTGTAAAAAACTTACAGTGATTCAGTTATATCAAAAACACAAGCCTACGAGTCTTACAAAGCTTTCAAAGACGGTCGAGAGGTCGTTGAAGACATGTCTCGTTTTTGACAACCTTCAACCTCTTTAACTGATGAAGTTATTAAAAAAGTGAAGAATATGCTCTTTGAAAATCATCAGGCAAGATGGCAAGAGAACTCAACATCTCTTGGGGGCCGTTCGAATGATTTTGGTGGATATTTTGGATATGAAAAGCGTGACGATAAAGCTGAATTTCCTTCGAACAGAGTGCCGTAAACAAGTTGGACATACTTGGTCGTACGAATTCAGATCCAAAATTCATGGAGCGCATTATGACTGTCGATGAGACATGGGTTTATGACTTTGACATGTAAAAAAGTCAACAATCATCGGAATGGAGGGAAAAACTAGCATAAACAATTAAATCACACAATGTCGCTGAAAATCAAGGAGATGCTCATTGTGTTTTTTTGAAATTTGTGCATAGATGCATGATGAATTTGCTTCGGGAGACAAAATAAGGAATTCTTGCTATATTGAGGCGTTTGCGTGAGGCGTGAGAACGGCAGTCGAAAGACTTGAAATTTGAAGTCTGACTGATGAAAATAAATTCCTTCATGATTTACGGCGAAGGAGTGCTGTTAAGCAATACGATGACAACCGAGTGAGTCGTTCCGGAGACCATTGCGAGAAAGCCACTACAAGCTCTTAAAAGACTGGTTCCACAGGTTTACTACTATTGAACCTTTGAAATTAAAATAATGTAAGCCTTGCTTGACAAGTCGGGTTTAGCGATTAGCTTTGAAATTGCATCTCTCGTCCCTTTGGGTCTTTGGAAGAATCAGAAAAATATTCTTCGACGTCTCTTAAATTTCTCTTATTGATTTTTAATATATATCATAGTTCTGTTTAAAACTCAAACAACATACTCGGCATTTCAGGTCTTTCGCGAGAAAATTGTAGCTAAATAAAGCACCGAAAGAGGATATGGTTGAACTCAGTGGTAAAAAAAAAATAGTTAGAATTAATCTATGTTCCTTGCATAAGGGTTTTAAATATGTAACCTCTTATTTTTAATAGAAATAAAAAAAAATAAAAGGTTTCGAAATTACTTGTAAACTAAAAATTATGCTTCTTTGGCAGTGAATGAAAAATAATTCTGATTTTAACAGCTGAAAGTACAATAATTTTGTTTTTTAAGAGTAAAATCAACATAAAATTTGTAGATAAACTTAGAAACACAAGTGATCTCATTATAAGGTCACGCTACTCGGTCGCCTTAATTGCAATATAAAAAGTGGACCTCCAACGAGTGCGCTTTATACCGATCTAGATCTGGTATATCGAACAGTTCTTAAAGCCGAACGCATTTTTTTGTAGAAAGTGCGCGCCAAAGCTTTTTTAAACGACATGAAAATCCACACGATTCTTGCATCCTTTTGAAAAAGCATCAACACCAATGCCATTTGTACCGACACGATGCTGTTAAAGAATTCCGAAGCAGCAAAAAAATCAAATGCCTAACGGCAAATGAATGCCTTTACATTGAGGGGCGTCGTATTGAGGTTTTTAGGTTGCGCATGTGATGTTCATGTATGTTTAGATTTGTGTGTGTGTGTGTGTGCGACGGTGTTCCGGCACATATGGGCGTGTTTGCTTATACTCCAAGTCTACAAATATGTGTACATTGTAACTTTAAACGTTGATGCACGATAATACATGGCAAGAAATAAGCAAAAACAACAGAAAAATAAAAATAAAAAATAAGAAGAATTACTAAGTACGCAAAACGCCCATAAATCACGTATTTCTGTGCAAGCATTTGAACTTTTTTTTTAATATTTGCGTTCTAAATACCAATACATGTACACACATATATTGTAAGTATCGCTTTCAAGCACCCACACTCTGAAACAATACAAATATGTGTTTGTGTGTGTGGGGATGTGATGTATGGGTATGCTTGTGGAATGTGTTTCTGAATACGCATTTTTGTTTTGATCGCTTCAAATGTCAATTGTAAAGTCATCCATCACAGACAAAAGCCATAAACAGCAGCGTAGAATACAAATCTGCTCAATACTAGCTTTAGGGATGCCGCACATGCACCCACACACACAGCGTGTTCCGTTGTTCGCCTGCCAGCGTATTCACAGAATCGTGAGCTATCCCACGCTAATGCTACGCGCATACAATTTTGCAGTACTTGGTATTGACATGTGATGTTAATGCTTGTGTGTGCTTGTGTTGGTGGGCGCTAAATGCTGTGTAGGAAATTAATTCCTTCACGCAGTAGCGTTAAAATATATGCATATATGATCAATTATTGGTGATTATGTCTGACATAATTTTTTTTTGCGCAGCTGCTAAAATATCTTTAAAGTTTTTGCAAATTTTCGGTAGAAAAAAGGTATTTGCAGAAACAATTCTGTATCCAAATACAATATTTCAGCGATTGTGGTATAAAGGCGATTCTGATTTTCATATCAGAAGTTGGAAAATTCGTTATAAATTTTAGAGTTACTGAGGTGCATATCGAAATTCGGTACAATTTCGGTACAAAGATATAGACAATAACAGTTGCGAAGCAGTGCTATAAACTTGTAAATATTTTTTCACCTGCTCATATACATATGTATGTATGTTCAAAAAATTCGGTACAATTTCGGTACAAAGATATCGACAATAATAGTTCCGAAGCTGTACTATAAACTTGAAAATATTTTTTCGCTTGTTCATGTTTGTTCAAAAAATTCGGTACAATTTCGGTACAACATTTTTGTAAGTTTTTGGTTTTTTACCGCTTTTGTGACAAAAAATCGCTTAAGTTATTCCGACGGGACCTTTAATGTGGCACATACCAAGCCATATTTGGGTGCTCTTTATTTCATATACGACTGATTGCGCGATATCAGCGTATCCTATTGCATGTAATAAATTCCGGCTGAATGACTGGTTCACTGGCTAGCGGCAAATGTCGTTGGTCGTCGTGTGTATGCATATATTTATAGACAACAATTACGACAAGGCAATGCGGGGTAGATAGCCCCGAACAATGCCAAATTTATGCACTTAACATGTGACAAATATTGTTTGCACTTCACTTAGCCGCATGTACACACACAAACACACCCACAAACGCATACAAATATTCATACATATAAATAACTATCCATACACACACATATTCTAACTATATATGCACCTTTTGTTCAAAGGCAAGTGCGTGTGGCAAATTAATTATGAGCGCCCCTATCAAACTATCCCTGTACCGAGCAAGTGACTCCCTTGCAACGATACAAACACCTATATCCTATAGCATATCATTACACCAAAATGTTACGCGTTAATTGCTCGTTTCTTGTTGGCCAAGACCCACCAAAACGCATAGTGGCTCATTTCCCACGCAGTGACATTAAATTGAACTTGATATCCTTACAAATCTATGTAAGTGCGTTTGTCCTTGTATTTGCGCATATTTGATTAATGTCCTTATATTTATAGGTATGTGTATGAGTGTGTGAATAAACACAGAGAGAATTTTTGATCACACGCACAGTTAATATCATAGGTTTTTGAAATGGAATTATTTCATTCAGACACGGATATTCACAAAATATACCTAAAAGGTTCTTGAAGGTTGTTTCTTCGAGGTTTAGAAAAAGACTAGTTGTGATAGTCAAAAGTTAAAGCTAAGCATCTACGTCAAATATTTGAAGCGGAGCTCAACATAAAATATTAAAGAAATGTACACATACATTTAAGCCTGAGCTATAGAAATGTAGTTCTTTCTCTCAGGATTTATGGTATAGCGGAATTTCGGTAGCATGGATTTCAAGTGTCTACATGTGGAAGGACCACTAGAATCAGTTGAGAGTAGAAGAAGTCTCAGTAGATATGTATGTATATCGATAAATAGATAATTCTTACGTATAGTATACTCTATAGAGAACTCTTGGCATATGTATATACATACATACATACTATATGTGTGTATTAAAACTGAATATTTTGAGAAGCGTTATACATAAATTTGCAGTTTTGTAAGACTTTCGGTAATTTTTTGGCGTACCCTAAGTTATGACAATCAGTAATGTGAATAGCATAAAAAGTCAATTGTTTCACAAATCAATACACATTTTCTATATTTTGTGCAATATTTCGAATTTTTCCGTTCTACCCTAATTTTATTTCATAAAATTTTTCGAAATCTTTTGACCTACCCTAATACAAAATTATGCCTTTCTAGGGTATGACAATAATACAAAAATTTAGTAGCTTTTAAAACCGAATTGTTTTATGTAATAAATATTTTGGGAATTTTATAATTTTTCTGAACTACCCTAATGTAAACTTTTCTTAGTTCCATAAAGGCAAAAAGTTAATTAGCATTAAAAGTCGATTATTGTGCAATTCTATTTTCCAAATTTTCGTAAATTTTTTGGAGTACCCTAATATACACTTATAACTGACCATCGTGCGACAAGGAGACAGGAATTTTGATAGCATTTGAAACTGCATTTTGTTACGCAAATAAGATTTTTAATTTTTTGAAATTTTTCTGAACTACACTAATGTAAACTTCCCATCGTTCTATAAAGAAGCAAGAATTTTAATAGCATGTAAAGTCCATTAATGTGTAAAGCATTAAATATTTCCAATTTTTTTTTTAAGTTTTGGGTAATTTCAGGAGTACCCTAATATACGTATGACATGGAGACAGGAGTTTTAATCGTTATTACTATCACATTTATCTATATCGACAACATCAGCGGCAATAGGTAGAGGAAAAACATACACACATATGTATATACTATACATATATGCACACACATACATACATGTGTGTACATATGTATATAAATCACTTGATGCGCATGTCCTTTCTTCAGCATCTCCTATGTCAGTTGGCCACAGCTGACATACGCAACTGCTCCATTTCATACAGGAGTGCAGATATACATACATACATACATTCGTATGCACTGCAGGACCCGCACTAACAACAACAACAATAACATAACGAAATCAGCACAACGCTTTCCCGTTTAAATGCATGTCTATTTATTCATTTAATCAACGGTCATTCGACACAGCCGGTTAACTCGGCGTTAAGGATTTATGTACAACAACAACAACAAAAACACATATGTATATAAGTGCCTGTATGTCACTGGTATAATATATAGTCATAGTTAGCAATAGTTATTTCCTCTCGGTATTCGATCGCTCACTCTTTAATACGCCCGACACACTTCTCCACACTCCTCTTCATTCCAATAGCACCTTATATTCTGTCGCCCAAAACCACCCACACACCGCTAGTTTGCCGAGATATGTGTACGCGTGTCAGTTTGCCAGCTCCATATCAGTGTGATAGCATTAATTTATGGTTGCACGCAACCAGTGACGTTTCGTTGATGAGGTTCAACGTGGCGTATACGCAACATCGCATATGAACGATTGACTCACTCGCTGTGCGCAGCAATCTGCAATAGGAAACTGCCGGCAGTAATGGCAGCAGCAATAACAACAACGAGGGAAAGAACAACAACAAGAGCAACAACAACATCAGCTACTGCCTATTACCTTTAGCTCATTGCGTAGCATCACTGCATTACTGTCATGATTTCTATTGTTTATATCGCTCATCGACCCACTCGCACGCTTCTACCTGCCTCTTCTTCATGCATTCCACTTTATTCCACGTGTTCCTGCTTTCCCATGCATATTATAATCCTATTGTGGTATTTTGCACACAGCTTAAGTTGCTGAATGCGGTCACTTAACCCCATTCGTATTAAAGTTGAAGTGATTACCGTTCTACGCGTTTAGGTGCATTAAATGGAATTGAATTGAATTCTTGAATGCATTTTAAACTTAAAATAAAATATTGATTTAGTATATTAACATGATCCTTTCATTTTCCACACACTATTTTAATATTTAGAGAGTAAAGATTGATCCCATTTAGATTTCATATTAAAGAGAGAAGAAGAGATACATATGCACGAGAGCAAGAGGAGATGGGTTGAACTCCAAGTGGTTTCTACCGTTCTAATAAACAAAATTTAACACCGCTGGCCAAGAGTTTCGACTCGGAGTTAGCAGACGGTCATTACGACGTATAACTCATGATAACTTAAACCTGTTTCAGTACAAAGTTCAAATAATAAGCCGGTTAAACGCTCTAGTTTTGCCAATTCACCTGGATTTTTGCCAAAAAATGATTGAAATGGCCGAAGAAGACAATACACATAGCTTGATAATTTACTTATATCGACATATCTGTATATGTCTGATGAGGCCCATTTGATCTACACAGAAATGTAAACAAGCATAATTGCCATATATGAGTATTTAATAAATACCTTTTATTGCTTACTTCCACGAGTTTCATTTGGTTTTGTTCGAATATATATATCGACTTTGACTAACAAAAATTTTCATGTCACACTTACCTGCAAAGAAAAGAATATGAACATTTTTTTATTAATATAGTTTCGAGCAACATGTCTCAAAGTAAACTTTAAGCAGCACATAATTATGAATAATAAATTAGTATTTGCTTAGTGACAAATTAACTGCACTTTCCTTGGAAAGTAAAAATAGAAAGTCTGCACTTAATAAGCATTAATGAATCTGAAGAGTTTACTTGCAGTGGTGGTACTTAGTACTGGTAAAGCTGAAAGGAAGTTATAAAAGTTATGTACAAGTAACGCTGTATTATACACGTGTCGCACAAAACTAATGAAAATAGGTATAAATATTTAATAAATCAAATAATTAGTAAGCAGGTGGGACTATATTTATGTTTTTTCCTTTCACTTCTACCGTGATTTCTGCCCAGTATCCTCAGGTTTTAAACTCATTTTCTATTGGCAGAACACTTAATTCTCCGGTATATTATTTACTTTTCCCTCTCGGCTGGGGCTTTTAGTCTACTCTTCTAATAAAAATTCATATTTTCAACATAAAAGTTTTTGATGGCATACATTGACCACTAAAGGGATAAATGAGTAAACTTAGTTATTTATGAGAACTTTTGCTCTTTTTCAATGACAAAGCAAAAAATGTAGTTTTACATTGTTTTTAGTAATGCTCCCTTTAACTGGTCGAAATACTTAACATCAGTATGAATACACTAAATTTTTCTATATTTCGGTAATATAAAGTCTGGAGTTAGCTAATCTGGTTATTCTATTGAAGGAGAAACTATTTCTCAAAAACAGTGTTACTGAATTCAAACCCCTATTTTTAAGTTGCTGCTTGCTGTCAGCTCCATCATTGGTGACACTCCAAGAAAGTTCTAGATGTGAGCAGTCTCGAAGAGTGTAACCAAAGGAATAAAGGTGAAGCTGTTACTGTGTTTCCGGAGGATTAACATAGAACCCAATTTGTATACACAATAATATAATATTGTGTCTATAACTATATTTCCCCGTTTTGCTAATTTTTCGATTTTTCGAATATGCGTTGGAAAGCCCCTGTCATTGTGCCTACTTTTTTAACAACATAATCGGCCTACTGAGCGTGCTATTTGCAATACCACCATCCATCTTGAGACTCAGCATCCATTATTGGACCATATTCGCCCGAATAGACCACGTCCAGCACATTTGGTTTCAACAAGACGGCTTCACTTCCCACACTTCAAATCAATCGATGGATTTATTGAGAGAATACTACAATAAGCAGAGAATTTCACGTTTTAGGCCAGTCGATTGGCTAACGAGATCGTTTGTCATCACACCGTTAGAATTTTACCTGAGGTGAAATGTAAGGTATAAATTGTATGCGGACAATCGCGCTTCGATTCAGGCCGTGGAGCAAACATAACGCTGGTTATTCGCCAGTTATGTTACGAGTCATAGAAAATTGGACTCAATGTACTCAAGATGTAGCCGCGGCCAACATTAGAAAGAGATGAACCTGTGTCAGGATTGCTAAAGTCAACGGGAGTTCAGGGAGTGAATGGGCTCGAAAGAGTCTAATCAAATGAAGAGGGTTTTTCGATATCCGTCTAGGAGGCTTTTAGATATCTCACTGGATATCTGGATCTCTCGATAAATACGATAGTTTTTACTATAAATTAAGTCACATGATGTTCACATTAATATTCTATTTAGTCTATAACTACATACATATGGTGCGGTTTTCGAAGAGACGGTGTTGAAAAGCTGCTATCCTTATGCGTATTTTTTAGTATATGACAATCAATTGAATTACTATATAAGACATAATAATTATTTTCAGTCAAACATGATGAATTTTGTGTATTTGTATTTTTGTGGGGAGTTCTTCTTCATTACCACATAAAATGTGAAGGAAATCACAGCCGAAAGTCATCGTATCGTGATGGAAGTTTATGATGAGCATTTTCTAGCTGAGTGAATTCGCCAAATGTGGCTTGCGACTGAAATGCGACTTGAATGTGCTGATTATGACTTCGAAGAAGAAGAACATGTATCAAAAATAGGCTTGATTCATTGCTGGTCCCCAAACCTGCGCAGTTCATTTGGGATGGTATCCACAAACTGCCAGAAATTGGGAAAATGTTTGTCATTGTCTTAAATAAAATTCTCGAATTAAAAAAACACCTTTTGATTATTGTTGTAGACTCAATACTTGATTAAGTTTTCGACCCAGATAGTCAAGAGAACATAAGTACTAAATACAGTAACCCGACTGGATTAAGGTATTGCAGATTTCGTGATTGTACAATATACATAAGAATTTTTTTTACATTCGAGTTTCTGTTTCTGAATTTTCCGTTTTCAAAATAACTTATTAGAAAAATTTCTAATAAAATTTGAAATTATATTTTTTTATTGTATTTACGTTAGAAAGATTCAGTAATGGATCTTTCTCGGAAGGTGCGAGAGTAACTCCAACAAGGGTTTCACAAAACTTCCATCGGCTCTGCGGGGACCAAACACAACTTCTAGACTATAAATTTTTCCCTTTAAAGTACAGCAATAGTGGAACTTAGCCTACTGTCTAACAGAGCTGTGTTCCACAAAGTGAAATTCACTACTGACAGCATGCAAAATGGCAATTATCTCTGCATATTGCTCTTTGCGTGTCGTTTAAAATGAATAAAGTGAAGCAGTAGAAAATAATTATTTAATTGCAACAACACCAACACATATTCCAAGAAATACTTTTATTTAATTTCGCTTTCTTTCAGACATCTGCAGCCATGGAGGCGCATCTTTTAAATTCTCATTTGAGCGGAGCGCTGCGCAAATGATATGCAGGCGTGATTTGATTGACGCAATCAAGCCAATAATGCGCGCACAAGTCTCGTGACAAACGTGCTAAGACGCCAACAGAACCGAAAGGAAGGAAAAAGAAAATTATAAATAAATTGAATTGCTTTTAACGTTTATGCCAGCGACGACACAGACGATTCAGACGCGCGAGACGGCGACGATGGAACGACAAGTGAGCGACAGCAATAATTTCATATGTTTCAGAAGTTGGAAGACTCAGCGGCGAAGTTTTTAATAAAATAAGTGCAAAAAACGATTGCAGTGTAAAGAAGTCTTGTAGAAAGCAGGAAAATAGTGGGCGCAAGCGTAAGCAAGGGAACGTCGAGACTGAGGGCGGCTTAGACACAGTGAGTACAACACTTGAGTAGCTTTAATACAAGTTATGCCCTGCAAGATGTTAAAGCTCAACTGAATTGCTTGTTTGTTAGCGGCGTGCTAATAATGGCGTTAGAAGAGAGAAGAGAAGGAAGAGAGGGAGTAACTTTAATGTCGTTGGTGTTGTTGAAGTCGGCAATTTAAACGCGCCGTAAACACAAACATGTAAACATATTTCTGATGGCATAATAACAACTATGTGTTAAGCACTGAAAAGCCGGAACAGAGCTTCTTAACCAATGTATTATGTGTGTTGTGTATACTCTATACACAGTGACTTGAGGTTGAGATCAAAATTGTCTTTCACTCTTAAAAAATGCGTTGTACTTTTCTTAAGGGCTTAAGGGTGAAGGAACGCAGTTTTAACTTCTTCGGAATTTTGACTCACTGCGTTCCGTTTAGAGTAAGGCAAGGTTAAATAGCTACCATTTGTCGTAGACGCTCTTAGCTTTACTAAAAGTATCTAAGGTAAGGTTCTGCGGCCTTGAAGTATTGATCTGAGAATAAATGAGTTCAGCTCTTTGCCGAAGGATTCATTCTGGAATTCTGTTTTTGAAGGGGATTGCTAAAATGTCAATCTAACTTCCACCGATTTTTCTGGTTAGACTAGTTTGAAGCCACTTAAAAGGATATATAACTATTCTCACGATAGTTCGGTGTACGTACACGGAACGGACCGGAAGTTTTATTGCATGCACCAGGGATTACCGAAAAAAATCTTTAGCTAAGTTACATATACATAAATTTGGCTGTAGCTCTATGGTATTCAGACGGAGTCAGCGTAGTAATTTAGTATCAGTGAGGCTTGCTTGGTTAGTACCTCGGCCATAACTGTTTACAGACACCTAACCAGCAAGCTTATAACCGCAGCGTTCCACGATTTTGGACGGGACAGATCTGGGTATCGGTTTCGACGTCACTTCACTTCCCATTGTCACATTTTCGTCAGTGTTTCTTGTTTTTTTGCTGTCCAAGCAAATAGGGTCCCCACTCAGAACCGCTATCCGTCCCCTGAAAAGGTAGTCGCCTTTAATGGTACGCAGGTTGTTTCAGTGACGAGGCCAGAGTCGACCAGCGCAAAGAAGGAGTAGGAATTATATAATTGGTCGTTCGTTGGTCATCCAAAAACGTATGACCGAGTGTTCTCCATTACTATTAATTTTTTACCAGACGTATCTTTAACTTTTAGTAGTACCTACTTATTCTTGCCTCCAAAGATCTTTAAGAAGAGGAAGAAGTACTTGTGGTTATATCGGAAAGGACCTCCCCGGGCCATTCGATACCAAGCGAGGTTTCAGACCCTATCGTGCGACTTCTCCAGTCTACTGTTGGATAGACTAATTCGAGTTTCAGAGCTGAATAAAGAAGGTACAATCTTCTACGAGAAGCTGCTGGCGTACGCCGATAATATTGATATCATGGGTTATAACAACCGGGTCGTTAGTTCTGTTTTCTCTAGGTGAGTCAAACGAGCGAAGCAAATCTAGTAGTGAACGAGGGTAAGACGAAATATCTCATATCATTAAGAAAACAGGCGTCGTATTGGCGACTTGGCTCTCGCGTCAACTTTGATAGTCATAACTTCGAAGTCGTGCACAATTTCGTCTATCTTGGAACCAGCATTAACAACAACAACAACGTCAGTTTCGAAGTCCAATAAGTCTTACCAACAGGTGCTACTTTCGACTGAGTAGGTAATCCATCTCTTCTGTATGGATGAAAACACTACAGCTCTGAGAGTATTCGACGCAGTATCCGCCAAAGGAACCAAAGAAAGAGGAAGACCTCTACTTCGTTGAAAAGACCAGGTGGAGAAGGTCCTGGCTTCATTTGGAATCTGCAACTGGCGCCGAACAGCGAAGAGCAAAAACGACTAGCACGCATTTGTAAACTCGGCTATACCCGCGTAGGCGGTGTATACGTCAATTAAGAAGAAGAAGTTATATTTTTAAGATATTAAAGAGGTCAGACCATACTATCCTCTCTTTTAAAATATTTCTCTTTTGCGTTGTCAATATTTTACCGCTCCAGCTCTTTTTAAATTCCATAAATTGCTGTCTTAATGATTCAACGGTATGTCTTTTATAATAAATAACTGTGACGACCCGTGCCTTTACACCCATACATATAAGATTACAGCACTCTTGCCTTCATTCTCCACACACAGTCTGACAAACAAGTCGATTGAGCCAAATTGGTTGTCCCACTTGTTCGGATCAAATTCAGAACACAACAACATATGGTGCAACACAGACGTCCCAATTTTCTTCTGAATGAAGCTCATATTTATTATTACACGCCAATATACGAGGATGTATGTAATTCGCTTCCTTATTTGAAAGTGTGCGTGAGTGAGTGTGTGTGTGGTATATGTTTCATTGCTGTAGAGCATAAAATGAATATTGACACTTTCACAAAATGTCAAGTAAAAATTGTTAACAAGTCAGCGACAACGATGCGGTAGTTAAGCGCTGCTCCACAACATCCCTTCCCAAAGACCCATCCACCCACACATACAAAAATATGTATACACACCCCAACGCACATTACTCAAATGTCATTTTTGTGCTCTGCCTCTTCGGGCCCGGCATGAACAGTGGAACACTGTGCAAAAAGTGGGTGTTCACGCAATAGAGCCTGATAAAAATGCGGACATAACAAGTTACAAAAAAAAGAGAAAATGGCGTATACAAAAACAAAAAAAGCATATTTTTAAAAAGGCGCACGTGAGTGAAAAGGAGCAATTGGCAAAGTTTAAGAGGATTCTTTGTGCGCGAAACACTCGGCGATGCCGCGCTACTCGCTTGCCAGTTCACTTCATATACGCTTGTATATGTATGTGTGTGTGTGTGTGTGTAATTTTAAGCCCTTTTCGGCATCAGGCTCTGTCGCTTTTGCTCTCAGTCGAGTGCGGAGCCTCTTCAAACTTTCGACAAGGGAAAATGGCTCACAAAACGGCTGGCTGTCGTTGCTTTTGTTGTTGCTTCGCTTAACTTATCAACGCGCAAGCAAATGACGATCAACTAATGACGCGACCTGCAGACAGACTGACAGACAGGCAGTCAAAATAAAATATTTTTATTAATAGCAGTATGAAGTTACATATGCTGGGATTCAAAGGTGTTTGCTTTTGGATTTTTAATTTTTGAAAAAGTATATGTACGAGTATGTAGGTCAGCATGTATGTATTTTTCAGTTTTAATCTAAATGCCAACTTCATCAGAAAAGCACAGAAAAGACCACAGTGGTACTCTCAAGAGATTTTAGAAACTCTTGCGAAGAAAACTACTGGGTCTCAGTTCATTCCTCTATTGGATACTGTCGGCGAAGATACGAAGACGCATTTTTCTAGGGAAATATTGGATGGATTTCAACTGAGTTTGCTGCTTCCAGAAAAAGTATATACTTTAAAAACCAAAGAAATGGAAAACCTTATTGACTGCTTGATAGATAGATATTCCTTTTGGATAATGACGACGTCGTGCGACGTTTGAAGCTCAAATGTGAACTTGAGCACTGGCAGTGCTGTTGGGGGCAGACTCAAAACCGAATATTGCATTGGAAACGTTGAAGAACTGCGTTGTAGACCTAAACGAGTACACCATAATTTATAGTTATCTTCGCATATTCTGCTGGAGTTCTCAAATTATTCTCAAAACTCCGTTTTGCTTTGTGTAAATTCTCCATTCAATACAGGAAAATTTTGTCACGTAAATGTTTATATTCCCCCCAAAAACTGTTTCTGGATCCGCCCCTGGCATAAGTGTATTTTAGTTGGCGGTGAGCACTTTGAAAGGGGCAAAACTTGATTTTCATTTGTATGAACAAAATAAACTTTCTAATCAAGGAAGAGGATGTAAAAATATCAATTTCCTAAAGTCCACCGAGAGTAATTAAAAACCCTAAAAGAATTCTTACGAAAATTTCAAAGCTGTTAATTGAATGGCAGAATAAAGTAAGCCTTGATGAATAAACAAAAATATAGGTTTATATTTAATAATGTTCCGTCCACTTTTCTACGAGTAATGTAATACTTTATTTTAATATTTTTTTGAGTTCTCTTTTCCTCTCTCTTTGGTATATTATCAATAGATATTTTCAGCTTTTACCTCATAGCTTTTAAGTAATTACTCGAAAATTTGTTAAAAATTACTGTGTTGCAAAAGAAACTTAACAATGAACATAAAAGAAAGAATAATTAATTGAAATAAGCGAAGAAAGAATAATATGTAATACTAAATTTAGAGAAGTTCAATTATTGATCACAGAAGATAATACTAAAAACAGAAAAAAATTGTAGTTGTTTGAAACCGATTGGAAATGAAAGATGAAATAACAAACAGTAAAGGAACAACTAAAGAGGTATAAAATTCGGGTGGAACCGAACATTTCATACACTTGCAAAATGCAAGGATCAAAGCAGGGGAGATCCCTCCTGGTGTTGCCAAAACTTCATATTCATAAATGTTGTGAAAGAATTAAACATTCATTATACGACGAAATCGTGCATGAATGACAATCTAATTTGGTATTTTATTCAGTTATATTATGGGTCACAGACTCAATTAGTTTTATAATTAAATTTTACTTACCGTCGACGAAAATTATATTTAAATAATCCTGAAATGAGATATACCTCGCATAAACTTAACCCAAGAGGCTAAATTTAATATATTAAGTTCATGTTCAAAATGTCAACCAGAAGGTCGGAAATGATGATTTAGGGATATAAGATTCAGATTAAGGTATAGATCAACTGCATTCATGTTCAGCGGCTGGTGAGATTAACATAAAATATTATATTATACTTGTATGTAGTATAATATAATTCCACATATTTCATTAATCTAAAGTATATTCAATAATATCTAACATATTGACCAATGTATATTGTGACAAAAAAGTAGCCGGGTAAATGATATTTCAAAAAAATTTAGTTTGATAAGTTTATAGGATTGTCCTTAATTACTATGCCAAATATGAGCGCGATCTGTTACCCAGCCTGTTAACAGCAGCTGTTTTAGTCGGTATACTTCAGTAGTGCGTTGCGATTTTTACAAGTAGATAAAAATATCGAACTAAGAATTTGCCTAAAATTTTGTATTTCTAACCGAATTTCGTATACGGACTCGTTCCGAATGTTGGAGAAGGCTTACAGTGATTGAGTTTTATCAAAAATACATGCCTACGAGTGGTACAAAACTTTCAAAGACGGTTCAGAGATTGTTGCAGACATACCACGTACTGGATGACCATCGATCACTTAAACTGATGAAAATATTATAAAAGTAAGAGTTATGGTACTTGAAACAGACAAGTGTTAGAGAGACGACAAGAGAGCTCGACATCTCTCGCGAGTTCGTTCGAATGATTTTTGTGGATATTTCGGATATGAAACGTGTTCTTGCTCGACTCGTTCCGAATAAGTTGGAATTTTTTCAAAAAGGGTACCGTAATTGGAACGCATTATAACTGCCGATGAGACTAGGGTTTATGAGTTTGACATACAAACAAGTCAACAATCATCGGAAGGGAGGTGAAAAAACGAGCCGAAACCAAAAAAAACCGCCGAAAATCCGCTCAAAAATCAAGGAGGTGTTTACTGTTTTTTCGACATTTGTTGATTTTATTCGAATTTGCTTCGGAGGGACAGACGGTGAATAAGGAGTTCCATTTGGTCGTATTGAGGCATTTGTGTGAGAACATTTGTCAAAAACGGCCGGAATTGCGGAAGAATACTATAATTCTTGGATTTTCCGCGATGATAATGCATGGAGCTACGATTGTGACCGAATTTAAAGCCAAAAAATACTCATTGCTTCACCAGATTTGGCTCTATGTGACTTTTTCATGTTTCCCAAACAGAAATTGTCGCGCTATGGAACCCGTTTTCAGTCGTTCGAAGAGATAAAACAAAATTCTCTGAAGAAACTGAAGGCCATTTCAAAACTGAAAAATGTTTAGGGGAGTGGAAAAATCGTGTGCATAAGTATATTCCATCTCTTGGGATAACTTTGAAAGCGACAAAATGAATACTTACATATTTAAAATTTGTTCTCCTTTTTCAATCTTTTTTATTACTGTGTACTGCGTAAGGTCGCATGGAAGTTTGAACCTCTTTTGTTGGTTATATGGGGAGTAAGGGAAATATTGCCTCCGTTCAGCCGAGATTGACAATCTTTAGACCTGAGATGGCATACCTTAAAAGCATTATTCGTGCAAAGTTTTATACCGATATATTAGTTGGTGCTGGTGATATATTAGACAGTGCTGGAAAGTGAAATAATCAGTTGGGAAGTAGGTTTAGTACGCGGTGGGTAGCATGGGGAAGTCAAAATAGTCCCAATTTTTTTTTTTTTTTTAATTAGGCGAGTATCCGCTCCTATTAAGTCTTCTTGCACCGTCATGGATGTAAAATTTAACAGAACCGTTGTATGGTGAGATGATTTTCGCCGTGCAAATTTTTGTGAATTTGAAAATTGAGTGATATAGCTTGAATGTCTTGTAAGATAAGAAAAAATTTAATAGATTCTACAATATATCCTACATATTACTACAACTGACACTTCAACTTTGAACTAACATTTGCCTCTACAAAATCGTAATACCGAGGGAGAGATAGAGTGAGAACATAATCTAAGCGCATTACACACGAGAACTACTCATGTCACCCAATCGTAAAAAGTTGCACTGATTTAGGCACACTTTATTAAGCGAAAAAAAAGGAATCCCACAAGCATTAATCAGAATTGGAATCAAATCTTTCTCAAATGCCTACGGTAACGGAAACTCAAGTTCTGTATGTGTTCAAACTCTTATATACATATGAAACCATCATATTAACTTCGTCATATGCAAAGCGTAACCCGCAACACAAGGCATAATTATTCAATAGTGTCGCCTTTCATTTCTCCTTACATCATTTTTAACCTGCTCCAATTTCACAGTTGCCACAATGCTTTGCTGCCATCAACCTTTACAAATAGCAAAAAAAAAGGGAAATGAAAGCAAGAAAAACACTTTCCTTTTTGCCTTCAATCTAAGCAAGAAGGATTCCCTTTTTGCTGCCTAACTTTGGCTGACCAACGCCATCATCATCATTTGTTACCCAAAACCACAGCAGCGATAAAAATTAATTGGAAATTCTCGTCTGTGGCATCAATGAAATTCGACGCCCTCACAATTTTTTTCGTTCGCTACTCCTCTCTTACGCTTTTTACTTTTACTTCTTTCCATGCTGCTCTTATACCGCACAGACAAACATTCACACGCACAGACGCATACGTGTATGCTGCAGCCCTTCCGCTTTTGTGGCCGCTCCATCGAGTAGTTGGCACAATTTTTCATTTGTATTTCCAATTGTCGTTTGTGCCTCGTGCACTTTTTGCTGCGTGAATTTATCACGCAAAAGTTAAAAATGGTTTAAAGATGCGTTTGACTGCTGACACAAATGATTGTTGTTGGTTTTTAGCACGAGCCTGATATTATCGCCGCTTTAGCTAGTATTAATTTTACTTTTTTTGATACTTTGGTTTTTGCTATCTAATGGAATAACTGTAACTTGCACGGAATGATGACGGTTCTTTAAGCCTTTTCCGTTTGTTTGCGACAAAAACAATTTGTAACTGTAGACGGAGCGCAAAAAAATTATAAATTTCACTTTAATATGCTGCGCTTTAGAAAAAGTGGGCTTCATATGAAAAAAATTGACTTTTTCGATTGGCTGTTGATTTAAAAGTTGGAAATTGAATTTTTTCAGTTATTTTTGGTAAATTGTATGACTGTTGAATGATAAATAAGGTTTAAATTAGATTTTTTTGCAAAGAAAGAATTTTGCTTTGGTCTTACTACATTTTTGAAGTTAATGCGTTCTTGTTAACTTTAAGGGAATTTGTCGATTCGATAGGAAGTAGCACATTTAAGGATTAGATTTTAAATATTTATTAGTTATTGAAAGATAAATAATAAGACTCGAGGCAATTACAGTAATGTTGAGAGTATACTATATAGACCAAATAGTTAATGTAAAATGAAGAGTCAGGTTTTGTATCTTCGCAAAAAAATCAACAAAATCAGCCCTTTGTAGTTCGAGGCCATGTGGATCTAAATTGAAATTTCTTTATGGAAACTAAAGAGAAAGATGCTCAGTATGCTTTGACATTTCATCATGAATAGACTTACTAACGAGCAACGCTTGCAAAATTGAGCTTTGGAAGACAACATTTCCGAAGACGAAATGCTCGAAAATATATATGGCAGCTATGTATAACGTATAATGGTCCGATCTGAACAATTCCTTCGAAAATTGTGACGCTGCCTTCGTCACGTCGTTTGCTGGGTATTTAAAGAGATTTCTCCGTTTTTCGAAATCGAAATATTTTCTTTCGAAGTTCGAAAATATGTTTACTGAAAAACTTTACTTTCCTCGTATAAACTGGGTATTAAAGAGATTTCTCCCTTTTTCGAAGTTGGCTTTCGAAATCGAAATCTTTTCTTTCGAAGATCGAAATTAAATTTACTGAGAAACATTACTATTAGATATGCGATGTATTGGGTATTAAAGAGATTTCTCCGTTTTTCGAAATCGAAATTTTTTCTTTCAAAGATCGAAAAATCGTATAAACTGGGTATTAAAGAGATTTCTCCCTTTTTCGAAGTTGGCTTTCGAAATCGAAATCTTTTCTTTCGAAGATCGAAATTAAATTTACTGAGAAACATTACTATTAGATATGCGATGTATTGGGTATTAAAGAGATTTCTCCGTTTTTCGAAATCGAAATTTTTTCTTTCAAAGATCGAAAATAAATTTACTGAAAAACATTACTATTAGATATACGAGGTACTAAGTATTAAAGAGATTTCTCCATTTTTCGAAGTTGGCTTTCGAAATCCAAATATTTTCTTTCGAAGTTCGAAAATAGATTTACTAAAAAAACATTACTATTAGATATACTTTATTTCTTATTTTTTATCCGCCAAATTTTTATGACATTTGCTAATTGAAATCAATGAATTCATGTTCGAAAAAAATTCTAATTCAAAAATATTTGCTAGATTTTTACATTTGACTCTTGAGAACATGAAATACATACTACCATTAAGAAGAATACTTTTAAAAAATTTCGTAATTTCGTATTTCGAATATAAATATCTCGACTTTGAAGACTAACGAAGAAATTGATTGAAATTGATTTGTTAACTGCCAATCAATCTCAATACCCAGCTAAGTGTTTTATAGTTTTTTGTTACTAAAAATCTCTTAAACGAAAGCAAGTCCCTCAATCTCATGACAAATTCGATTTGATAAAATTCGCTTAGTACAGCCTTATCAAATAGTGTAATATGAGCTCATAACTTTTACATATGTATATACATACAAGTACATACATATATGCTTCCTTCCAAGGCATTTCCGTTATTGCAAGAACAACAATCTATCACTAAACTCATTACCATACTCAATTTATTTTTATGTCAGCAACACTTGTTGAAGCTCTCTGTTGACACTTACCTGCAAATAAATAAATGAAAAGGAGAAACCAGTTAGTTAAGTTATAATCGAGCTACTAAAACTATAAAATGTTTAATAAAGATTTAAATAGCTATCAATATATCAATATGTTGCTTGTGATGCTCGATACATCAATTCTGCCAATGACTTTCGAAGTTGGTAAAATTGTGTTCTAAGTAAAATAAATTTCCTTCATTGTTGCGGATTGATAGCTTAACGTTGCTCACAGCAGAAAAGACTCACGGCCACACACCGACAAGTTTATGGCGCCTTCGGCTAGATAGTTTGCATATTAGGGTGGTTCTTAGACCAAGTGGGGATTCAGTGAGATCAAAAAAAATTTAACAAAAAAATAAAATAAAATAAAATGAAATAAAATAAAAAAAAAATAAAATTAAATTAAAATAAAATAAAATAAAATAAAATAAAATAAAATAAAATAAAATAAAAAAAAAATAAAATTAAATTAAAATAAAATAAAATAAAATAAAATAAAATAAAATAAAATAAAATAAAATAAAATAAAATGAAATTAAATGAAATATTATTAGTCACTAACAAAATCAATAAAAATTCACGTTGTGTTTTTTTAAGAACCACCTTAAACTACAAACTACTATCAGCACTGATGGCTGCGCAAGGGAAGTCTGTCAAAACTCTCAAGAAACTGATTTTCCAATAATTTTGATAAACATATGCAACAATGGCTAACAACACTTTAGTGTAAGTGATGTATTAGGACGGCAGATTGGGGCGTGTGGAGCAATAGCACATCTGTTGTTGTTATGTGCTTGTTAAAGTTTGTTGAAGTTGGCTAAAAGGCATACTTATAGGAGTGAAATACATCATATTTATTGCTTTCAAGACAAAAGGCGGCGGATACATATGCATATGTATGATTCTACATACCATATATATATAGTACATATAAATAGTTTGTAAATATGGTGTCAGTATATTGCAGTACATGCTTTGATTGATGGCTATGTAAGCGTAGTTTAATCAAACTGTGGCCAATACACAAGCGAAAGACATGAATGTGCTCCGACGGTAAAGTTTAATAGAAGATGCTCAACGAGTTTTGCTTTGAAACTAACCATTATATTTATATATAACTGTACATATATGTAGATACATATGTAAAGTGTAAGGGTGATTTTGCGTTTGAGGCGTCACAGGTTCATGAACCTGCTGGGTGGGACAGACGTAAGTTTTCACAATATGTGAGGCTGTTAGCATAGAAGTGGACTACTCTATAATGTGCTTTTATGTATGTACATGCCGTTATTAATGCAAATATTATACTTAGGTTGCGTTTCATATTTCGGTATTTGTTAATCCCAGTCTAGCAAATCACCATTTTAACGAAAAGTTTGACATTTTTGATGTTATACATTCTTAGAACATTTTGACATGCGAGCGCTATTTGTGTTGTTTACAGTAACTTAAAATATTCATCTCGGACAAAAAAAAAAGGAATTAAATTTTTTGTGCAGAAGTTCCATCAAAAACCAGAGATTATCGACGATATTGGGAAT
Source organism: Bactrocera dorsalis (assembly GCF_023373825.1). NCBI lineage: Eukaryota > Metazoa > Arthropoda > Insecta > Diptera > Tephritidae > Bactrocera > Bactrocera dorsalis. The sequence continues at coordinate 23,895,743 of NC_064307.1, read as the reverse complement.
ATAATTGAGGCAGTAGATCACTCCATTCCTATTGTGGGATTTGTTTCACGTTGGATCCAATACAATTCGTGGATCGTTCAAAAAATGTTTATGCCAATTAATTGAACGAAATCTTAAAATAAGGAAGGAAGAGCTAAGGTTCAGCGCAAACGACCATTTTACACCCTTGCAACTCGCGAAATTCGAAGCTTCGGAAATTATTTCGAGCGCTGGAAAAACTTTTTATTAAACATGTAAGAAAGGTCTAAGTTCGAGTGTAACTGAATATTTTATACTCTTGAAACTTGTAAAGATCAAAGACCGGCAAATTCATTCAGGTGTGGTGAAACGTTATATTAATTTTCCTGGGTTTCATAAAGTACATCGTCTACAATCACCAATCATTTGGAGTAAAGCCAGTAGGATGTTTTGAAAATCATGATATTAGTTATATGAAGGATACGTCAAGTTTTCACCATACCACTATAATAACGAAGAACAATAAATTCGGAGTGGTAAAGAACTATTTTGGTTGTCAGTTGTCTTCCAAGAACTCAGGAGAACCAACCCAAGAAGACGGATCACTTTTCAACACGACAAATCGGGCTCTCACACATCGAATGAAATAACTACATTTTTGAGCAATGAAAACAGCGATTTGATGAGTTATCCACGCATATGGTAGATCTGACTTGGCATCGATAGACTTCTTTTTATTATCGTAGGATAAAAATAAACGAAGAGGTCAATACTTTCCAACACCTCAAGAGGCATTTAATGAGTTCAGTAATGCAAAAATGTTTCAAAAATTTCGAAAAATTTCTTTTGAAGTATTCAAAAAAGCTAAACATCGAAATTAATTTTAAAGTAATGTGGTATATAATTTTTTAGGTTTGTTGGAAAGATTTTATTTTTTTAGATATTATTTACAAGCTTCAGGAGATCTAAGTTCAATCTAAGTGCAAAATAGATGAACAAAATCTGAAAATAAATACCTCATACATATGCTATGTATATCCTTGTATGTATATACATATATTTGCTGAAAGATCTGTGATAAATATTATTTCTATGTTTAACAAAAATAGTTTTGGCATATTGGGAGCAAGAAACTTTTGTGAGCCATCAAAGATTATAAAGATTTCCTCCATACAATGCAAACTAAATATATTTCTCAAAGTTATTTGGTGACTTGTAAACTAACTCTCTATATACTGTAACATATACAAAAGCAGCAGTAAGCATGCAAAAATCTCCAGAAACTATTGCTGAGCATAATATATTAACAAAACGCTTAAGGAATATTAATGTACACCGAGTACAAGAGAGCAAAGCTAGCTTCTCGGGTATTAACTGTGCGGTCAAAAGGACAAGAGATTATCCTTTCGGACATTTCGGTTTGTTGCATGAATGGTTCGACTGATGACAAAGCAAATATCTCTCGGTATGAATAAATAAATAAGACTAAATATGTGCACGTATTCGACGTGGCTTCGCATTTTAACTACAAATCATTAGAATTCCGAACATTTATCCCCACCACCACGGACAGGCAAAGCGATGCAAATAGATTTGTGGCGAATGAAAATTAATGAATGAGCCTGCGTTTGCTCGGGGGTGAGTAAAAACCTCATAGGAAAATTTATTTTTGTTCTTTTTATTCTCTTTTGTTGAGTTCGCTAATGAAGAAATATTAATTCAAATGGTTTGTTGGCACAAAGTTGGTGATGGCTTTATGTATGAAGCTTTTTCATGGCTTCAAAGAGGTAGGGGGTAAATAAGTGTGCGATCAGGTCACTGAACTATTAAATTTGTATTGCTTGGGTTGAGAAGTGTGCGGAATACAATTTTATTTCTTTTTGGTTTCGCGATAGTTTCACGTTTTCGGAAGCTATTATCTTAAAACATTACGAGTTATACTCAGATTTCTATCGATTGATGAAGATTTCTCTCATCTTGTGAATTCGTAAAAATCCTTGATGATTTCCAGGGAAAAGACGGTCCGTCAAGATATTTTGGATGCAAAAAAGCAACCAATAACCCTCTCTTGGTTTATAGTACAATGCTTTTTAGACTTAAAAATTTTATTTATACTTGAGATAAGACAAAATTATTTTTGAATTCTTTGGAACTTTTGAAAGAATCAGCAACAATGCAAAACCATTCGATTACTACTCAGAGAAGTTAAAAGAAACGAGATTCCAGCAAAAATTAGAAAACAAAACAGCGAATCTGAAACGAATGGCATAACCAAATGACTGATTTGATGCAAAAAAAGAAAGAAAGAACAAGAAAGAAATAAAACAAACCGAAAGTAGAGCAACTGAAATTACAAAATGAGCGAGAACACACCTAAAGCTGGACTCATTATGGAACATTAGCAGATAAGCGCCAAATGGAATTAGCAATTCATCAGCCATAAATACTTTCAAATACCAGTATATATTCATACAAATGTATATATACATATGTATGTATATCCGCTCATTTGTATTCATTTGATGCTGCAAAACGAAATCCATATATATACTTCATGCCACTGCAGCTTTGTATGTTCGTAAGCTTTTCGGACGGGTGGCAACGCATCAAAGTATTAAACAAAATTTACTGTTAAGTATATATATGTATATGTATATAGATAAAGATACATATATACAACGAGACATACTTCAATCATAAAACAACTTCTTCTGTCCAATAAGACAGACTGTGAGTGAGTGAGTGCAGCGCAGCTTGGCTTTGGCGAGTGGCAAATAAAGGGTGATTTTTTAAGAGCTTGATAACTTTTTTTAAAAAAAAAACGCATAAAATTACTTTTTGAAGATAATTTCATTTAAATGTTGACCGCGGCTGCGTCTTAGGTGGTCCATTCGGAAAGTCCAATTTTGGGCAACTTTTTCGAGCATTTCGGCCGGAATAGCCCGAATTTGTCTTCCAAAGCTGGAATAGTTGCTGGCTTATTTCTGTAGACTTTAGACTTGACGTAGCCCCACAAAAAATAGTCTAAAGGCGTTAAATCGCATGATCTTGGTGGCCAACTTACGGGTCCATTTCTTGAGATGAATTGTTGTCCGAAGTTCTCCCTCAAAATGGCCATAGAATCGCGAGCTGTGTGGCATGTAGCGCCATCTTGTTGAAACCACATGTCAACCAAGTTCAGTTCTTCCATTTTTGGCAACAAAAAGTTTGTTAGCATCGAACGATAGCGATCGCCATTCACCGTAACGTTGCGTCCAACAGCATCTTTGAAAAAATACGGTCCAATGATTCCACCAGCGTACAAACCACACCAAACAGTGCATTTTTCGGGATGCATGGGCAGTTCTTGAACGGCTTCTGGTTGCTCTTCACCCCAAATGCGGCAATTTTGCTTATTTACGTAGCCATTCAACCAGAAATGAGCCTCATCGCTGAACAAAACACGCGCGCGAAACACATTTCGAACCGAACACTGATTTTGGTAATAAAATTCAATGATTTGCAAGCGTTGCTCGTTAGTAAGTCTATTCATGATGAAATGTCAAAGCATACTGAGCATCTTTCTCTTTGACACCATGTCTGAAATCCCACGTGATCTGTCAAATACTAATGCATGAAAATCCAAAATAAGAGTCAAGCTATTAGAAATAACACACTAAAGTCAACGAGCAGCGCAATGAAGTGGCGTGAGTAATTTTGAAAAAGAACAAAAAAATAATCATAATAATTCATCTTCAAAAGGAAGAAGATAATATGAAAATCAATTTTGCATTTTTGTCACGTTTGGCATCCATATTTGATCAGCGCATAGCGAATGGAGTATGCAATATGGTGCGAAGTACAATGGTCCATTATAGGTTCATACGCTGGAAAGTTTTTAATTAATATTGCGACTAACATGGAATTTTAAGAAATTTATTTAAACGAAAAAAATTAAAATTATAAACAGATAAATATAAAAAAAAAAATAAAAATAATAACTTAACAAGAGAAATATTAAATTCGGCTTCACAGACGCTCTTCTTATAGTCTGACCATAGCGGTCCGATCTGAACAATATGTTCGGAGATTGAAATGTTGCCTCTATGTTAAATTTCCTGAAGATAATTTATCAAATGAAAGAGTTTCCATACATGACCTTGATTTTGATCGTTCTGTTATATGGCAGATATATGCTAAAGTGATCCGATCTGGACAATGTGTTTAGGAATTGTACTGTGATCTTGGAAAATAATCCATATCAAATTTCGAGAATATAACTTTTCAAATAAAAAAGTTTTTCTTACAAGAGCTCCATTGTGAAATGTCTGTTTGTATGGCAGCTACAGGCTATAGTTATCCGATCTGAAATACGATCTGTTATGTTCGAAGATTGTACCTTTGCCTTAGTCAATGTCAAATTTCGTGAAGAAAATTTGTTAAAAGAAAAAAAAAACAGGAACCTGAAACTGATCGGCCAGTTAGTAACGTATAGCAGCTCTGTGCCATATTTGTCCTTTAGCGACGATTCCGAAAATAGGTAGTTTCTTGGTGAAAAAGGGACGTGTACAAAATTTCAAAACAATATTTCAAACCCTGATATGGTCAGTCAGATATTTTTTTTTTAAATCTTTTTCTTCTTTATTGCGATTTTTTCGAAAAAATCTGCATTACAATATTTTTCTTAATTAATATTATTTCCGAACATTTTTTCCCAGCAACTACAACGAAAATAAACCACTGTCCATCGTTGGAGAAACGGTTTCCCTTTCTCATTGTGCTTATCTGACGTTTCCTACAACAAACACCCACACGTCAGGCAATATCACGTTCCGAACTTTTTGTCACTCTTCTTTTTCTTTTTTTTAATTCTTCGCGAACACAATAAAAGCTATTCTTTGCATCTAATCTTTGAAAAATATGAAAAGAGCAAAATCGGCTGCCAAAGACTAAGAATTGTGCTTAAATAGAACGGTAGGTGTGAATGTACAGAATATGATTATACAATATTAGAAGGATATCTGAGACCTTTATTATTGAACTATAATTTAAAATTTTTCAGCACCTATGGGTATTTTTGTCTATTAAGGTCAATGAAAGAGCGTATCTGAAAAAGTCACATGAGAGTTTGGTAAATTTCTAAAAATAAACATCGGATAGATGTCGCCAAAGAGCAACTTTTATGTCAATATTATCTATATATGTATAAAAAAAGGTTTATAGGGTTTGTCTGGTCAGTTGTCTCTGCACACCTGAAGAGTCAGAGCAAACAGTTTCGCGCGATGTGTTTTAGTGAGTGGTGCAAGCCGAAAATGAAGCGTTTGTTAGAGCAGATGTCTACTATTAAATTCTGTAAGAAACTCTGAAAATCAGTGAAAAGTGAAGTCTTACCAGGCCTTTTTGGAGAACCGTGAAGAGGTCGTTGACAAATGAGCAAATCCAAAGTGAAAACGATGCTCACTATGAATTTGTTCTTATTGGACAAACCGTCAACGCCAAGTTTTACGTAGAAGCTCTCAAGAGACTCAAACGAAGGGTCAATCGGGTCCAACAAGACTCGCAGCCGATTGGAAGTTGCACCACGACAACACCCCGGCTCACACCGCCTTTCTTGTGAACAGCTACCTAACCAGGGCCGGCATCCCAACGCTTCCGCAGCCGCCCTACAGCCCAGATGTGGCCCCAGGACGTTTTTTGTCTGAAAAGGTCAATGAAAGGCAAGCATTTTGCGTTTTGAGGAGGCGATCCAAGCAGCATGCATCTCCGCTCTCAAGGCTATTCCGTGGAATGCCTTCCCTGACGCCTTCAATGCGTGCAAGCGCCGCATTGACGCAGAAGGAGCCTATTTTGAAAGTTTCTAAAGAACTGTAGCGATTGGTTTAATAATTTTTTTTAAATTGATTCATAGCTACACATGTCTTGACTGCGTGTAAACTGGTTTAAAGCATACTGTAACTTCTTTTGAGGGTGCCATATATAGCATAGGCGTCGCAGAAGAAAGCGTGAGTCATATCTTACACTGGGCATGTTAACTCATTCCGAAAAACAAGCGATGGGTGAGACCACTTCACAGCAATATTTGACGCCTATAATACGAAGGGATTGCTGCGTGTTCTTGTGACGGCCAATGAAACATTGCTCTTCTCTCCGCAAATCTGCTCTGAAAAGAGAGAGCGAAAACTGTCCGACCGTCCAGATAGGTGATGAGTTATACTATACATATAATGAATGAAAGTTGAGCCATGTAGTGAAGATAATTCTTCCACCTTGACAACGCGTCGGCCAAATTGGAAAAAATACTACTCTTTTTACTGTTCCAAACTTGATATATGTAAATACTCCCCTTCTGAAATTAGAGTCGAATGGGTTGGTTATCGCCGTCTTAGAGTTTTATATTGCAGGCCTCCAGAAAAAGTATTTTTTAGGCGGGTTAAATAGGTTGGAGCGTCGCTTTATTAAGCGTTTTGCGCTAAAGTTAGACTATGTTGAGCATTAAATTGTCAGACTTTCAGACCTTTTTACAGGCAACCCTCGTATGTTTTAAGCGAAGTATGAAATATTGACCATATGAGTCGATCGTAAGAAATTATTTAATAAGTTAAAATGGGTTTGAGTTTTTTCTCGGGTATATATACTTGTATTAAACATATTTTGCCAATCAGATATGGAACAATTTTGATAATTTATGGGTGTAAAATTTTCATATATTCTTACCCTTTGCTGTTCAGAGCTCAGTTAAAACTTTGGCTGTTCTAGTATAACATGTATAGCGGAGTCTACAAAATTATAACTGAGACTTTTACAGATCACCGTAAAATATATCTACAAGCCCATATTTAGACTTCAAATAAATTTTCAAGAAAAGTAAGATATGAAATGGCAATAATTGAATGTTCTTGCAAAGAAAAATTCTTAAAATTACTTACATTTCAACAAACATATATGGATAACTGCACTGATATGAGCTAAATGTCCTTAAGTAAACCAAACAAAAATTTATATTAAAATATTTAAAGCCAAAAAGAAATCTGAAAAAAATTGCATAGAGTTTGTTGCTCTGACGAAAAATTTGTCGAAAGTTTCTCGACCTTTGCATACAGCGAGAAATCCCGAAACGCCGTCAAACACACATATTAACACATACATATACATACACATATTAACACACACAACTATACTTGTACATCCACATATGCAAGTTTTACATGCAACAGCAACAACAATAACATGCAACAACTGTTTGCTCTGCAAAATCCATATTGCGCCGTGTTAGCCACTGGAGAGAAGTGGAACGTAAAACAATGTAATAAAGATGGAAAAAACCGAAATAAAATGAAAATCACGAAATAACAACCCACCAACGACGTGACACATCAGGTCACTTTCAACAAAATGCAGAAAGAAGCTGCAAAAACATGAAGTTACAACTTGGGGAACAACGTGCCGGCCAACAAAGCATCACCAACCGGCCGCCCACCACCCACTCGGTGTCACCACTGCAGCACACAATGTCTGGCATGTGTTGTCGCGTACGTTTGCTTAATGGTAATGGTTGTTGTTGTTGTTGTCGCTGCTGTAAGCCAGCAGAAGTTTGATGATTTGAAGTATTTTCGTGCTTTAGCGGTGGAGGCAACAACAACGGCAAAAGAAAAAAAAATGTTAAAATGTATGTGTAAGAAATCTAAAACTGTTTGGCAAAGTTCTTGTTTTTATTGTTGTAAACTTTTAACTTGCATGTTGCAAAGGTCGAGGAATAACTGACTATGAAACAGCGGAGCATCGCTTGGTATTTTATGAAATTTTTGTGGCATTTCAGCGGAGATGACAGTATATAAATATATGTATATATAAATGTAGGTATCTGTATGAAGTTAGAATTTTTCCAGTGCTCAGGTATGAGACTTTCTAAATATGGCGCTTAATTTTTAAACTCACCATGATGTGTTGTCAAGGTACTACTTGGTGTTGGTACAAGGTGTTACTTAATGAGAATACTCACTTATTTAGAGAATTTGAGATAAATTACTGAAAGATGCTTACACATACTTAATTAGCTATTAGCTTATGGTCGTAGTGTTGATCCAAAATCGATGAAGCTCTCTTTAAAAGATATTCGTCTTTTGGGTTACCCATAAACTGCTAAAGATGGATCACCAGAGAGTTTAACTCAGCGTTTGCTACCACTAATTGTTTAAGGCGGTTAATATCAATCCCAAGAACTTCGCTAGATTCGCTGAAGGTATGTCTACCGAGAAATTTCAATCTCAGTCTAGCACAAGCTGGGTAATGGAGGAAGAAGTGACCAGATCGTTCCACCTCACCGTCCTTCACACAGCTTTGGCAAAGACCGTCCGACAGAGTATTTAGCGGCACAGTGTGTGAATCTATTCGGCAGTGTCTCCTCAAAACACCTTTAAATGCGGCAAGATTGACTTTATTAAGTGTCAGTAGTTTGGAGGGCCTCCTGCGGTTCAGTCTGGACTAGAAAGATCTCGCAGTAACACAAGTTCTTGTTGTTGATCACCGCTTACTCACTGAAGAGCCAAAGGGTCCAGCATGAAAATGCAAGAAGACATTGATCTTTGAGGTAACAGTTTTGCAAAGTTGGAACAACACTTCGACCACCTTCATTCGTGCCGTCTTTATTTACTGCTCATTTTTTCACGGTGATATAAGACAGTTAAGGCGCTATCATGCTCCGAAATTTGTTGGTATTGGCCGAGGAATTTCTGAGGTACTAAAGTAATGAGGTCTAAAGTGGGCGGTGTCACGATCATTGCTCAATTTTTACACCTTCTTACCATCTCCGGCATATTTAGTGAGTGAGTTAACACAAATTCATAAGTTTTCAACATAACAGTATTTCACGTTCTGTGAAGAACATTTTTCGAGCGTTTCGCTCAGGATTACTGACCACCCACCTCACCCATCTTGAGACCTAGCACTCGATTTTGGCTAATATTCGACCACGATCAGCACGCAGTGAAGAAAATATAGCAGCCGTAGCTGAGAGTGTACACGAAGACCGCGCAGAGTCCAATCGGCGCCGTTTGCAGCAACTCGCACTGACCCATGGAACGACTTGATGCATTTTACGCCGAGATCTTAAATTTAAAGCGTACAAAGTACAGCTTGTGCAAGAACTGAAGTCGGTACAGCCCAGCCGACATCGCTTCGCTCTACGGGCCCTTGAAAAGTGCTAAGAAGATCGGACGTTTTCTAGTAAAAATTTATTCTAACTCAATGGGTATGTAAACAAGTAAAATTGCCGCATTTGGCACGAAGAGCAACCTGAAGAGCTTCAAGAGCTGCTGGAAAAAACGGGTTTGTGTGGCTTATAAGGCGGTGGATCATCAGTTCATATTTTTTCAAGTTCACAGTGTAAACGCAAAAGTCAATGGCGACCGTTATGGTGCCATTATAACCGACTATTTGATGTCGGAAATTGAAGGCCGTGAACTCGGCGCCATCCGACAAACCGAACATTTCATCCATCAATGGATTTATTGAAAAAACACTTATGTTAGCAGATAATTCCACGTTTTGGGCTGGTCGATTGGCCCCAAGATCGTATGATATTACACCGTTAGAGTTTTTTCTGTGGGCATATGTAAAATCTAAAATCTATGCGGACAATATCGCTTCGATTCAGGCCTTGAAGCAAAACATCAGGCGTGTCGTTTGTCGAACTGCTCGAACGAGTCATCGAAAATTGGGATGAATATCTGAAGATTTTAAACACTACTACAAGAAAATGTTTCTCTTCGGAATTTTCGTACCACCCTGTATCTATTCTGCCTCCGAAACTAAAGAAGCTGTTCGGTCATGAAATATGCGATTCAAATAAATAGATACGAATTGAACAAAAGCAATAATTGGGATTAAAAAAAGTCGACGAAATTCTGGTAAATCTATCAATAGAAACCAACAATGAGAGTATTTTAATGAATGAGATTTCTAATATTAAACACTTTTTGTATTTATAATAAAATTACTATTTTGTTAATATCGACTCCTAATTGATCCAATTTGTATAGACTCATTAGTCAAATAGTATTAAAGGGAAGCAAAATTGAATATAATAAGTATATAAGTTCTTAAGTAGCAAGCGATTTTAGAATGTGACGCTTCATTTAGTAAATCAATTCAAGAGAGTTCTTAACAAGATAAAAGCCGTCAGTAATTTAAGAGCAATTAGTGACTCAGTCACACGCCCATTCAACGTCAACAAAATATTTCCAAACAAAATAGCACTAATGATGACAAAAACATCAACAACAACAACAACAGAAACATTCACAACAACAAAAACACTCCGAAAACTTCGCCAAACGACAAAATTTATGAGTAATTTAATTGCACTCGACGTTAGTTTTTGATGTAATAGTCATCATCATCCGCGACACGAGAGCCACCGTCGAGAACACGATGAGGTTAGGTAGGGTGCCAGGGGGGTGGTGTTGGCGTACGCTGTTTCGAGGGTAAATGAATGCATGAATGATTAAGTGACATTGGGCGCTCGAAGTTTGCGGTTTGGGTAAATTTATGTATACCTATGTGTGTGTGTGGTGTACTAAAGTGCGTGTGTGTGAGTCAGTGCGTTGAGCACCGCTTTCGCCGCAGAGACATTAGCAAGAGGAATTTTTGTTGAGTAGCTGCTAAAACAATTCAACTCAAACCAATGACTTTCGAATTTTGTGCTTCTATTTGTGTGTGTGTGTGTATGTATGTGTTGTTATGTGTTGGGAAAAGTGCACTCCAAAGTACGCCAGTACGTGTGTCTGTGGTTCTAAGTGTTAATAGTTAGCAATAGTAATAGTTGGTAGCGGAGAAGTGCAAATGAAGTGTGTCGTTAAATACTTATAAACTGGAAGCTCCGAATAATGTCAACATTTTATTTGACATATGGACTGACGAAGTGTCAATTATAATGCGAAGGTTACGAATTATCTGTCAATACAGAATCCACACAAGTACTCATAATACTTAAAAAAAAATAAAAATTTCTAAATTAATTACAAATATTTTTCTGCAAAGTTGCCACCTATCTAAAAAAAAACAAAATGCATGTATATAAGCAAATATTATTATTAATAATAATATTAAACAATTTAAAGGAATACAAATTTTAAATTAGGGTTGCCACCTATTTCGCGAAATAAAATTATTTGATGTTTTCATACTTACATACATATATCACAGATATTATATTTAACATTGGCTGCATATCGAATTTAATTCATAATTTTGCTGAATATGATTGTAAGTTTTCTTGCCAATGAAGTAGCAAACTGCCTCACTATCAACATATTGGCTGCCAAGTGTTTTGGACGAAAACCTTAAGCTGGTATGAAGCAATTTTTTTTTGTTAAATTCATTGATTTTTTTATTTATCATAAAATCTGCAGAAACCGTCAAAGAGCCTTGAAATTGGATACATTTTTTATGCAGATATCAGGTAACCAGAGAACCTTATCAAATTCTTATCGCGTAGCATAAAAAAGCATGACAGCTAAGCGGAAGTTGTATGCCCGATTTCATACGACGTAACACCCCATGAATTTTCGTGGTCGAAAAGGTGTTACATGGCAGCTAATATTATATAATAAATAGTAATTGTTGGCCAGAAGCCCATGCAATATGATAAAGCTTTGTGAAATATGATGGATTAGAATATTAGTTCTGGGAGTAAGAAGTGGAGCAGTCCCTAAATTGGGCAATCCTAAAATCTTCACAAAATATTGAATATATTTCTTGTAAGCAGTAATAACTATTGAGGCTAGGATCTGATGATTACTCCACCATGCCAGTGAGACAAAGAAGTGCATCAATTGAGGAAATCTCAAATCAGTCTCTCACACGTCGTTCTCAAGTTCAGCGTCTCTGTGATGTCCTTTTGCGAAAAGATCTTGGCCTACACCCTTACAAGATCAAATTGCCGCAAGAATTGAAGCCGTTTGTCAACCAGAATCGTCGTATGTTTGTGAATTGGACTGAGCAACAACTTAAAAATGATCCGGATTTTCATCGAAAAACCATCTTCAGCGATGAGGCTCATTTCTGGCTGAATAGCTGCGTCAATACACAAAACATGCGTTATTGGTCAGGTAGTAATCCACACGTCCTCCATAAGTCACCACAGCATTTGGTACGGTTTATGGACCGTCGGCGTCATTGGACCGTATTTCTTCCGTGACGATCAAGTTCGGCTCGTTACTGTGAATGAGAAGCGCTACCGCTCAGTGATAACCGTATATTTTTGACCATAATTGAATGATATGGACTTGGGCAATACGTGGTTGCAATAGGACGGCGCCATAAGCCACTCAGCGAATGTCACAATCGATTTATTGAAAACCAAGTTTGGTGAACGTGTTATCTCACGAAATGACCCAGTCAATTGGCCGCCTCGGTCGTGCGATTTGACGCCGTTAGACTATTTCCTGTGGGGCTACGTCAAGTCTATGGTCTATGCCAACAAGCCAACGACGATTGATGAACTTCGTATGAATATCGAACGTGAAATTGCAGCAGTATCGGCCGATTTATGCTTGAAAACCGTCGAAAATTGGGTTCAGCATCTGGACTTCTGCAAGCGTGCCCGTGGTGGCCATGCAAAAGAAATCGAGTTCCATACATAATGGCATTGTATGTAGTTCACAAGAATAAAGAATTTCATTATTTCGTAGCACTCTTATTGAAAATTCCGTCATTTGGGCTACGATTTGGTGTGCTTATATAATTTTGAATTATCAGTAAAAATGAAAATTATTTTCAAAATTTTTATTCAAAAATATTTTTGAAAATTTATATATTAAAAAACATATATTACAATCAAACTAACTTACTCATATTTTACATAAAGTCAAATAACTTCAAAAGTATACATTTAGCAGTTGTTTTGTCCTTTGCATTTAATAGAAGTGAGTTTAATTCGGATTAAATAGAGTTTTATAATTTAAAAGGTCCAATTGCACTTACATACATTCACACGCGAAGGCATGACGTGTGCGCACGTTTAACTTCACAAACACTTAAGCATAAATGAGTGTACTCACACGTACACACATCAGCACACACATACATATATTAAGCAGTTGAAAATGAACTGGGCCATGCCACCGCAGTAGTCATGCCGGAAATGCGCAAATTTATTCGAGTACACTTGAAAACTTTCAACAAAAGACGCACACAGAGTTCAGCTGGCGTTACTTGAAACGCTGCCAGCGGCCCACATGCCGACCTGCCTACATACCAATAGGACCATCACACCCAACCCCCTCTCTATTTAGCGACCAAACACCCATAGTAGACGCCTTAGCTCTAATGGCGCGTGCAATGTGTAGACACGTTTGCTCTTTGCCATTCACTCGCTCCACTCACTCGCTTATTCGGAATATTCGAAATACGTTCTTTTCGCTGACGGCCAGAAGCGTTTAGTGTCAAAAGCTTAAAATATAATTGCATTCAAATTAAGGCACTTTTCGGGTGAGTCACGTTGAAAGCTATACGTAAATCGGATAGATCTCGAGAGATTTGTTAATGAATTTTATAAGCATTTCGGAAATTTTAAAATATATTTATCAGAGAAACTCATCGGTAACATTAAGAGAGCTAACGGAAGCTTATCCTATTCGTGGACTGGAACCGCTGTTTCAAGCTAAGATGAGATAGAGCTAAAGAGGTTAAGATCTCAATGTTATATATCTTAGAATGTGGCGACCTCGACGCGAAACATTGGGAAATCTCAGCATCTTGCACATACTTATATTTTCTTTACTATTTATTGCACCAACATCCATTGAGCGAGCGGTTGCTTTAGAAGAACTAATTTATGGACCGTACAACTGTATTGTTGTGGCTCGGAATCTTTTTTTGTAGAATTTAAGAATCCATTGATCCCTAATTTGTTTTACCATATTAATGGATATTCTACATACACAAGTATCAAGTTTAGTTTCTTCTGGACGATGTAGCTAATTTTTTTTTTTAAAGTACGGTAAACTGGTTTCTTTGGACATACTTGATCATACGAATTCCGATCCCACATTCATAGAGAGCATTATAAGTGCCGATGAGATATGGGCTTTTATGTTTAACATGCAAACAACATCATCGGAATGGAGGGAAAAAAACGAGCCGAAACATAAAAAACCACACCAAAGGCGCTCAAAAATCATTGTTTTTTCGATATTCGTGGTTTGGTGCATCATGAATTTGCTTCAGAGGGACACAGAAGAAGTTCAGTGTATTACATCTGGTGGGGATTACTTTGAGGGCAACAATATAATACTGATGGGTACTATTTTGTTACAATGTATTAACTAATTCTGAAAATTAGATATACTGAATAATTGTCGTTTATCTGTCAAAAATTGCTCTACTTTGCTGGTCTTGTCCTTAAAAAAGTTGGAACAATCCTTTCATAGATTCTCCGACCCTTTTATGCAATATTTGAATTCCTTTTGTATTTTGAGCAGCAAGACCATAATCTTTAATTAATTCGTGGACCCACGTATATTATAACCAAAAATGCAAGTTAATGAGATTGGGACTCAACGGGTTTATTGCTTGATCTCCATAAATTAATTAGTGTGCGTTGCATGTTATTTTTTACGACGCGAAAAGTTGATCTGTCGGTTTTACCATGGAAATAAAAAATGAACAACGCGTTTGCTTATAACTCATATAACTCTGTGTTTCCAAAGGAATCAAGACTATGCAATCGTTGAGAATGTTGCACAAATGTTTTGGGAAGTCTACTTTATCATGAACACAAGGAGCACAAAGCATTCAGATAAGGTCAACGAAAACTTACCTCATACGAGTCACCCATCTCCTTCATAAACGATATCATTGCAAAACTTTAAGGAACAGCGCTTTAGAATCTTCGTGTTGGTATGATAGAAATAGTAGAGATAGCATGATAGAGGTATCAGAGAATATCTACAGTTTTTAAGGATCGACTCAGCGTTTTTGGTTGATGTTTTGGGTATAAATACTAAACTCGTACCAAAGAACCAGAAGCTATTGAAAAAACGACGACGCGTAGAGGATGCAAAAGAGATATTTGACCAACTTGAACTAAAGGCCCTACATTCTTTAACTTAAATATAATGTCAAAATTTTATAATCATCTTCCGAATGGCGCTCCAAAAATGAACCGAAATAGAAAAATATTGTAGAAGGTAGTCAAAGTCTAAGTGTTGTTCCTAATTTTTTTTGACTGCCGTGGCGTGGTTCACCATGACTTCGTTTCACAGGGTCAATAAGGAATACTATTCGGATGTTTTGAGGCCGCTATCTGAAGTAATTCGTTGTAACTAGCTCGATTTGTGGACAGAAAATTCATGTATTTTTCATAACGCAAATGCGCTGTCACATTCGAACCAGATTGTGGTTTCTTTTTTGGTCAAAAACGATACGAGAGTTATCGTTCAGCGACCGTAATCGCCAGATTTGGCTACCCGTGTCTTTTTTCAGTTTTCGAAAAAAAAAATCATAGAGATAAGGAAGGATAGTGGACGATCCAACACCAAAACGTATGGAAAATTAAAATTTTTTAATTCTATTGTGTTGGTTCAAAAGACCTCGGGTGGCGATAATAAAGTATTAAAATATCTGAAAATGTTGGGTCTAATTTGATGAGAATATATACTTCGTAATCACATTTTGTCCGGTGACCTTCTTATATACATATTCTAAATATTATGCTCTTTAAAACAAGCAGCTATCTTATACCCTCCATCCAGGAAAATATCCAGGATTTTACTACTATATCTAGCTATCATATTATAGGCCATTAAGAGTGTCTTATACTCTATTTTGACCGCATATATCTAGATGGATATAGAATCTCAAAAAATGTTTGATGAAAGTTTGAAATTAATAAAACACAAACTGTGTTATTACTACTTTGCCAACGGTAAATGCAATTTTAATAAGTGAATAACGGTGTTGGCAGCGCCGCGGGGTGGTGTAAAACAAAGAGAGTGCTGTTGGTTTTAGCTGCGAGAGTTATATGTGCAGTCTTTACACTAACTAGAAACAAAAACCTACAAAGTGCTTCAACATAACGGCACACCTCACGAACACTTGATGAAATTACGCGTAGTTGCTTGTAATTAAGAAATTCGGCAACCGAAAGTTCAAGTATGCAGTTTGCACTATTCTCACGCACACACACACACGCAAACACATATGCAACTTTTAGAGTGGCAAAAGTGCTCGTGAACTCCATAAAGTGCTCGAAAGCTGTAGAGCGGAAGATAAAGTTGTCACACCATTGGGACGATCCGCATACACACATATACACAAGCACTTAGTTAACGGGTATATGGGGCTATTGTTTGCCCTGCGCGACCCGCACGTTGCCACAACCAATCAGCAGAAGGTTCGCCTTGACTGCACGGTGGAGAAGCGGATGAGTTCTTCGCTTGAGGTCCGCACTTTAGACATTATCGTCATTGGTGAATGGTTTTACGGCAACAGCTATGACCAACAACAACAACTCTATTTGCATGCCACAGCAGTCCCTGAGGGAGGTTGTGTGGGGTTACGCTTCCCGCACGTTGCAGTTATCGCAGAATAAGATGCAGAGGAAAATTTTTTGGGGTTCACCCGCATAGTCGCAATTGTTTCGCTTGCAGAGTGGAAAACCGCAAATCCGTACGCGGAATATGTACAAGTACGAAGGCTTGTCGGTGCAACTCTGCGTTGAGTTCCTGCTGCTGCACGCATTCGGCTCCAATGCCAAGCAGCAGCTGTAGCAGCTGCACGGGTGTTGACAAGCCACGGGCGCACCCACATTCACAGTTTGCTGCATCTAAATCGCTTTACTTTTGTGCTATTGTGCATAGACCGAGGAAGAAGCGCTGCAGACTCCAAACGCTGCACTGTTGTTAAAAGTCTCACGTGTTCATGCCCCCAATGGGGAGTGTGAACACCGCTGAGTTGCTCCGCAGAAAGCTATGTGCTGCATTTAATTTTGAGCACTTTAAAATGTTGGCGTATAAAAGTTTAAACTCAAAATATTATAACCAGAAGTTTCAGTCCAAAAATTAATATACAAAAGGAAGAATTTACCTTGATAGACCTTTAAGTGATTTTGTGAGAACACCTTCTAGGATGGAGGCATGTATAGAAGTTCACGCATGTGAGGAAAATTCTCTGAGCGCCATTCGCTTGGCAGTGGCCAGAAATAACAATTTTACATATCGCTCAAGTAGCTCACAACTTCTGGTCTTAGTGCAAGTATCCAAAAAACATCCGTTTGAAAGCAGGAGGCGAATCTCCTTCCCCAAAAAAGAAGAAAACCTTCTGTACATATTCTAAGCATTGCGGCATCAGAACGTCAGGATCCATTAAATTGGCTTGACTGCTAGTTTATCACAGGTCGATCGGTTTTTAGATTCTACATAGCCTCCTCTGTCGTAGGGTTCCAAACGCGAAACTATCTGCATGAATATATTACATTTCTATATGAAAGTGCTCTTTTGTGACCTCAGTATTCTGTTTTAAAAACACAAGCTCCGAGTCTGAGGTCGTCGAACAAAAAAATTGGGGAATGCCAAAGATTTATATTAATTTTAGTACCGTAAGGAAAGTCCAGTAAGACTATAAAACATCCCGCAGGTACTTTCTTGAAACAAGAATTAGGATTTGCAGCGCTGATTCCATAAAATAACATTCAATGAAAACTTACCTTGTGTTGAAAACTTTATTCCATATTCCATCGATAAATAAGATGTCAACTTTTTTGTTCGAGATCTTGTGGATAGAGATAGACATAGGGAAGGAGAGTGTAAGATTCAGCACCAAAGTTAAAAATTTGCCGAGAATGTATGCTGATTCATGAAAATCCACCAAACAAATTCTACAAGTTCTATAGCTCAAACTAGGATCTAGTTCTATCACTAGTATGGATCTCTAGGCATTTATAGAAAAATTACAGGACCAATACCATGCAAAGCAAGAAGAAAGAAAGAGGTAAGATAGAACAAAAATATTGAGTATTGACGGCACTTATGGGACAACAACTCTTTTCCAAACTTAGATCGTATTATACTACCTTCAACTAACAGAGCATCCAGAACTGATATACAATTAATTTTTCGAAGTAGAATCCTGATACTATAATTATACTTTAAAATTCGATTCAATCCACTGTCTCCAATCTGCAGTCGACATTGTTCAATACTTTTTCCTTGCATTCTACATTCCTCCTAAAAGTATGCTTAAAAAGTAGAAAATACTCGTACTATACGGAACTACCACCTTTTTCGGAGATTTTTATGGTCTGCCAAACTAAGCTCACCTAACTTTTGGTTGAAATTAAAGAAAAAGGAAAACTTTCACATATCCAATTTCCGTAAGAACTTTCGCATATGCGACGGGATATGTGTATCGCCTAAGGCGTGAATATACACTTGTGTTCGTGCGGCTAAGTGTAAGAGAGTTGTTGAGATTCTGTAAGAAAGAATGCACTTTGGGTTACATGGGAAACCGTGTAGAAGCCAAAAATGTGCGGAAAAGAAAAGAAAGTACTTTCGGCAATAAAAATGAAAGGCTCGAGTAAAAAGTTAAACACGATTTCAATAATATGACGCCATTTATTGGCACAAAAATTACAAAAGCACGAAAAATAAATAAAAGAATAATGAAATAAAAATGGACGCAAAGCGACAGAAATTGTTAGCACACATTCGACAACCTTTATGATGAAAAATAAATAACAATCACGCAAAAATCAATATTATTACAAATACAAATATGCGAAGAGTACAACGCTGTTGGCCGAGCAACACGGAATGCTGCACAAAATTGAAAGAAGGAGAAAAAAGTGAAGCAAACTTTGACAATTTCGGCGCTGTGGTAACAAGTTAACAAGAGTGGTGAGTGGAAAAAATTATATTGTATTAAAGGGAGGAGAGCTGTGACAATATTATTTTTGTTATTGAATGACCGACACATGTATTTACTTAGGGGATATAATAGATGTTTCTAGATGTGTGCTTTTCAACGAAGGAATACTTTTTTCGAAGCTGTTCTCTTTGACAGCTGTTAGTTGAGTTATACTCAGTTTGCTTTGTCATTTCGCAATGAGCAGACTTAATCCGGAACATGTTCCAGGTACGCTCGGTGAATGGGTCCAAAACGAGATTGCCGCTGATCCCAATTTTCACAAACAAATCTTGTTCAGGGATGAAACTCATTGTTGGTTGAATGAACACGTTAAATTGAGAAATTGTCGCATTTGGATTGAGGATTGACAAGCCATTATTGAGACGCCATTACATTCTCAAAAAGTCACGGTTCGGCGTGCTTTATAGGCAGAAGGAATCAGTAATCCATATTTCTTCAAAAATGAAGCCGGTCATAATGTTGCAGTCTGATTGAAGCGCACTGTACGGTTCCAATTGCTGCAAAAAAAATCGGCCTCGCGACCGGAATATATAAAAACCAGCTGTGGAGGTCGTTTATTGGATATAATTTTCAAAACATAATGGCAAATCCTAATATTTAGAATAATGCTAAATTTTTAGCCCTTTCTTAACGTTGATCTGCATATTTTCTTTGGTTTAAGACAAATGGTTATGACATTTTTGAATCGTTAAATGGTTCTATATTCCATTTTTTCTTATAATATAATTATGATTTAGCTCATATATTCCATATCATATTAACAAAGAACGATGTACCTAGTTTCCATCTGTACATGTTTAAGGCAAATTAGGAATCAAAGTTATTCAAAGTTAAAACGTGGCGTTTTTTTAATTAAAAAAGTTTTTTATTAATGACTTACCACTCCACAAATGAAATCAAATCACAAAGCATCACTTACCTGTAAAGAAAAAAACAAAGTAAGGTTAGAATTTATAACAATTTTTTAAGGTGTTGATATATGGTGATATTTCGGTAAATATGTAAATTGATATTAAACGTATGTGATCAACTAGGAGGTTATAATTATACCCTGAACAGTGTATATTAAGTTTAACATGAGGTTTGTAACACCCAGAAGGAAGCCTCGCAGATATATGTATATAAAAATGATCAGTAGGTTGAGCTGAGTCATGTCCGTCTGTCTGTATATATACGAACTAGTCCCACACTCTTCAGAAGCTGCTCATTTGCCGGAACTGCCGACATCGCACCACTATAACATATAGCTGCCATACAAACTGAACGATCGCAATCAAGTTCTTGTATGGAAAACTTTCACATTTGACAATGTATCTTTACAAAAATTGGTACAGGCTATTTTCTTAGGCAACAGTGTAATCTCCGAAGAAATTGTACAGATCGGTTAACTATATCATATAGCTGTCATACAAACTGAATGATCGGAATCAAATGCTTGCATGGGAAACTCCCTCATTTGACGATATATCTTCACGAAATTTGGTATGACTTATTGTTTATAGAAATAATCTAATATCGAAAGAAATTGTTCGGATCGGCTCACTATAGCATATAGTTGCCATACAAACTGAATGATCGGAATCAAGCGCTTGTATGGAAAACTTTCGCAATTGACGTGGTATCTTCACGAAATTTGACATGGATTACTGCTTAAGGTAATCACATAATCTCCGAAAAAATTGTTCAGATTGGATTACTATAGCATATAGCTTCCACACAAACTGGACATATAGTTACTAAAAGAAATGCACCTGTGAAGGGTATATTAGCCTCTGTGCAGCCGAAGTTAACGTTTTTTCTTGTTTTTTTATAAAAAATAAGAATGTCGTTCATATATCTTGGAATGCCGATTACCTGTTTGTCTTTTCGCTGGGATATTAAATGATTCTTTCATTTGTTTGTTTGAGCATGCTTAATAACTAAATTGAATATAAACGTTTGTTCTTTTCATTTTCTTCAGCCTTACTGTAGTGAGATACTTCTCAATTCACTTCGATTGTTCTGTGTTATCGTGAAAAATTAATAGAGCGTCTGCTGAGAGATACAATACCAAACATCTCGGAACACCACCTGCCTGCTGGATACTTTCTAAAGATTTAATAACAGGCGATTTATTTAGGTAACTTTTGGACATAGCTTATTATCATGAAATGTATTTTTTGTGACGTCTTGATTTGATGTTAAAGTTCTCCCATCTAAAAAATTGTGCAGAGTCTGGAACAAATAACAGTTCAAAAGTGCTATGTCTGGAGAATATTAACTTGGAAAATACGTCCAAACATTCGAACTGTTCACCTCTTCTGTTTCAGTGCATCATTCAATTTATCCAACTGATCACAACACACTCCAAAATTAATCATGAACAACGACTGAATTTTATCCACATCGGCTTCAAGAGTACTTCAAGCCCCGACCCATTAATACCTTTAGCGTACACACTCATAACTCCGAAACTATTTGTCGGGTTAACATCAAATAATATAATCGATAAATTAGAAAAAAGGTCAATATTTCGCAACTTACATGTGGATATAGCCGCCTATATGAAGTAACAGCTGTTATCAAGTCTGTGGGTAGTCTTGAATTCGGCGCTCAAAAGTATGCAATAATAATGTGTTGGTATTAAAATAGGATTAAGTTATGTAAAAAAAATTATAAAACTATTTAGTTGTCCACGCGATTATGAATACCACTAACAAAAAAGTTAAAATTCGCCACAATCACGAAGAACATATGGCCATGTTTTTAAATAATTTTAACTGCGTTTTTGTTCACTGAAATTTAAGCACAAACTTTAATTACACATTGTTGGATTTATTCCTTCTTATCACTTTTATCCGCGTACGTGTCGACTTCTGTTGGTCAAAAGTTATGTATTAAATGAGCACGTCCAACGAATGATGAATGTCCACCTTTTACATAATAAATACATATGTATAACCACAAATGCGGTAGGCTCACGCATATAAATACATATCGACGGATAATATTAAGCCAGCAAGCGTGGAGAATTATAAAAATTTACTGAAGTGTTCTACGTGAAGATTAGGAAAGCGACGTCGAGAGTGCCAAAGTGTCGCAAAGCAAGAAAACTACCCACTTCACTACGCAGTTGGAAGAAGCGCCCATTTCCCTCCGACAGCAACCTGTTGCCGTAATGGCATATCAAAAGGGAAATAGCAAAAGTGAAGAGAATGTAAATGGTTATGTATGTACATATACATAAATACATATAAATGGGATATCTCAAAAAAATCGCACTAGAAATAAAAACGAAATAAAATAAACCCCCATTTGGCTGACTGATAGGCTGACGGGCTTTGCGGCACGCAAAGTCAACGAGGGTGCCAAGGAATTCGGGATGAAGAAGCGGCTGCTGGGTACGGGCAGAATGTTACGTATTTGTATATAGATATACAAATGTATAACGGTTTGTGTGCTTTCGCGTGGGCGATGAATAGGGTAAGTGCACGGATGCCCGCATTTTAGTAAAAATAATCACGGACGCGTAAGTGCTCCACCGGAACCGACCGGAAGATGATGAAAGCAATGATAGAAAATTGGCTACTAATGGCTACCGTCGCGACGCGTCACCGTTACAATACCAATACATGCACAGCGTAATATATTTAGTTGTGGTAGTTGTACATATATATATATAGATATATATATGTATATCTGTCGTACAGTTATGCGCGTGTTGTTGGAATCACACTTAACCGCAGAATGCAAAGGAATTTGAAGGAAAAAGAAAGCAAAATATCGCGCTGATTCGACTGCAAAGCTAGAGATGTGAAAAAATATGCGGATTAGCGCAAAGTGGACTTTCGGGTGGGGGTGGCAGATGCTAGGCATTACACACAGGCATGCAAGGACGCGGAAAATATTGCTTAACTCAAGAATGTATAAGATCGGAGGAAAATGACACTTGATGACAGCGTTGCAGGAATGTGAGTGGCAGCAAGTGCACAAAATAATTACGTAAAGAATTGAGAAAATTGGGTATTATTCTTAATAAAGAATTCTTCTTTACTGGCGTAGACACCGCTTACACGATTACAGCCGAATAAAAATAAATATAATAAATAATTATATTTTAGAAATTCTTTAAGTTTAAAAAATGTAAAAAATGGCACCACTTCGCTTCATTTCTATAGCGGCCACAAGTGTTGAGCGCTTTGTAATGCTTCAAGCTCAGTGACTGTCAAATGTCAGTGGCGTTGTTAGCGGTATTAATTAAAAAGGTATTAAAATTTGAGATGTCATAAAAGCATTCTACCATAGTGCTATGAAAAGTAGTTCTACGAATTAGTAACTCAGTAGATGTTTATGTTTTATATTTTCTTAGTTTTTATTGGTATTAAAGTATGGTCTATTTATTGCTTTCCTGTTTCGAGCCATGCAATATCAGCCTAAATGTAGGCAACACTTTATGTGTATTAGACAAATGGCCAAAAAACAAGGCAATGCAGGAAAAAATGTTAACTTCAATTGCACAGAAGATGTAATAATATTCAAAATTGCAAAATATTTCAAAAGTATACACATACTTGATTCCGATCATTCAGTTTGAGTGACATGAATAATTTAATGATTCAATCTCAATAATTTCTAAGGAGATTGCAGTATTGTCTTAGATAATACCTCACAGGATCTTGAGATTCGGGCTGAAGGTAGATGTCACTCAAATACCCCTTAAACGTATTCTTAAAAACACCAATTGGGCTACATATCGGCATATTTTAAAGCTAAATGTTAATGGGGTGGGGAAGCTAGACAGAGCATTCATCAGGTCATCACAAATGCATATCCTCGGAGCCGCCAGTTGACCAGTTGGTCAAGTGGACTCTCAGTACTCAGATCAAAGATACGTAAGCTCTTCAACAAGACCAAACGTATTAGGAACTAAGAGGAGTATAGATGCAACTTAACTACCTAAATTAAGGATATTACGTCTGCGAAGTCAGAAATTTCTGTGAAAACGTCTTCTCGACGGTAGAGGCAGCAAGTCTGCACAGGGTCTGCCTAAGCGAAAGACTGACACAGTACTAGCCATTAAAATACATGACGGAACCGACTGAACCTATACGACCAGTGCGGAGGAGCTACGGCCTTTCTGCATTAGCAGCTTACTTGTGTTGCTAAATAACAATGGAATCCGCTGTCAAGGATATGTGGGCGACATTGTTATCATAGGCAGAGGAAAATTCGATGACACTCTCTGCGATATCGTACAAAGGGGACTAAGCTTAGCTAAGAGATGGTGCAGAAGTGTTAGACTAAACATCAATCCCTTGAAGACGACGCTTTTTACGAGACGAAGGCTTGACCTCATGGCCTCAGTAGAGATAGAGATGACCAATACGGTCAAATATCTAGGTCAGCATGTTGATCTGACGATGGTCGAAGATACGAAGGCTCCTATAGTTTGCAATCGGCTTGTTGGTAGATCCAGGGGCTACAAGCCAAGGATTATCAGGTGGTTGTACAACATGATCGTGCGATCGATTATCATATATGGAGCAGTGGCTTGGGCTCCGAAAGCATCGCAGACTTCGCTAGGAGTATTGAAGCTTCAACATTTCGCCTGCATCTGCGAGTCGGGTGCCACGCCATGCTGGAACTTACTCCCTTTTACCTGTTAATCGGTCAAGTCGCCATCCAAATGACAGCAGAAGGGTTTAACAGAGGTAAGGTAATCTCTTTCCAATCCATGAAGGACCTAAGTTGCAAAATACTACTGGCTCTTCTTCTAAGGAATAGCAATACCAAAAGGGTTAACTTCACTACATAGAAAGTTTAAAGTTACTCTCAGCAGTAAGGCCGAGTGGAAATATAATGGAATTCCGCTCTGAAGCTACTGCTTAGGGACATTACAATGAAGTCGTACACCGATTTAGCTATAAGTCGAAGGCAAAATAGACCCTAGGTCGCGGTGCAATCCATATTTACTTGTCTTATCTAATATAATACCCTAGCCAAATTTCGTTAAGATATCTTCTCAAATGAACAAGTTACAAAATCTGAATAATCGGTTATATAGGAGATATACTTATCCGATCTGACAGTTTCCGACAAATGATCAGTAGAATATCGAAGTGCACTTACCTATTAAATTTTGTTAGGATATCTAAAAAAATTGACGAACAAATTTGTATGATACCTAATAAACTTCGCTTTAAAAATCGCTAACTCGAAACCGGTTTCTGATCCATTGCCGCATATGCGATTTTTCCGCTTTCGTTGCTCGCTGTAAACCAACCCGCTTAATACATATACTCTTACACTCCAATCATTGTATCAATCAATTGTAGAAAGTCCTTGGTATTTCCCTGTTGTTTACAAAATTCATAAAGAAAGTTGAAGAAATAATGATATCTACAACAAACACAATTCCCTTGGAAAAACATGAATAAAATCCCGTATCTGTTTCCTTATCGTATGCTAAATTCTGATAAAAATTATAATCACCCACCAAAAAAAAAAAACAGTAAAGAAATATCAAACAAAAAAATAGAAAAAAAAGAACACGACAACATTAAAACGCAAAAAAAAAGAAGAAAAATCGAAAATCTGTGTGTTGTGGCATGAAATTAGCTTGTCAATGACGTTAGTGTCAAGAGGAAATTAGTTTTTTGTTCAATGAAAATATTAGCTTATTCGCTTTTCATGCCATTTTCGTTTTCACTTTTGCACCAGCCACCAGGAGAATAGCTCAAAATACATTAATATTTTTTGCCTGCGTCCATTGTTTCCATTCACACGCTAAATATCGGTATATTATCTACACAACATCCATCGGAGTTATGTATTTATGCGTGGATGTGTTATAAATGAGATTATATGTATGTATTTGTCTGTCGATATGTATGTGTGCTTGCATGACATTGCGATTGCGATGGCGATGGCGTACAACGGACGTCACTCGATGTTTGACACTAATTTGTATGGTAATTATTATTGCGTTTTTTCCTTGTCCGTTATCAAACGGTACAAGGCGTGGTTACTTTTTGTCGTTTTCATCAGAATATTCACGGACTTTGGAACAGGCTAATCAGAAGTTATAATTAAATAATAGAAATGCAAAAAAACTGTTTATGAATCTTGAAACCAATGGGGAAAATTAATTGTTGTTGTGACCTATGATATATTTGCTTGTATGTATTAATAGTCAGAAAACCATACTTCAAAGTTTTATAGTAAAAAATATTTATACCCGGTTTGCTACGATGTTTGTGACACCTAGAAGAAAACTAAGAAGTGTATACAATGATCAGTGTGATGAGCCTTTGGTCATGACCGTCTGTGTTATTAGTCTCTCAGTTTTTGAGTTATCGCCTTGAAATTTGTCACACGTTTACATCAACTTACTATAGCAAATGATTCTCTCACAAACTGACCGATAAAAATAAAGATGGAGAACTTTTTTGTACTCATTTATGACATAAAATATGCATTTGTGAAGGGTGTTATGATTCGATGGATCCAAAGTAAAAAATTTAACTAATTTTTTTTAATGAGTATTAGTGATCAAAACGTACCAGCATTTTAAGCTGTTCAAGTCAGATTGTTGTTGGTTTTTGTCACTGGAAGGCATTTTTAACCTAACCTTGACGGGTAAAATGTCAATGGATTTGAGAAATATTGTTAAATTTCTCAAATAATATCTATGTAGAACTATTTTACTGTTTCTCTTCTTACCAAGAGATATTTTCATTTTCTTCATTTGAAAATCTCTTTAGAATTCTCTAAGAATTTTTTAATATTTAAGTGCAATAAAACTTTGAAAACAACAAAAAACCGATGGCACTTTACTGGACACATTAAATAGCCAAGAGAAGGACATTTCGAAATCCTCTCTCACTTCGATATCATCTCTGAGAACTTGGACACTGCCACGGTTTACTTCTCCGAAAATCGGATTCTTTTAAGGAGGTGCTAATCCATTTGCAGAGCTTCTCGCTGACAGTGCACTCAAAGCTAGTCAAGGAGTGCATGACCAGCATTTACGGGGTTGCGAAAGCCTTCTGGCTTACTAGCATAGTGGAACGTAAAAGAACCATTGACATTGAGCTATCTATGCATTTTCCTTCCTCTCTCCAGCTTTCGCCAGACTAAGGTTGAAGCACCTCAGTTGCCATACTTTCTACGAAACCGTTGAATTGTCTGGAGTAGATTTTTGCCAGCTCAATAAATTTGCGGCTAACTCGAAGCGTTTTGTCAATATGTGACGATTTGTTTGATTCACATCTAGGAGTTCTAGGCTCCATGACCAACAAGCGTGTCTATCAGTTCAAGTGGAATTATTCGTGACTTCGTGAGAATTTACCTAAACTAACCTAACCAAACCAAAAGTGGTTTCAGACCAGTTGTGCGACTTCTTAAATCTACAGCTGGAGAAAATAATTCGAGCTGCAAAGCTGAATAGAGAAGATGACATCAACATCTTTGGCCATAACAACCGCGCTGTGAGTTCTGCTTTCTCCAGGTTGGACAAAGATGTAAAGCGTTCTGATATTGAAAGAGGGCAAGATGAAATATCTCCTGTCATCAAACAAACAGTCGTCGCATTCGCAACTTGGCTCTCACTTAACTGTTGACAGTTATAACTTCAAGGTTGTAGATAATTTCGTCTATCTTGGAACCAGTATTAATATCAACAACAATGCCAGCCTTGAAATCCAACGCAGAATAACTTTTGTTAACAGGTTTACTTCGTACTGAGTATGCAAATGAAAAGTAAAGTCTTCTTTTCCTCCTTTTTCGTTGAAAAATATACACATTAGTTCTCAGACACCTCATTTAGACCTACATACATGGCAGTACCTAAAGTAAAATCGTACGAATTCTATTTTTGAAGGCAATTATTGCATACAAACTTGCAAATCATACAATCAAAATTTCATCCTTATATACAGATGGGACAAATATAATCAATGTGATATAAGGTTTATTGATGTATCCATACATCACATAATTGCCTGAACTGCATCATCTCAAGAAGCTGTCCAAACATTATTCGCTTACTAAAAAATAACCAAAACCAAACAAAATTTGAAATTCCCTTATGATGTTCGTTAAATATAGCTTAAACGTGCTTAAAAAGACACAATATGCAACCAAGTAGAACATGCCACTATCATGGCCGCAAATAAAGCACTGGCACACACACACATATGGCTAACGCATACGGACTCACACGCATGCATATGCTTAAGCGCAGAAGGGTTCTTCATAAAAGAGCTAACCCCAAACCAAATACACACACACATACACAGCTAGTAGTATCACATGTACGCACACTTTTAGTTTCAAAAATAGAAACGAAATTCGCTCAAGATTTACGGCCGGCACTTTACAATCCCACTTATGCACATAAGGCCACACATACACGCGCACCAGAGGACGTCTCATACACACAAATCTAAGTTTTATCACTGTTTGCATATGTGTGTGTGTGTGTCTGTGGCGTTGTCTCTCCAACATATGTTGACAAGGAAAAATTTAAAGCCACGCATACTAAGGCTTAAGGCAGCGTGTAGTGGAAGGCGACAAATGTGTTTCATGCTTAAGAAATGCTTACCATATGGCACAAGCACATCGTATGTCTCGCCCGCTGACGCCTCGACTGACGCTGCTGCTTCTGCACAATTAACTCGCTTGGCAAATATTTACTTTTATTTTATTTTTTATTTTAGTAAAAAAATATTTTTTTCTATTTTTATTTTATTTTATTAGCTAATTTTGCATATGTACATATGTTTGTATGTATGTGTGTTAGTTTGATTTCTACGTTAATATTTAATTTATCCGCTTGTTTTGATTCCTCACAACGTTGCAGCAAAGAGAATTGAGTAAAACTGAGCGCAAATGTGGCGAACGAAAAAATCAGCATGAAATTGGCAATGCGGCGTTGTGTGGGCAGCGTGTCCACTAGCAGCAGTAAACGAATTAGCAACGAAGAAGAATTATTTCGTGTCGGTTTGCGCGCTCTTTGCTGTTCGCTCTTACTACATGCGCTCTTAGAAATATTTTTTCGCAGTTGCACAATACTACTGCTTACGCTGGGAAGTAAGAGCAAATGTTTAGTGGCTGCAAGGAAATCCTTGCTTGCCTCCCCGAAAGTATGCAATGTTTGTGGCGAGCTATAAGAATAGCGCTAACGCCATTTTACTCTTGGGCGACGTGATTTTTATTTTAACTGAGTGCAAATAGTTTCGTAAACTAATGCAGCTGTCATGCTTTTCATGTATGGCTTGCGTGTTTTTAGCTATCTTTTATTTGTAAATCCGTTATTTAAAAAAATTGTATGTAATATCTGTTTGTGATGCTTTCTTAGCCGCCTAAAGATACCATATGGCACCAGTTTCTGTAAAGCCGGTTAGCTAATTTGACATAAAATGTATTGCTCTCGTCTCTCTACCATATTCACGCTTTCTGCTACTTAAATGCTAGCCTAAATGTAGGCAACGTCTGAACTTTGGAAAATAAACTAACATTTATAATACTTTTTGTAACTACTCATCAAATCTGAAGAAAAAATTTGCGTTTAATGTGCTAAAAAGTGGTGTTTGAGTCCTATAGCCCACCATAAAAAATTCTACGTGCTGGGAAACTTTTTAGCAACTCAAAATTAGCTAGAAACAGCCTCTAACATCACAGTCTCAAAATGACTGTAAACCAGTGTAACTTGAAGTTACACATTTAGTAAATTTTTGTGGTTTCCTATCGTTTATATATTATATTTATGGTATATGTAAATAAAATACCGCTTATTATGGGCGCGAACCAAAATTTAAGCAAAGACACAAACCTCATGTGAAGCAAAAAACTAATGCACTATTAAAATACTAATGATGAAATACTAAAGATAGAAAGTTCCAAGAAGACATTTTGGAGCCAAATTAAATTAAAAAAAAACGAAGAAGAACCTGAAGCGGTTCAAGAACAACTCATCTAGAAAATACAACGGTTTAGTGAGATTTGTGGGCCAGTGGAATCATTGCTCCAAATTTCTTCTAAAAACTATGCAGGTGAGAACGTAACAGTCAATGGCGATCGTTATTAAGCCATGGTAACTGACAATTTGATGAATGAAATTGAAGCTCGTGATCTTGGCGACATTTAGTTTCAACAGGACGGTGCCACTTATCACATATCGCATCAATCAATGGATTAATTGAGAGAACTTTCGTTGAGCAGATAATTTCACGTTTTGGACCGGTCGATTGGCCACGAAGATCATGTGATATCACACCGTTAAACTTTTTCCTGTGGGGATATGTAAAGTCTAAAGTCTATGCGTACAATCTCGTTTCAATTTCGGTCTTGGAGCAAAACACACGCGTGCCATTCGCCAGTTGCCAATTGAAATGCTCGAACGAGTCATCGAAAATTGGACTCAACGAATGGACCATCTAAGACGTAGCCGCGGTTAACGTCTGAAAGATAAAATCTTCAAAGAATAAATGCCAAAGAGTCTTCTTTCGAATGAAAGTAAACACTTCCCATTACATTTGAAATTTCTGTGTTTCTTCATTAAAAAGGTAGGGAACGTCCGGATGAAGCACTAATTATATTTTTTTTTCGACTTGCTTTCTCTAACTGTTTGAAAATTGCTACAAAGTAGTAATGAAAGATGTTAAAGATAAAAAAATTAGTGTCTTTTAGACGATTATGGAACCATTAAACAAAATTTTAAAAATTTAGAAATAAAAGAAATGAATTAACTGCTTTTTGTGATTTTCACTTAGATCTTTAGATTTAAGTTCTTTGTTTACTTATTACCGCTTAGGGGTCCTAAAAGTCCCACTGAAATAATTTTTAATTAAGTTCCCTTTTCTCTGAAGTAATCATTACATTCGCCTTGCATATTTTTAATATACTCCATCGCTGTCTCCGCTTCAACGTTGCAAAGAATGCATTGTGAAAGGCACTCAAGCACATCTTCTCCCATTTCCCAAAAGTAGCGGAGTTTTATCAATGCAGCAGCATTGTTCCTTTGTAAACAATAGACTAAACTCGTTACGTGCTTAGCACCGATTAAAGTATTAACTTATAATTTTAAATTCTTCATAAAATTAATGTGTAGTTTAGAGCTTAGCGATGCGACACAAAAATCACACATACACACACGTCGCCATAAGCCGTTATATGAGCATGCTGGTGTTTGCTCTCATAAAGTGCACAGCAACGCAGCGGCATGGCGAATGCCATAAATTCATTATGCACTTGCACAGTGGGTACACAATTGGAGTTTTGTGTTTCTTTGGGAGATCTTCAAAATATTTTAAAATATTCCCAGCAAATATTTTAAATTTATGCGGAAAATCGAATGAAGCCAGATAAGGTTTTCAAACAGATTCATTGATTATTTTTTCGGGATCCCGATATTGTAGTAAAAAAATAACTGGACCGTAGTAATATTGGATATATTTCGGGATTGTAATTTTTTTGCGAGTTATGAAATTATTTAGGAAAATATCCCAATAATCTTTTGCTAGAAAATACAATCCCGAAATATCGGGATTTCAAAAAAAAAATTAAAATTTGTCTGTATACGTTTTTAATTTGTGGGATTTCATAATTCGCAAAAAATAACAATCCCGAAATATTGGGATTATAGTTTGTTCTGGGTAGTTATTTTTTGAAACTTACAAATTTAAAATAATCCATCGAAAATGTAAAGTAAGCTTTCGGGATTGTATTGTTTTGCCAAAAAACACAATTTCGAAATATCGAGATTTCATAATTCGCAAAAAATTAAAATCCCGAAATATCGGGATTTTAGTTTGTTCTGGGTAGTTATTTTTTGAAACTTACAATTTAAAATAACCCATCGGAAGATTTTAGTTGTTTAAGCAGGCAACTTTTTTATTTGTTTTAACACAATTTTTTACTGAATTTTAACCATACCAGCAATATTTTTTTTATACTGTCAGCAACTTTCTGTGCCCACTGTGCGACTTAATAACTCAAACTAGCACACACTTTTATAAAAGCACTGTACTACTATTGCGGCTACTATATGCTATATTCCCAAGTACATTTCGCAGTTGGTATTAGTGCTGTCTTAGACTCTGCCATAGTAAAACTGTTGTTGTTTTTGGCAATATCTGACTTTTCTTAGCCGAACGTTACTCTGCGTTGGCAGCAGTAAGAGCGCTTAGAAGACTGCCACGACTACTGCTGCTAATTCTACTTTAAATTTCATTAAATTTCATTTTTGTTATTCCAAGCGCGTCGGCTGGAATAACTTCTTCTTGTACTTAAGCGTAGACTATATAAGGAGCGGAATGTGTAAGAGTGTGTGTGTGTGCTTGCGCGTTGGCCACATCTTAACAACTGCTAAGCTGCTTTGTTCTTAATTAAGTCGTGTTGCGTAGCAGAGTCTATCTCGTTGTATGTATGTGTGTTGTTCTTTGCGTTGGCATCATTGGCTGTGGCAAGCTGTCTTCGCGTCGCCCGTTCTGCATAGAAATTCCTCTTAAAGTTTTTGAGTGGCTGCAAGTTGATTTTTTTGGTCATAAATAGAGCATAGCAACCGGCGACTGAAGCTCCCTCGAGCTGGCTTTATATTTATTTAGTGGGTAGAGTCCCCCAAACCACACTGCTCTCCCTGTGCATAGATTCGTTTAAGTCGCATGTGTGTGTTTTTGTTTTTCACACTCACAGTTAGACAAAAACCGCGTGCAACATGTCAATAGGAAGTAGTGCGTGATATTCGCTAAAATATAATTTTTCCATTTTTTCTTTTTGTTCAAAAACGCCCCGCTGTGCATTGAATATTTGCCCATGTGCTGTGGTGGAATATATACACAAGCCTGCCTGTTTGTTATTATATGTTCGTGTGTGTGTGTGTTATGATCGAATGTGTTTGTGCATCCTTAGGCCGTATTTGCTAGCATACATTTCGGCGCTTGTGGGCGCTGGCGAATGAGTAAATACGCTTCCCGTTGCGTGCGTGGAATTTTCATTTCATTAAAGAAATAGAAGACTACAAAGTAAATATAAAAATGAAACAAATGACAAATATATATATATTTATATATTTTTTTTGCTTGTGAATATACACAATTCGGAATTTTTCAGAAATTCCCACACTTGTGTAGCTCTCTAAGCTTGTATGTGTGCATGTTCATTGGTGTGGGTGTTGCAATGCTGCTTCGAGGTATTTACTCTTTGCTAAAGATTGCAAGGTCACGCTCAATTATTTTTAAATTGAATATAAATATATATACATTAGGGTGCTTTTTTTTGAACTATTAATTTTTCCCGTCACGAAATTTCCTTGGAAATACCCTAAAAAAATTCCCTGAAAATTTTAGCTATTAATATTAACATTAAGAACTGGATCAAGGCATGTAAAAATTTTCCTTTGAAAATACACTACAATCGTGATTTTTTAACTTTAAATTCCTACAGCTCAGAGATATTTTATGGCATCGCTTTGACTTTAGACGCATATTTCTCAGAATTGTTCACTCTAGAAAAGTGCCCAGTGCAACAAAGTCGTAACTCACACCAGCGAGGTATTATGGGGCTCTAAACCCCATTTTTCCAAGAATTTTGCATTTTTTTGTATATATCTCCTAAATGACAGAAGCTATAGAAAAAATGTACATGACAAATTTGTAGGAAATTTTATTTGCTATAAAAAAGGTTCCAGGTCAAAACCGCTGTCATTAAAAATTCTCGAGATATTCGGCTGTTTAAGTAAGGCGGTATGCAAATTTCATAAATTTCATAAAATGGTAGCCCTTGAATATCTTTAAGTTGCTCTTCGTCCCAAATGCGGTAATTCTGCTTGTTTACATATCCATTGAGACAGAAATGCGTCTATTCGCTGAACACAAAAGCGTGAAGTTGTCTGGGAACTTTTCAAGAGGCCATAGAGCGAAGCAATGACGCTGAGGAAGGTCGAGCAGCTTCAGTTCTTGCACAAGTTATATTATGTACCCTTTTTATTTAAGATGTCGGCCTAAAATGTGCCAAGTTGTTCCATACGTTAGTCCAAGTTGCTGTGAGTTACCCCGGATCGACCCTTCATGGTCTTCGTGTACACTCTCAGCTATGCCTGCTATATTTTCTTCATTTCACGCTGGAGGAATAGACCACGGTCGAATATTATCTAATAATGAATGCTGGGTCTCAAGATGGGTGATGGTGTTTGTTGGAACCACCGATATCGGATCACTATAGGCTATGTCTATACTTACAGACCACTGAAACTTTCTCATTTTACAAGATATCTTCACGAAATTTGGTTTGGACTATTTTCTGAGGTAATTATGTAATATCCGAAGAAATTTTGCGGATCGGACCACTATAGCATATAGCTGTCATACAAAATGATCGATTCTAATCACGAAACAGATTTTTTATACTGTTTTCTGTCTATAAAAATGCACCCGTGAAGGGTATTACAGCTTCATTGCAGCTGTTCCATTTTTCTTGTTTAATGTGAGTCTAAATACGAATATTTTATCTTTATCTCGAAAGAGCATTGTATTTGCTTTAATTAAATTTTCTTTGCGTTAATTCTATTCAAAAGTTCTCCTTGACTATAAACTCGTATATACAGACATACAACTGTATGTATATGTCTTCACATAACATTAGTATATTTTTTAACGTATCTATATATAAAAACAATGTCTGTAATGTATATACTAAGTGTCGCTAGTATCTTGTGGCTTTGTGATGGATGTTAAGCCAATGCCTTTAAATAAACAAAACGAAGAAAAGTGAAAGTAAACGAGAGCCTTGTATATTGACCACAAGTAAAATCACATTTCAAATAAACGCAGGAAGAAATGTATTAGAATTGAGTGTGAAAATAACAAAGCGACATATTTAATTTCAGACCATTATTTAAATCAGATGAAATATTTAAAGAAAAGCACTTTTCAAACATCTAGTTGGCATTCAGCGATTATATTGGAGGATTGTCGAGATATTTCAAAATTTTTTTCCAATGCTATAGTAAAGATTAGCCCAAAGCGAATGGAATCAGTACTCTTATGAACTGTTTTGATGAATATAAGTACATATTGTATTATAAAGAATTCAGCTGTTGAGCAAAATAGAGAATATGAGTCGAGAAACCTTGGTGGTACTCATTTTTATTAAAAAAAACTATAGAGAATGGAACTGTGTTAAGCAAACGTCATTATACTCTTAGGAACGTTGGTTGCGAGTCGTCCATCACCTCTGTTAATGATGAAAACATCAAAAAAATTTGAAAAGCTGTGCTTGAAAATCATTATGTTGGCAAGAAAGAAACAGCAGCGGCTTTCAATACCTGTCTTGGATCGACTCAACGTATTTTGGTTAAGTTTCGGGTATGAAAATACCTGAATATTTTGCAAAAATTTCCATGCAATAGAGATGACATTTAATTTTAATCTTAATTTATATAAATTTTTATGTGGTTCTACTCTGTGTATATCTAGAGCGAATTATCAAAATAATAATAATATTCATAACAATATCAATTCAATAGTCATAATAGTCTCTTACTCGGTTGAGTGTAATAATGAACATGTTTTTCATCAATTATTGCTGTTTTTCAGCTTTTCTCTTTTTCTTTGGCACTACAGCCGAGCATGAACACAATACTTCGCCAGTTGCCTTTAACTTTGCAGATTTTAAAATTATCTAAACTGATTTTTTTCCGGCATTAGTGTCACTCAAGTGTTATTTACAATATTTTATAAAAGCTACCTCTCTGGATATCTCCGTTTGTGATAATTTTCCATTCTTTCCAATTTTTGGTACCCTTGTTTTCATGTTATCCGTATTCTAGTGATGACACCTTGCATCAATTGGATTAAATTGTAGTCAGAACGGGCAAAATCTCGAAAAATATCGTCTCATATCTCCTTGAAAATTTCTCATTTTTTTCAACATTTGTTAAATTAATTTTAATGAGTTGTTGTCGATAGCGTTCTCTATTCATATTTTCACGAGGTGTTAGAAGCTTTTAATGGCATGCCCTTTTAATACCACCAAATATGGTTCATTATTTTGATATCACGCCTTGGTTAGTCGAAAAAGTTTTTTCGTATTTATAATCAAATTTCAACTTATTTTTTTTAATATTTATAATGAACTTTAATGAACCAAGTATGTACCATTGTGGTCGACGACTTCTTACAATTTTTCCGCTAGATACATCATTCCCCCAGTGTAAAACTTTCTGGTTTCTCGACGAAAACCTGCGACAAGTATTTTCACAGGCCATTCTTGAAGCCAACTTCACTCCTTTAAGAGAGTTGTGCATTGACCGAAACAAATGGTAGTCCGATAGCGCAAGGTGAGGGATGCATCGAAAATTCTGAGCCAAGCTCTCCCAGTTTTTGTCGAGTCATCAAAGATGTGTGTGGTCTAGCGTTGTCCTAATGACCGCTTCTTTTCGATTGCTTGCTTCAATCTCATAAGTTGTTGACAGTAAAATGTATGTAGAATCAATCGTTCAACCAGGCTGGAGCTTTTCTTCTGATTCCTTTCCAATCCCATCAAACACGTGGCATAACCTTTCAAGGCTTTCATTTGTTGAGCTTCTTAATTATTTTAACTCATTTTTGAATAGCTGTAACTCTTTTTCAACTTCCTCCAATTTATTTTTATTTTTTGGTTGATTGAAGCTTAACATTTCACCTTTCCAACACTATATGGTATGACACAATGTGATTAGTAGCAGTGGAGATATAGGACTGCAACGACATATGTATATTGAAAAAATACGGAAAGACTTCTTCGAGTACCCAATATATTCATCTTTTCCGCTGATTTGGCTGCTTTCAGAGTTGATATTTTGCGTTAAGGATTGTCGTAAATGCTTTTGAACGTATCGAAATGACCGTGTGAGTGACGCTTAAAGAGTTTGCGGACTCTTTCAGTGTCTGGCAACAATCTTCAACGTCCAATGCTTCCAGTTTCTCATCTTCAGACATTTGGTTAATCCAAACGTTCTTCGTATTCCAAGCTAAAATCACCACTTTTAAACCGGACAATCCTGTTTTCGGCACATTCGCCCAGCAAGATCATTTTCACCATAAATTTCTACTCAAATACGATGACTTTTTGCTGAGGTTTAAGAAAAGTGTAAGTTGACATATTTGAGTGGCAAAAATGTTGCGCTTCAAATTAATGGCATACTGTACTGAAGAATTTGTTTGAAAGAAAGGTATATGAAGTCACCTACAACTTTTGTTGAAAATGTTGCTGATGAGATTACTGAAATAAAGAAGAGACTGTTTTCTGGTCTAATGGCTTTGAGGACGAGGCACTTACAATACATTTGGAATCAGCTGACCCATAACGAAATATTTCAACGCAATGATAAGAAGCAGTATCTTCATAAATGGTCACATTTAAGAGCTGAAGGAATTTAAGTACAATACACAAAGCTATGGAATAAAGAGAATATGACAAATCTATTTACTTACAACGAAAGAAAGGTCCGCAATAATTGCGCACATATGCGCCTTAGTCCTTCTTAGGACACACGTGCGACATTTCATGTCTAATGTGCGATTCGAAAATCAAATTAAAGTTAACGTAGTTAAAGAGAATGAGAAAGGCTACAATGTTGAATGCTTTCAACTCACATCTTTATGTTTTGGGTATGAAAATTCATGTAATCCCTCATGTGCACAAAAATAGGTTTATAGGCTGATATCCATGTCAATACCCCCAACAAAAAAAGGGCGGTGCGTGTGAAAAATACAAAATTTGCTTTTGCCTGCAAAATTCATCAATCAGCAGAAATTTTTGTCATAACACCGCATACCCACGCCACTTGAATCGATAGCCTATTGTATAAATGTTTGTCAGCGTTGCCGTCTAAAATTAAATTATTTGCTTTGCATAAGTTAGTCGTACAAATCTATGATACTACGCATGTGTGTGTGTGTGTGATGTAGGAATTTGCAACGAACGTGTTGTGACTTTGTATTTCATGTTTACTACGGCTACAACCACCCATTATCTATCCGCACCCACCTTTTTGCACTTCCTGACACATCCTTCAGCCAGTTTTTTTTTATTTTCCTAATTTTTTGCACACATTACACTTTTCATTCAATTGATTTGCCGCGCAGCACAGGTGATACATAAGAAAAAGTAAAAAATAAAATAGACACACACACACCCACACAAATGAAATGAAAATTGCTGATGCTGACTTGCTGTTTATCCTGCAGCAGTAACGCCGTGCAGGCAGGCAACCAACCAGCTGACGACCCCTTTGCCGATAATGTCGATTTAAGTATGCGCTTTATTCGCAACTGAAAACCGAATAGGTGAGGAATGTAACTTCCAACTCTTGGCGTTGTACCAAACAACACCTACACCTACACCAACAGCAACATCAGCCACCCCTGCGAACGCCCGCAGTGCAAGCAGTTTCATTTTTATTGGCATCTACTTTGGAATTTGCAACTTGCTGACATGTTGATATTGACGCGAAATGAAAAGGCGGAGCAAAACGAGATGAATTTATGCTAACTAAAATGAAATTCCAACTCGTGCAACATCCACGAATACACTTTGAAATACACATACATAACGCTAATGTGGGTAGTGCATGGGTAGTCGGTTGGTTTGCATGGGGGTGAAAGGAAGGAAAGAAATTTCGTCACCTGAATTAAGTGGAGAATAGACAGAAAAAAATTCAAGGGTTTGACTGAGAAAAGGTAACTGCACAAGTGTAACCATATACTAGTTACAATACTGATGTCAAACTTGTTCAATAGTAACTAGTGTAAGACTGACTACATTTGTTACTACTCGTAACTAATATTAAATTAGGTTGAGAGCTTTTCTCTTCTAAGGTTTCAGCAGCTATTATACCCTACACAAGCACATTTCTTATATACTACAAGGATAAAATAAAATCTACAACTTGGTTTTATTGGTTGAGTCGATCTAAACAATTTTTTCGAGGATTGCAACATTGCCATAGAAAACAACCCACGTAGAATTTCGTGAAGTTATCTCGTTAAAGAAACACATTTTCTCGTTAAAATAACAAATTTTCCATACAAGGTCCGTTTCGGTTACGTAGAGCCGACTGTCGTGGAGCGGATTTTGTAGTGGTTCGATAACGGCGGTTCTCTTAAATGAGCAGCTTCTTGGTGAGAAAAAGACATTTGCAATATATGAGGTCGATATCGAGACTAGTTCGCATATATACAGACCGACGAATTTGGACATATCGACTAAGCTCTCTCTGATGTTTCCTTCTAGCACTCACTAGCCTCTTGTCACCTTAATACTCGCTGTTTAGGGTATACAAATATATCTTTCCCCTAAAGTATATTCGAATATCTTTTCTTTTTCTATAATTAAAGATATTATTAAAACTAATGTCTCTTTCCTTATTTATCTAACTATCTACAAAAGAAAAAACTGCTATAATTCTCCATTGGCCATAAGTTAAAGTTTCAGTGAGGTTGGAGGATGAGAAAAAAAATGTTACTTAAAGCAAAAAAGTTAAAAAAAAATATTGTAAAGAATTTTTTCTAGTTTTCTTAAATTAAATAATCTTATAAATAGCTAATAACACCCTTCATAGCCCTGTTAACGCAATATTAGGTGTACGACTTGGTTATAATTAATTTCGTTCCTAAATGTAGGCAACGTTTTCAGTTAAAATATAATATTTTGCGCATAAGAATACCAAAACTACCATTCTAATAAAATTTTTGTATGCAAAGAAAAAAAATTTAAAGTGAAAATATTGCCTTTGATTGGACCAAAAAGCTGTTCGTATTATAACATTAGGGTCGGTCATGTTTTATAAGGATTATTGATTGTTACTAATTTTCATATACAATGTGAGTTTTGACAGTAATTTGGTAATATTTCATTCTGTTTATACATACTAGGTCTATAGAAATATTATGGAATTTTTCATCGTAAAAATTGTCGGCAATATTCGAAGAAAATCGAAAGCACTTCGTTGAATCTTAGTCCTTGGTATCTTAGTTTTAAAAGTATTATCAAAGTATTTATTACATTAATACTAAATTTCTAGTGATAATGGTATTTGGGGCACTAAAAAATATCGTTATAGAGATGTTACTTCAATATCGATTAATCGAAGCATTTCCAGTCGATTTATCGAACTTTCAGAATTGATGTTTTTGGATTTTATTTTTGAATCAGTTCCAGAGCATGGGAAAATTTAAATTTTAACTCTCTCAAATACTTATGGTACATTTTTAAATAGAATATTAAAATTTTTTAATGTATTTTTAAATCTTCTTTAATAATTTTTAAACGGAGCGATGTCTCTAGTGATTAATTTTGTGAGGAAAACGTCGCTCTAATGATAGGAATTTGTTTTTATCCATTAAAAAAAGTTTGGTAGATATTGCATTAATCATCAACAACAATCGATAACAATAATCGATAAAAATCGATACGAGCAATCGAAAACAATAATCGATACCAACAATCGATAACAATAATTTATTAAAAGTTTGAAAAATTTCGTGCCGGATATACAGTGTTTAGTTATGTGGCAAGGTTCTTCTTCTCCACCGCCTGTAAAACTACCTTCTTAAGTATGTAAATACTTTGTACTCCATTTTGTGTAGTTAAAAGGTAATGCTACAAAACCGAAATGGGTGGTTACTCCGAACGAAGTGTTAATGTAGTACATCAAAGCACAAATTTATGCAACACACACAAACTCACATCCGTACAAAAGTATGCATCTGCATGATTGTATGTGTATACAGGTATATAAGTAGTTAGTATATGCCTGTAGCTGTGCACAAACTCTTGTGTGGTATCGCATTCTTCGATCAGCATTTCGTTTTCGCTCACTCTCTCTCTCTCTCTTAATTTGCATTTTTAAATGGAATTAAAATTCTTTGTGCGAAATTCTATGAAAAATTCACTTTGCATTTTATTTGAGAAATTCAAGTGAATTCTTTGTCATGTGGCAATGCTGATAATTTTGTCTTTTCGCTTGCGGCTAGAAAATACAGCAAAATAACTGCATTTACAGTTGATATATATACATTTCAATATAGTTATAAATATGCTTATAAATGTGGATATACTAAATGGGTGCACAAAGTATTATGAATAACGCGAAAGGTTGAAAAAGAAAAATAAAGCATTTTAGTATGAAATTATAATGATGACAAAAAGGGTTTAGTTGTTTTTTGTCAAAAATATGCAACTCAATTTTGTTTTCTCAGAATACGTATTTTGAAATTCATAATAATTAGTAATCAGCACTCAAGGGTGCAAAATTTACTGTGGGCAAAAAATAGCAAGACTTTTAATTTAAATTTTGCGCGAAAACCCCATTCTTTGAAGTAAATTTTCTAAGTTGGTATGGCTGTCAGTGACATTTGTGACAAGTGTTACATAAAAAAAATCATAAGCGTTTAGTATGCGCTTGTCTTTCTGAACTACAAAAAATGCATTCGTAGATTTTTATGATAAGTGAAATTTTTCAACGAATTTGTTCCAATAAATTTAGTGTGCGGAATCAAATTTCTGTTGTCGAAACGTTCCGAATGTTGGAAAAGGCCTTCGGTGATAATTGTTGTCGCGGGCAAGTGTTTTTAATTGAACGAGAATTGAGTGAAAGTACGATTGGTTCCAAAATCAAGAAATTTTTTCGAAAAACAGCGTCGCTTTAACGCTTTTAACAAGGCTTTTCGGCTACCACGATGTAATGAAACGTATTATTACAGGCGATGAGTCTTAAATCTACGCTTACAATCCGGAAACAGTCGATCAATCAGCCGTATATCATGAGACGAAGCCGAAAAAACCACGTCAAAAAAGGTCAAAAAACGAGGTTATGTTAACAGTTTTCTTCGATAATCGGTATGTGGAGCCTCCAAATTCCTTTCGACCGACCAAACTGTCAACTAAAAATATTAATTCTTCTACGTTACTTAATATTTCAAATATATGACTGTACAAGGACAGCTCCGTTACGTTTGTTGTTACTAGCAACAAAGGCACCTATCTGAAGCTCGGTGTGT
Source organism: Bactrocera dorsalis (assembly GCF_023373825.1). Classification (NCBI taxonomy): domain Eukaryota; kingdom Metazoa; phylum Arthropoda; class Insecta; order Diptera; family Tephritidae; genus Bactrocera; species Bactrocera dorsalis. Next base: position 23,853,861 of record NC_064307.1, on the reverse strand, counting down.
AAGTGTGTGGTGCGTGTTGAGGATTACGTGCATGTGATCGTGGAGTGCCTGATGTACTCGGACATGAGGAATCCCCAGTGTATGGGGATTAGCTGGACTGACGAACAATTAGGTTTCAGCGGTGAGATTTCCACTAGTCGGAACGTTAGGGTTGTTTGATATGTGTTGCGAGTAATACGCGTATGAAATTCAAGCCAAAGGCCTCAGTGCAGAGCAGTGACAAAGCTCGATTGCTAGTAGTTCCGACTACGAGGTCTGACTGAAGATTTAATTTGGATACCATAAAGATCAGGAGCCTTTAAAGATCCCTTCAACCTGCGCAAGCGGCACGGGCCATCGGCGATTATCGTGGTGGCTGTAGTATTGTATAAACGCAAATACATTTGTCTAGTATTCTGAGCTTTTTTTGGTATGCTAAAGCCTAGCGCAATTAAAAACATTGGCGTACACAAAAGTCTTAATCTTCTTCTGTACAATAACAACATCTCCAAGGTTTCGACAAATGTTGGCAGAATCTCTTGATAGTCACATAATCTGTCGCTCTCAAAAGCGAAATAGATGGCGAAAACTTGACTCATCTGTACCCTCTCTGATACTTTTGTTATATAAAATCGTCTACTTATATAGTGTTTCGTTTGAGTCCTCTCGCCCTTCTCAAACTAACCAAGCAATTACGTTCAGTGGAAAATATTGCCAGAAATACATAAAAATACAAAAAATCAAAACAAAAACAAAACCATTAAAGGTTCAATTATGAAAAATTTCAACATTGTCATTTATTCCATCCATATTACAAAAATAGTTATTTATGAATTCAAAAACAAAGAACTACCGTAATGCAACAGCTTAATTGAAGATTATACCCAACAAAGCCAGCAGCAACTTCATGTCGATATGCTAAATATAAACGCTATCTGCTTTGCCGTTTCGGCGCTTATTTGCAACCATGTTTTGGCAATTAAATTTGTTGGCGGAAAAATGCAGGCACACTACTACAAATGCACAAGAAGAGCGGCAAACAAGTAAGCTAAAATAAAACGCCCAGGCGGCAAATGAGAGATAATTTTCAGAGACTGTAATATAAACGTAGACATATGTTACTTTTATGCTCACACTACTGTGCCTTGCAGCGTAATGAAATTTGCTTGAGCGGCAAGCTGCTTCTGCACAACGCATGCGCATTACGTATACGCCCCAGCGTACCCACAAATATTGCACGTTGAGCTCTTAGCTGTTGGAGGTTTATATGTATGAGTGAGTGCATGCGTGTGATTTGAGTTCGAGAGTCTAAATGCATGTGTGTATATGTATTTGTTGGTGAGCAGCGCGTGTGGTGAATTAAAATTGCGTCGTTTCATTTGGAAGCCCAATAAGTGTGGTTATCTTTTGATGCAATATTTTTAATAAATTTGTCGTTAAAATTCTTTTTGTTGAGAGCGAAGTGTATTTAGTAAATACAGCTGCTTTAAAAGTTCAAAATTTAGCTGTTTCCAGTTTCTTAGTACTGATTTTGAGTCAGAAGAAGTCTTAAAAAGCACACCAAAATATGTGTTTATTGTAGTTTTAGTTGCTTAATGCCGGTTATAGGCTTTTTTGAGCACATAAAGTTAATTATAGAGTTTTTTGTTTCTAGCATTATATACTAGTCAAGAACATATGCTACAGTTCTGTAGATAGCCATACGTAAATACATAATTATATACCTATAATTTCTCTCGCTCTCTAGATGTTCTTGTCAGAGCGCGCATTGAGTACACTCTACTCAGCAAATTTTGTTTATGCGCTGAGAATTCGAGGTTAAAGTGCCGGCAAATAAACAAGCGGAAAACGAATGAACGAAGGAAAAGTGAGAAGTCGCAGCAAACAAGCATTTTTTTGTTGCCGCTTTTTGAGCTATGAATGACATGAAGTCGCTAATTTACCAGCTAATATGAGGCAATATGCAGCGTGTTAAAGAATATTAAAAAATATTTATTTATTTATATGTTCGCGGAAAAGCCTTCGCAAGAAAATGAATAAGTAAATAAACAGAAAATGTCTTGTCATTATGGCAGCAAAGACAGCAAAACATAGCTGATTATGAAATACATGCATGAGTATATATGTGTGTGTGCGTTTGTACCGAATTGAGTGAATGCTCTAATAGTCATTGACTTTAGCGCCTATTTATAGGCAATAATAATGTGAGTTTATAGCGACTGCATTAGAGGCTGCGGTTCATAGGAGTTTATGTGGCTGGTTTTTACACAAACAACGGTAAACGAAATGCATATGTGTGAATGTTAATACAAAGATGCGGCAATATTCATAAATTGATACTTATTGTGATAATATTCATTTATAATTTTTCATGCATTGATCATTATTGGATTGTTAGCAATTTTTGAAGTTCAATATGCTTTTTATCGATTATTTATATTTAAAATTTTATTTGAAATTCTTTTAAAATTTATTTGCCACTTATTTCTATTTTTTCGAAACTTTTATTTATTAACTCAAAATTGAAAGTCTCCAATGAAATTTTATTACATACTATTGTTCGAAAATATTTGTCTATAATATTTATTTTTTCTTTGCTCAAATTTGGATCATTCGAAATATGAGGCCTTCGAAAATTTTGGAAATATTTCGATAAGTTAATACCAAATTTAAAATATAGTTTAATAACAGAATTTTCGTATAAAACGATCAGACTTATATTCTAAGGGTTTGGCACTCAAGTTGTTTCAGATGGCATAAATGGGTAAGACCAAGTCAAAAATTATTATTAGCCGTGGAGAATTTTCTTATATACATAGTCTTATATGAGTGAATTACTTTCCACCCTAAAAACGTTTCAAAAATAACACTGCATTTTTTTAAAACTGAATATATCTGAAACTTCTGCATGCTTATTTTTATATTGAGTCCAAAAAAATGCAAAAAAAAATTTAGTTAATTTTTAAATCATTTCAATCGATGCCCTATAATTTCAGCTTCAATTTAAAATTAATGAAATTATTATTTAAACTTGTTTTATGGCGGAGATTTATCCATATGCTGTGGGAACACTCTAGTAAACTCTTCTTGCCTGGCTCCCATAATTTATGTATATTTTTTGTAGTGATTGACCAACAATAGTAACTGCTGTTGTTGTGGTTGAAGCGGCAGAATTCTGCCGAATTGAAAGTCTTTAGCCGGATAGACTTCCGGGTTCGTTGCGGATTCGTAGACCCGATTGTTGTAGGAACGGAATATTAACTAATATGCCATTAATGAATAATCCGCATGGAATCGGAAGTCACATATAATTATAAGTTAGCCTAGATCTTCAAGCATCTAAAATAAATTTGTGCAGATGCTGCCGGTAACTTTTTTTCGATTTTTGGGGATATCAAACTTATCTTTGAAATTATCTGAAAACTGTTAAAATAAAGAGATGATTTCAAACCTTCATAGATGAATAGTGGCACATAATATAAGGATCTTTTTTTTGCTGTGTTGTTATCAAACAGATTTGTCAATAAAGGTAAGGAAATTTTAATTTTTTCTCTATCGATTTGGGGTAATTTTCAGACCTCTTCTATAATTTTGATGAATTTTTCCAGTTATTATCTATATCTGGACTTTACAATATTACGACCCAAACTGAGCGTATTACTACTATTCGCAACACCATTACCGACCTTGAGTGTACACTAAGGCCGTGGAGAGTCGATACGGCGCCGTTCGTAGCACCTCGGACTGACGTATGGAACGACTTATGGGTATGGAAATAATTAAAATTGCTGCATTTGGGGCGAAGAGCAACATGAAGAGATTCAAGAGCTGCCATTTCAACTAGAAAAACCTACGGTTAGGTGTGGTTTGAAGACCGGTGGAATCATGGATTCATATTTCTTCAAAAATGATGCCAGTGATATATATATGCATATATAAAGGCATTAGCTAATCATTGCAGAGTTCAATTGCTTTGAGAAAACTTTCCATCTTTAATATTTACTCTCTACAGAGTAGAAAAAACACGCATGACCAACTGCAAAATGTGACAAATGCGCCAATAAAGCGATAAAGTGTAAACAAGTTTCATACATACATGTATGTGGGCACGGTCAATGCTGGTGACATTTCAATTTATCAAACTAAACCAATCATTATTGGCCAAAGTCAAACGGTGAGTAAAGGATAGAAAATAAAATTACGCGACAACCAAAGACAGTTATTAGCTAAGGCAAGCGGTCAAACGCCGTGACTGCAGTTCAAGTTAAGCATTGGAGATAATGCAAAACAAAGAGAAAAATCGAAAAAAGAAACGGAGAAAGATTACGTGTTGACAACATGGTTAGTAATGAGGGATAACAAGAAAAACTTTGTGTATACACGAGTAGAATTCAAGGCAAAAGACAAAGTCAAATCCCTTTGGGGACATAAACTGACATTGTCAATGCTGCTGGTCACAACGCTGTGTCCAATGATGTAACAGTATGCGCTGCAAGCGTTGCTAGCAAAGTGTTAGCAAGCATATACAAAGCGTAAGGCTAGACTGCAGGGGTCCAATAAAGAAACAAGAAAATTAAGCTTAAACTAAAAATAATGCACAACAAGCTGATTCGCTTTACGAACATATTGTCTTGAAAAGTATTACTGAATATTGATAATTTATTGCTGATTTTTAATATAATAAATTTAAAAGGAAATTGTTAGAAAGTTGGGTTATTCGACTGTGTAAGGCAATAATTTGTTTTGGTTAGATTAAGTATGAGCGCTGGTCCAAAGATTCCACTTAGACTGATATAAGTAGTCCTTTGTGATGTTGATAGTTTGCTAAAAGCGACAAATTTTTAAATAAAAAGCTTGGAATGGCACTTTCTATTTCTTAATTGCAACATCGTTTTCGTTAATTTTTGTATTTAATTATATTAAAAGCTCACTTCGACTTTTCTTTAGATCTTTATATATAAAAAGTACGTGTTTGTGCGCCATGGACTCCTAAACTAGTGAACCGATCTTAGTAAAATTTACACACAGTGTGAGTCCTGTACCAACCAATTTAGAAGATAGGATAGTAAAATCTATTCATAAGTAGAAAATACAGTGAAAAAATTAAATGAACGCTCTATTAAGCGGACAACTGGATAAGTGGATAGATAGGCATTGAGAAAGCAGCTTTAAATTCGTTATTTTTTCCAAAGAAATATTGTATGAACATATTCAAAATTAAACCTCAAGTCCAATCCCTTGGATTCCTTATACCGACAAAAACGTTTTCGCTTTTATTCATAACTAAAATTTTCACTATATCGAATAGTTTATTATATGAATAAAATTAAGGGGGTATTCTAGTCTAGAAATTTAAAAAAATCCATTTTTTTTATTTTCAACGTTTAACTATTCAAGAATATGTGTACAAGAGGATTTTTCAAAATTCAAATTATTTTCGGAGATATAGGCATTTTTCCGACCCGGCATCCAAACTGGTTCGGCCAGAACGCGAAACTTTAAACGCGTTTTTCTCAAAACTGACTTTTTCGGAACCATACCCACGATTTCTCAAGTTCTACTGGACCGATTTACTTGAAATTTTTATAGATTCTTCTTTATAGGCTTGTCTATGGTTGGAACTAGCCCCATCCCAAAATTTTTATTGTTATTATTTTTGAAAAATTGTTTTAGGCAGTCGCCATTTTGTGAAAATTTTTTTCCCCCTTTTTCCCCCTTTTCCGTAGTTCATTACATTGCGACATTATTCCAGATTAATAATCTTGTTTTCTTTTTGGTTTCAGATAACTAGGAGGGTTGAAATCATGGGTATGGTCACGTGGAAATTTTTAGAGACCCCGCACTTCGTCAGCTCATAACTTTTGAAATTTTTTACTTTTTTTAGTTTTTAATTTTTTTCTCTACTCTTCTAAAATTAACAAATAACTAGTGAAAAAATGGATAATCAAAGTATTAATTGCCTTTTTTTACGTCACTTTTAAAATTACCTGAAATTCATGCTTCTAGACTAGAATACCCCCTTAATATTTGAGACTAAATGAAATTTGATTAAATTTCAATATTGAAACATTAAAAACTGGAAAAATTATCTTTGTTATCAAATAATGTTTTGTTACAATAAAAAAGTACATAAAGTTTGTCACATCAAGTCAGGAGCAATTTTGAAAAACTTATCTCCACTTCAAATTGTCCAAGCAAATGCGTCTCATTAAGGGCTTCTAGGTACACCAAAATTCGGTGCTACACAACATGACATATCGCTAGAAATATAATGTCTGGCTTCTGATAGTATTTTGATTCATATCTATAGAAAATATGTTTGAAAACTTGGAGAAGTATACAGGCAAATCATTAAAAAAAATTTGGAAAAGATATATGAAAAAATTGGGGAAGTATATGGAGAATATATGTATCTGTCTCTTCCCCAATTTGACCTTAATTACTGTGCCAAATATGAGCGTGATCTGTCAGCCAGTTTGTTTACAGCAGCTGGTTAAATCAGTACACCTCAGTACAGCGTTGCGATTTTTACAATGGATAAAAATATCGAAAAAAGAATTTGTCTCAAAGTTTGTATTTCTAACCGAATCCTTGCGAATGTTGGAAAAGGCATACGGTGATTCAGTTTTATCAAAATCACAAGCCTACGAGTGATACAAAGCTTTCAAATGCGGTCGAGAGATCATTGAAGTCATGCCTTAATCTGGGCGACCTTTTACCTCAAAAGAACAAGTTTCTATACAACTTTGTGACAATGGGGGAAACTTGGATAGATCATTATATACCTGAGCCCAATTGGCACTCGGAGAACTTTTGCAAAACGAACGAAACACAGAGAAGTATATATGGTAAAAAATATTTTTTGGAATTCATATGAAGTTCTAGCGATAACGGGTAAAACAATAAATAAATTTGTTTTCTGTTTCTGAATCTATTCGACGTTGTAATAAAAGCAAAGCGACCTTACATGCTGAAAAAATTCTCTTTCACAAAGACAACAATCTGCCTCATTCAACTTGTGATTTGACTGATAAATCGACGAAAGTAAGCTATAAACATGGGTTCATTCCTTATACAATGTTCTAACCTGATTTGGCCATCGGCGACTATTTTCACTTTCCCAGAGTCAAAAAACAACACTGACAGAGCAATTCAAGATGAAAACAAACAGCTGTCTTAAGCCTCGAAGCTTCATATTAACGAAATGGTATCGAAGTATCGAAATATTGAAGAAATATGAAAAAACGATCGTTAACCCAATTCCATCACCTTAAATGGAGATTATGTCGATGCATATGTAGAGTCATATTGTCATTCATGGAAACTTTGTTTCTATTGTTAGGCGAAATACTCGTCAGTCTATGTAATACTTGCTTATATATGTTCCATATATGGTATGTAACTTACTTGCACTAATAACATTTCACAAGATTCTCAAAATACCTTGTATGTGCAATATGATTCCAAAAGCGACTTACCTGCAAAGAGACATGAAGAAGAAAAAAATAAAATTTAATTTGGATTTAATTTATAATTGCTTGCACAGACACTTATGTTTACTATGCTTGTAACGGTAATTCACAAATAATTATATTTACGATACAACATAAACATTTCGTATTATTATTATTTAGCTTAAGAATTCACAACCGAAGCCATTCACATTTCAATGCATGTATGTATGCACAATTATTCTGTATATGTATGTATGCATTTAAGTATGTGTATTATTGCCTGTGTGTAGCTTTGTTTGTTTGCATGTGTGGTTGCATGCTGTTTAGGCATTTCATTTGCGACAATTTATGGGGCTTAATATGTTGTTATGGTCATAAAGTGCAAAATGGTCGCAATTAATCAAAGTAAATTTTTGAAATAAGCCATAAAATGAGTTCAAGGATTTACACATTTAAGGCAATGCAAATTGCATTGCACATACAATTGCAAACATTCACACATATGTGGCTACATATATGTACAACAAGATATGCGGATGCGTAAATTCCCGTAGACGCATGCGAGTGATTATCGGGAAGAAACCGCCTGGCAGTGAGGCAATTATGCATATATGCAGACAAACAAACAAAGAAGCAAATACAAATATAATATATGTACTTAAGCACATACATATATTTCTGTGGTATGTGCACTTGTTTGTTTGCCGAGTTGATCGCTTGCATGAATGACAGTTCTATTGGTTGTTCTCGTCTTTTGTTAGTTCGGTTAAATTTGTTGACTGATAAATGCAAAGGAATGTACGTATGGAGCTGTGTTCAAAATTCAATATCGCAGATGGAAGAGTATTAAAAGCAATGATACAGGGTGGATCAAAAGTGAAGATGCTTGTCATTGAAAATATTTCTAAATAACAAAGCAACTTATATTTGTGTTAATTTTTCTTTCATCTCGAGTATCGATTTTTGAAACTTAGTAAATTTAGATTGCTGTTATATTTCAAGATTTAACCTCTGATATGTTGGGTTTGGTTAGGTTAATTTGGTAGGCCAATGAGCCACGCAAGACCAGTTTTGGTTCTTTGCGATTCGGTCTTAGTTCAGTTACTAGGTCCATGAGGAGTAGTCATCCTTTAGAAAGCCTGCGCTTGATGCGAATTTTAACAGACTCTGAGGCCTCACTATTCATGGTTCCTCCTGTGTATCATACCGTGGGAGCCCCAGATGCTTACAGCGTGGATTAGTGTACAAGAGATGCTCCATTGTTTTTCTGATGCCACGCTCTAGATATTTCCTGCAGTCCTCTCAGCCCAATTCTGTGGGCGTATGTTGCCACCAGATAGTGGGCAGATGGTAGTCCGATCATGTTCCTACAGTCTCCTCTATAGAATGCCAATAGGGATTTTGTGTACTTCCGATCCACCGTTTTGCATATGACTTCCACTTCTCCAACACACTTCCGGCCGATATGAGATACGAGGCTGTCTACGTAAATGTTGACTCTGGAGTTGCCTTCAGGTGCATTAGAGGCCAACTCAGCAGCTTTCGCAATAGCAAAGACCTCAATTTGAAATATACTGTAGTGTAAGTTCTCATAAAGACCAGCAAATAATTTATGTCAATTCGCCAAAGGTAGGCAAAAAAGGTTTGTCGAGTCATATGGTGATCAAGCTCTATCAGAAACGACATGCAAAACATGGTTTCAATGGTTCCGTGATAATGATTTTGATGTGAGAACTTAAGAACGTGGAAGACCACCAAAAAGTTTGAAGACGCCGAACTGCAAGCAATATTCAGTGATGATGATAATTTGAGTAAAAAAATGCAAACCATGCTAAATGTTGCACAACTAACAAATTCAGAAAGCGATGGGAAAGATCAAATGCCACATGGATTGAATGAAAGGCAAATGAAAAACCGATAAGACCCTTGTGAAATTTTGCTACAAAAGCACGAAAGAAAATTAGTTTTGCATCGAATTTTAAATGGCGATGAAAAATTTATAAGTCTTAACTATCCTAAATGGAGAAAATCATGGATTAATCTGGTGCTGTCGTATTTTACCAGGCTTGGAACCCTTCCGATTACCATTTGTTTTGCTGTCTGATGTCTTTGGGACATGAATTGGCTGAGCAGCATTTCGATTCCTACGTAGTAGATGAAAATCTGATTGGTATGATTCAAAAGAACGTTTCTATTGGCATGGTATCCACAAATTGCCAGAAAGATAGACAAAATGTGTAAAAAGCAATGGTGAATACTTTGAATAATTTTTGTTTTTACGTTCTTACTCAAAAATTAATATTTCAGTTGCACAAAAAGAGCTCATTTCATAGCGGATGTTAGAGACTTTCGACTGCAGAAAATTTATGTAGATACAGTTCAAAGATAATTAAAAATACGAAATGAGTAGTTAAAGTTATGATATCTTGTTTATTAGTTTTGCTCATTTGTTTTATTTCACAGGGTTCACATTGATTTGAACTAGTCTGTATTTATTTATGGTATCCATCTCTTGGGCTTAATTCAACTATCGCTCAATTTCGATAATTTGGTATTCATTGTGAGACTTGCCCTACTAAAAATATTTCCATAATAAAGCCAATCTATTGTTGTACAAAATCATGCCATCAATAGCTAATTTGGAAAACCTACATATAAAGACACAGAATTTTGTGATTTCGATAGAACACGTTACACATATTACCCACACACTACAACAAAAAGCAACAAATGACTATAAGTAAGCATAAAATATAGTATTTAGCGCCTGCAAGCCGAGAATTATTTGTCTATTTATAAACTTGGCAATGAAGTTCGTAGAAAATCGGTTGTATATTTTGGCAATTATTGCTTTTAATATACTCGTTGTTACATACATTAAAATGATTGAAATAAACAGCTTAAAGCTTTCATTCATGGAATAATGTCTGCCAAAATATTTCAATTAATTAATTCTATGAAAATCAATAAATTTAGTAAAAGCTTCGAATCACTGGAATTATAATAAATGCTTTTATATAGGAAATGTTAAATCTATATATATGTCTAAGAGTCATTAGGAGCAGGAAGTATTTGTATACTGAACACTTGCAGAGGGGAAAGAGTTTTGTTATTAATATTAATTTGTTCAAGATAATGAGAGATTAATCCATTAATCCTCTTTGTGGTGGAGAACTGATATCTTTGTTCAGAGTATTCAATAAAAATTTCCATTATAACAAGCTTCCAAGCTTAGAATAGTTCATTTATTCATATGGTGTATTAAACTGCCTCTACTCAACCTTCCACCAATTGACATTGCAGCGGAAAGCTCTGCAGGGACATCAGATGCAAGATTGACGGCGTTAGAAAAATTTACCATAAGATCCTTCGAACATATACCACATAAATCTTGAGCTTTATCTCGTAGAGAAGACGTAAAGTCACATCGGAATAGGACGGATGGCTCAGGAACATATGATCGGCGATCGTAATTTGAAAAATCTACACAGACGGACCAAAAATGGTTGATGGAGTGGACACCGGAATTTATTTCCCGTATATAGATCACAACTTCAAGTTTTCATAATAATGCACTATATTTCAGGTGGAAGACTTTGCGGTTAGGAAAGCTGCTAAGAAACCTAACAACGCAGAAACCAATATACAGGGCTTGTCCAGAAAGTAATAGGACTGAGTCGATTTAAACAAATTTATTGAACCAATCGTTACAATTTTTTTTTAAATTTTCAAAATAGGTTTCTTCTTTGAAGGCGTCACGAAATTCATTCTCCGGAATAGCCTTGAGAGCCGTGATGCATGCTGCTTGGATCCGCTCAACTGTCTCAAAATGCCACTTTGTCTCGGGAGCATACTCAAAGATCTATGACTGCATTTTTGGGACCATCTTCACACACACCTTGGGCATGTTCAAGTGCTCCGTCACAATGTCATGAACTACAGCGGAACCAAACGACGGTCCCAGTTCAAAACTTTGCACACACGAGTTGTCGGTCGGTCGTACAATCTAACTCAAACCACAGTATTAATTTCCATAGTCCCTTTGCAGTTCACTTTCCTTGGGTCATCATCAGTGTTCCTTGCAGTAGTGAATATATCACCGATCGTGAATTAGAAACATTTAGCCTTTAAGCTAAATGATGAAAACATTCGACCAGTAAAGGTTTTAAATATTAAGAGGTCATTTTATTTGATCTAGACCTTGTCGGCTTAAGGTTTTAGTTCAAGGGAATACAATTTTGATAACATATGCTAACAATCCTTAGATACAACTGACTTGGCGAGGGCGATTCGATAATGGCTTAGACCTACCAACAGACAGTGTCGCTATCCCAAGAGAAGTTTACTATCGTGAAGTACATTATCGTATCGTATTATATATAATTTTCAACCCGAACGGAGTCGTAGTTTTATTTTTCCCAGGACATTGGGTCTATGTAAGCGAAACGGACCCGGATTTTTATCCCACCAAGGACAGTACACTCAACATTTTTCTTCGAAATTATTCAAAAATGTCTTATGTTGCTACAACAACATGGGTATCGCTCATGTTCATACTGGATTACAAGAGTGACCGTAGTGTCTGACGCTGCTTAAGAGTAATTAGAACCAGTTTCTGTATAGTTTTGCCTCCTTCGATAAGTAATGGGTCCACTGGTACACTCTAGAGATCAGTCTGAAGCAGAAATTTAGGAATTTTGGTTACGAAAAAATACGGCGGTCTTTTGCTCACCCATTTACTACAGCATATCGCATAGTACATAGTATCGAACGAATTTGTTTACTTTGATAGTTGGTTTGACAGTTAAATCTCTGTGCACTGTCATACCTCTAAAACCCTTATACACATAAATAACCTCCTCAATGGCCTCCCGTCACTAGTGAGTAACGCCGCGTAATAAAAATTTTCACAATTTGCCAGCTCGTGTCTACTTATGGATTCTTTTTGTATCTTCATGGTATTTTGTTGCACAATAAATGGCAGAAAGTGAGCCGCTGGATTATTTTATTGTAGTGCACAGCAGCATTGTTGTTGTGTTGCACTGAACAAGGCAAATTGAATTACTGGCATGTGGAATGCATTTGGTTTGGTTTTATAAATTTATTGTACAACTTGTCATACACACATGCAGCTCGCTTGGAATGCATGTGAAACTCGTGCAATTGGTTGCGCTGAACTTGTAAACAAATAGCTGTTATTGTTGCTGTGCAAAATGAACTCCTTTTTATGCAAATTATTCGAACAGACATTACATTTCATTTATTTGAATTAATTTCAGTTTTACGACTATAATTTGATTTTCATAATTAATTTTGTGAAAAAACGGAGCAAACGAGTAAACTCCGGGGAGCACATGTTGTGTTGTGTTTTGGGGAGTGCGAAGAGTGTAAAGGAAATTGCTTTTGGTCAGAAAAAGTATGGGTGTTGAGCAGGACCGTAGATATACTTACTTGGAGCGCTTGCTTGCTATTGAAGAATTGAAAAATTTTATTTTTGCTTCCGAAAAAGTCTTTCTTCTTAAAGCTTTAAGAACGGTGCCTTTGAGTGAAGATTTGTCGGTGAATTTAAGAAAAATGAAAAATACTTGTAATTAATCAATTCTTAATTTTACAAGAGAATTTTACGCTATGAAATCAAAAAAGCTTTTGAATGCTTTACCCCGTGACTTTTCTTACTTTTCGAGGCCACGTCAGATGGATGAAAGTCAAACTGCCTCGTTTATATCCATCATGAAATATTGCATAAGGGAAAGCTGTCATTGCAGGGAAACTGTAGCTCACTACCAGAGAACGTAGGGTAACTTTCTATGTTCTATGCTCTCTATTACTACTGCACTGTGAAGCTTCAGATCAGCTCAGCAAACGTTGGATACTATCAGCAGCTGTGCAGTTGCAAGATCTTTCTCAAGATCTCAAGGTAAATTGTAGAAGGTCTAGTTAACCTCAACAAAGTCCATCTCTCAATGGTTATAGGAGTTCTAATTGGATACTATTCAGTCTGGATTCATGCAGCGCGACTGAAAATTTGACCGGAAACCAGCTGCATTAGATGCTTGAAAAACGATGAGCTACAATCATCTCAACAGCAGTTCCTCGAATGTTCCATCTTTGATAGATTGAGGCAGAAACACCTCAGTTTTCATACTTTAAGTACTTTAGGACATGCATGTAAAACAGAGGAAAAAGAAACAAAGCACTTAAGAAGATTGGTGGTAGGTTCAGGCCGTTTTGCCGCCAGTTGATATCCAACTGCAGGACGTTTTCTTTCAGCTTCACAAAGCACTGTATATAACATTTTATGAGTGATCCCGTGCTATGTTGAGAGATCAGCCACGTAACCTAACCTAACTTAACATAAGCTGTTGGTGCGATGAGTGCTGTATTTGATAACTTCGAAAAACAACTGGGACAACGGGACTCTCCACGAATCATATGTTTTACCAGAGATTAAGAAACATGCGAAACAGAAGGTTTCACTTAGCGAATTTGCTCTGAAGAAGGCGAGGACTGCTGTATCGACGGGAAATTATGATGAGTTCTGGGATTGACAAGGTTGGTATCGACTAGCTGGAGAGGGGTAATCGAGCTGATTCGACGCCATATTGTACTAAAACCGGTTGCAATAGGCTACCATCCATCCAACATACATATTCTCTAGATTTACCCTTTGCGACTTCTTTTTATTTACAAACGAGTAAAAGTTACAGAATAGATGCCATCGGGTAGAAATTTGAGTTGAGCGAAGAGGAATCGCCGTCATGAAGACCTGCTTTACAATTTCGACTACTTACTAAGTCAAAAAAAAGAATGATGTGTGACGAACCGAATTAACATAGTGGAAGTATTATAAGGATTCTGTTTTCAATAGGTTTGATTACCATAAGCTGGGATAGAAACTTTGAGCTCGGACTTAAGTGTTTGCTCTGAAAATCGCAAACACAGATTGTTCTACAAAATTATCCTGTAAAATCATTCCAAATTGTAAAATAGCATATATAATTTTCATTATTGGAATTCTGACTATTTTGTGGGTGGTTCAAATGGGCTTCATCAAATACCAAAAAGAAGAAACGATAAATGGCTAGAAGTGTCAAATTACAAATTGCTCACGTGTGAATAATTAAGAACATTTTCTGATTTTCTCGCACCATAGTATGGAATGCAAGAACACAGGGTAGTCAACATATACAAAATATATAAATATTGCCCTCATTAATTTTTCAACATTGGCAATTTGTCGCATAACTTTGGACATAAATATATAATTATGACTGAAAATGTATCATTTATAAAACCATATTTCATTAATATTGTTTGTATATATTCACAAATATTTGTAAGCAAGTATGTATGTATATATATAAATATGCATTTAAGTATGTACATATCTACATAATTAAGTACAGGTATATGGCAACAGCTTGTGGCTTTGGGCGCACATTTATTTCCCTTTTGATAAATCGACATTATAATTTGTCCATCGATAATGAGCAAATGTTGTTATAGACAAACATACACAAACAAAATTACAGCTACGTGGCAAGTATGTGTATATGTGTGGTATACTGAGGTCCTCAAGGCAGCTTAGTCATATTTTTGGCAAATTTTTGTTGTATAATTCCATGTTTTGTCGTTTGTTTTTGCTATGCAAATCGCTTTGGTGACTTATGTATTTACTATAATATATGTAAGTACATAAATGCCTATGTATTTAATTATTAACATTTTTAGTGGAAATACTAGAATCAATTTGTTTAATTGCGCTAATCTTATTATTGACAAAATTCAACATAAAATACTAATGTGTAATCGTTATAATTATAATTAATTTAGCTGTAAGTGGTAATTTCCTCATAACAGACGATATTAATAGCATTATTTGATATATGAGGTTACTGTCAAGTTTTTTGTTTATAAATATGTATATAATACATACCAAATAACGGTATAATATAAACAATATTTCTATAGTATAATATAAGTTGTGCATTTTAAGAATTTAGCTCTTGTTTAACTGTTCCAATGCAAGCCATCTAGAGATATTGTTGCTACGAATGGGTAGTTCATAGCCTTCCTTTTGAGAACCACTGCTTATACATACGTAGGAAATTTTGTGTGGGGAATCAAATTTCTGTGGCCGAAACGTTCGGATTATTGGAAAAGGTCTTTGATGAAAATTGTTTGTCGCGAGAAAGTACTTTTGATTGGTTCAAATTATTCAAAGACGGTCCAGATTGCTATGACGACGAATCACGTCCAGGACGGCCATCAACATCAACTGATGATTAACCCGTCAATAAAATAAAGAAATTATTGAGAATCGAAGAGTAGCGGTCAGAGATCTTACTGTCATAGCTGGAATATTGGAAGCATCAGTGAAAATCATTTTAAATATCATTTGGGCTTAAGAAAAGTGAAAGCACGATTGGTCAATTAAATTTTTTTCTAAAAAAAAGTGTCGTGTTAATGTCTGTGAAAAAATACTTTTCGACTATCAGGATGTCATGAATCGTATTATTACTGGCAATGAATCTTAAATCGGAATATCGTGGCAACAGTGAGCCGAAGCCAAAAAAACAACGTCAAAGCAAGTCAAAATCAAGCTTTTGTTGACAGTTTTCTTTGATTACCGAGGTGTGGTGCACTCAGTATTCCTTCCGATCGGCCAGGGAATACTATTCGAGTGTTATGCGTCATTTTTACGAAGGTATACGTAAAAAGAGGCTGGAATTACGGACCGACAACTCTTGGTTTTCACACCATCGTATATTGCATTGATTCATCCCGAGTTTTTCGCCAAATTTTCAACCAACAACAAATGGACCTGAAATTTTTGAATTTTGACATGACTTTCTTAGGAATATTTGTCGGGTTAATACTTTGTGGACGAGGCTGAGGTCAGATTTTGCCTTTTTTACAAGTATATACAGGGTCTGGCACTCGAAGTGTAACCAACTTCAGACCGTTCGCGCAGCCATCGTACTGGAATCAGCTGTTTATAAATTTGCTGAATGACAGTTCGGAGTATTGTGTTTTCTGACGGAAAAATTTTTCCAATTGAGCAATTCGTAAACTCTCAAAATGATAGGGTTTACTTGACCGACCGTTTATACGAGAATCTATGTCATCGGTTGGCCACCAGGGGGCAGCACCCTCCACAAATAATGGTTTGAGCCGCTGTCACCGCAGATGGGCGCTCTCCAATTGTTTTCATCGAGCCTGGCGTCAAAGTAAATGCGACATATTATCGGGAAAGTGTTCTGGAGGCTGCTTTGAAGCCGTGGGCAAACAAACATTTCGGTCGCAAACCATGGACGTTTCAACAAGACTCAGCACCGTCTCACAAAGCGCGAGTGAACCAAGAATGGCTGAAAAACAACGTTCCGAACTTCATTACGACCACACAATGGCTCTCGAATTCACCAGATGCGAATCCAATGGATTATTCTCTCTGGGCCATTTTGGAGAGCAAGGTCCGAAGTAAAAAATACACCAGTCTCGAGATGCTGAAGAAAGCCATTGTCCGTGAGTGGGCCAAAATACCGGCAAGTCACATTCGGGCAGCTTGCGATTCGTTTTTTGACCGTCTCAAGGCCATAGTTAAGGCAAAAGGTGGTCATATCGAGCAAAAGTGAATTGGTCCTGAATTTATGATTATTTTCACACATTTTGTACTTTAAAATAAATAAAAATAATTTTCCAAACCGAATTTATGGCTTTTTTAATTAGCTATAGTGCTTCGAGTGCCGGACCCTGTAATTTAATAAATTATTAATTTATATTACGAAAAGGTTGCAAAATTTGAGAATGAACTCATATGATTGTCCAACCTATAGTCTATCCTGCGATTTATAGAAGTTTAGACCATATCATTGTGTAAAAGAAGGGCTTAAGAATTTTTTCATTTTCAGGTGGCATGTTTTTAATCAGATTAGTGCAATTCAGTTAAAAATCGAATAGATGAAGTAACTTATTGTTGAATGTACTCTCATCTATGTTTCAGAAATTCTAGAAGCTTTGAAGAGTATATAGAAAGGTCAGGTTTTGCAAGGAGGAAAAAATAATTAAGCTTTTGGCACTTTTTCATCTCTAAATGAAGTACTTTAGGCCCAGTAGTTTTAAGAATTTCTAAGTTGTATTGTGAAAGTTTCTCGATTAGTTAAATATTGGACTCAAATAGAGTAGAAGTGGACTTACTTATATACGGTTTTTGTAAATATAATATATAATATATTTATTTTTAATACATACATTATAACAACGTTCCAGAAATACCACACATCACCTTGTAAAACAGCAGTTCATATTTATCTTGCCAGTATTTATTATTGTTGTCACTTTGGTCCACCTGTAGGTGAATTGAAAATTGAATGTGCGTGAGTTTGCATGCAATTAAGGACTTTTTAACTAACCAACACACACGCATACATTCACGCATACAAACATGCAGCCATTTAAGCTCAACTCGACCGAAATGAACTGTCGCTACTTTGAAGGTGCGAATGTGTGGCACTAGTCCGTAATATTAGCAACAACAATGTGGATGGATGGACAGTAAATACTGTTATGCTTGTGTTGGCCGTTGCAAACTTATTTATTTTCCGTTTTTATATTTTTATTTTTTGTTGTGGTGGCATTACTTTAAGCCACTTCGCTCACTTGTGGCCATTTTGTGTGGCAATTTAAGTGCCATTTTGGTTTTTGTTAAGCTTAACGGCTACTTTAGTCAGTGTTTTACTTATTTTTTTTGTTTGTACAATATAAGTGTGTATATACGCTGTATGTAGAATTTATGCAACAAAAAAAAATTGTAGTATGCGAAGAAATAATATATATGCCACAGAAGCACTTTCCCACGTGTCCCCTGATTCAACGTTGAGATCGCTAGTGATTTTATAGTAATTGTGAATTGTAGAATAATTTTTTTTCAACCATTCGTTTTTATTTGTGGTGGTCCGATTCCGGTTTCGATTAATTTTCCCACTATCGGCTATGTATCGGCTTCCTCGCGCATTGGGTAACGCTAAACGACCTGTGGCCTTCACCGACTCGCTACGGACCATCAAAGTATGACCGACATGGACTATTTTTAAGATGATTCGTATTAGTTTTTGGATTTGGTTGCGCTGGTAGTGGTGGTATTTTGATGCCTTAGTATGTAGGGGTGACACTCTATACAAATGGCTGGTGGGTTCATGTCACCGCTGCCTTCGTGCCATTAAACCCTTGCAATCCTCAAGGTGTGTTCCCCTCCCGTCATCATTAAGTTGATGTGATGGGTGCAGATTGAACGACTCCCTCTTTGCGTTGGTCGGCTCTGAAAACACTACCTCATAAGGGCATGCCTCCAACCCGAGTTTGACTTGATCACTGAGATAACCCTGGGGCATGAAAGATGACTAGGAACAGGACCGGAATAAGTCCATCGGCGATGGCGCGCAACAATTGAAGCTGTGCTCATCTACTTTATGGAAGATTTTGTGGGGTTTCAAAATCCAATTTGTCCTATGTTCGGTAAATGAACCCAAAACGAGGTGATTAACGGTATCGATTTGCACAAGAAAATTTTGCTCAATAATGGAGCTCACTTTTGGTCGAATGAATACGTTAGTTAGCAGAATTGTCATACAATATTTAGAGTGATAATATCCACAGTAAAAAAGTCGCTGTTTGCTGTGCTCTATGGGTAGAGGGTATCATTGGTCTATGTTTCTTAAAAGATTAAGCCGGCCACAATATTACAGTTAATGGGAAACGCTATATAGCCATACTTAATGAGTTTTTGTGCCTGAATTGGTGAATTCTGATGTGGACGACCTTTACTTTCAATAAGGCGGCGCTACAGACCAAAAAGCCTACGAAAAAAATCAATTATTGAAGAAAATTTTCCTTAGCCTATGGCATGGCCTCCAAGATGCAGTTTATATGAAGTCACTTGTCTACGTGAATAAGCTTGAGTAAACTGAAGCCTAGAAAGTGAATATTCGACACGTTGTTGCTGAAATGCGGCTCCAATTGCCAAAAAAAGTGACCGTGAATCGGGCATACCGGCAAGAGTTCATTCGCACCTGCTGCCGCTTCATTTTGAAGACAAATGGCAAGTCTTCTGAATTCTTGGTAACATTAAATTAATATACATATATGCGCTTTATTTCTTGTTGAAAATCTCAAGTCTAAAAAGTCACCCTCTACCCACAATTTTGTTGATATTCGTCAAGTAGTTCTTGGGGTATAGAATTTCACCGAAAGGTAAGCTTTGCTACGCCTATTGTCCACTTTTCAGGTCCTTGTGAAGCCCTTCCGTATCTTGGATTTTAAAATTGAATGTCTTCTGAAAGAAGTTTTGTTCAGAGATCTCAATTTATAAATATTTATACCTATGGATCCATTCACTATTGCTCAGGTTCTAAAAACCAGTGAATGAACCAAGAATCTTGATAGGTCATATAGAAAGTGATGTGACTATACGTGCAGAGAGACAAGCTGAGTCAATTTCTTCCCAAGAAGCTATAGAATATAGCTGCCATACAAATTGAGCAATCAAAATAAGGTTCTTGCAAGGCATCTTTTGTATTTGTGAAGGGTATTAAGCCTTCGGTGAAACTGAAGTTAACACATTTCTCATTTTCGAATATTACGCGTTCCTGCTGAATATTGTGTTTTTTTGTTCGTGCAGCTGCAGCTGAATACAATGCTGAATTAATTTGCGTATAATTTTAATAAGAGTATTAAATGAAAAATCTTCGCAGCTTTTACATGTGTTGTTTTTTTCTTTCGCTGTTAATCTCTCTTACAAATTATATTTCACGAGCTTTTGTGCGTTGGATTCATAAGTCCACGCCACGCGCTTCTTTCATATTATAGTGGTAAAAACAAGCGGAATGTGGTGTAACATCCACAGCCTCTTCAGCCAGTCAAACCAGCCAAGCCAGCCATTTATTATATATGTAATTTGTATGTATGAAGCATACAAAATTTATTCATTTATTATCGAATTTACGAATTATGAAAGCGGCGTTGAGAGCCTCATTTCGCACGCACACAATGAAGGGCTTTACACGGGCATATACAACTGCATATATTCTCGCATTAAATATATAATATATTTTATATATTTACGGCTGCGTGTGTGTAATAAAAACCGAGTTATATCCACGAAAAGTCGCCGTACAAATTATTCTGCTTTCAATTGCATTCGAATTGCATTTTGGCAGCTCGCAGGATTCGTTTGTCTGTCTGCTGTTGTCTATCTCTTCATTGCCAACTTTCCATCAGGCGGCCGAGGTACGCACAGCAAAGCGGGATTTACGCCAGACTCTCGGCAGAAGCACTAAAAGCAGTGAGAATCCTTACGCCGCACATCGCAACCAACACAGGCGCACATAGCCGCAGTTGAAGGTATGTGTGTGTGTGTGTGCGTAAGTGTGAATGCATTACCGTTGAATTGGATTGACAGCAGATGAATTGCATTCAAAATTATTTGCTCTTATATTCAGAGCTTTTTTGTCTCGAAGCAAAAAATATTAAAATTGTGAAAGCTAAAGAAGAGCAGAAATCATCGTTTAATTGGTGTAAGTGCGAATTAATGAAAAGCGTGAAATGTTGGGAGAGCGGAAAGTGTTGAATTGGCTTACAACACGAAATGAAATTGAAAGAAAAAGGTGAAAATTATTATCTTTTTTTTTTGGTAGTGGCGCAGATTTTGGTAGGAAAATGACTTAAAGCATAACACCATAACCTAATTTGGGAGTGATTTCTTTTCATTGACCAAACGGCGACTTTAATTAGCCTCATCAACTAAAGAGTAAAAAAAAAAATATTTTTAATGCTAATTAAGGTCAACTAAATTTTGAATTGCGAGAAGAGCGTGGAATATTTTTGCTGGTAGTAAATATACTACTAATTTAGTTTTTAATAAGCGAGAAGTGAATGAAGAAAGTAAAAGCCGATATAGTCAATTTGATATCTGAAAGTAATCCCTGAACTAGAAATGATACCTTATTAAATCAAGAATAAATATTTATAATTTTTTTTTTTTTGGATAATATAAGGATAGAAATTGTGACGAGGAAGACGGTCTTTTTTCTATTACTTCAAGAACGAAGAATTTTATAAAGATTTTATCTTGAAATATGAAGAAACAAAATGGTAAACAATTTAGTGTAGAAGATCGATTGTCTAGGAATGCTCGAAATTCGGGTCTCGACACTAGAATACCCTGTTAAAAGGTGCTAATCAACTTTCATACATTTTCTTTACTGGTTTATGATCCAGAAAGTTTCGTGCCCGTCAGTTGATTGAGTCCATTGCAGTTATAGTGTCTTAAGGACAAGTAAGGACATTCAAGTAACAAGCTTCTTGTATTTTTTAACAAACGATTTACATTACTTATTCATTCTAAAGCACTTTGGATTGTCTAAGTAGTAAATTTTTTCAAGATACAATATGAAATATTGTTGGTATTGGTTTTTAGTAGGATTATGAAGTTTACTATAGAATCTACAAGGTGTGTTCCAAAGTAAATAGGACTTAAAAAAACCAGAAAAAGTGGTTTTCTCTACAAAATCAATTTATTTTATTTAAAATAGTCTCCTTCTGCTTCAATACATCTTTTTGCACGGTCCAAAAGCATGTCGAACGAGTGTTTTAGCTCGTTGGCCGATATGGCCGCCAGTATGCCGGTGCAAGCCTTTTGAATGGCCTCTTTGTCTGCATAACGATTGCCTTTCATAGGCAAATGCATTTTTCCGAAAAGTCGCACAGTGCAATATCAGGTGAATACGGGGAGTGGTTAATGTTTAAAATGTGATTTTTGGTGAAATAATCGGTCACAAGCGTCGAAGCGTCGTTAGTCAATTTGTGCGGAACAAAACGTGCACACACCTTCGTAAGCCCAAATTTTCGGTCAAAATACGATAAATCGATCTTTTGGAGATGTTCAATTCGATTTCCATGAATTTCAATTATGATTTCGGCTGATTTTTGATGAATTCACGCACAGTTTCGATGGGATTTCCGGTGATCACGGATTTTGATTGGCCCACATGGTGATCGTCGTTTATGTCCTCACGACCACTTTGAAAACGTTGACTCTTTGTTCGAAGCTCATTTTCGCACCAATAACCCAAACATACTGACACTTAAAACGCAATAACTCTCCTGAAATTCTCACTGGACAATCGATAGAGATAGCAGATTCTAACACACTAGTCGGAAAAGGGACAAAAAGTCCTGTTTACTTTGGAAAGCACCTTGTATCTGACATTTTTCACCTTGCCGTCCATTGTTATTTGGCAGAGTTCTCCAACTAACCGCTACCCTGGGGCTCGGCTAGTCAGAAGCTGTATAAAACGAAGTCACAAAGTTCGACCCTCGACTTCTTCAACTGTTGAAAATTTTTAAAAAAGTGAAAGTGTTAGAGAGCTGGCAAGAAAGCTCGAAACCTCTCGTGAGTCCGTTGTTATCACTACACCAGATTAGGATTAGGCTAAGTTAAGTTTGAGCTTTCAAAATCAAAAATCAGTAAATATATACATACAAATATATACATTTGCCTTCCGCATTTCAGCTTACAATTACACAAACAACCTCGGTTAGCGGCTTGCGATAGCCAATTATAAATTGCGCACTTGACTGGCCACAAAGAGCAAAATGAGAAGCGGGTAATACCCATGTTTTTACACCATAATGAATTGATTCCATTTTAAATTGTTTGACAAACTTAAATGGAGCATAAAATTAATTTACATATTTATATCTATGTCAACAGGGTGTGTGGAAGAGTACAGTTTACTATAACCTCAGTGGCGAGTAAATTTCTACGCGTTCGACCAGATTTATTAATAAATATTTACAGATAACTGCATACATATACTTTATACATAAATACAAAGGCATATATACACATATACTTATGTACATGTATAGTATATATATACATATGTATTTATATACATAAAAAGGTTATCGCAAAGCGTAAATAATAATGTTAAAATAAAATAAAGCAAAATGGCAACGGAAACACATTTATATACTTGTAGATATAAATACAAATACAGTTATGTACCTAACAATTCGTACATAAGAGAGCAAACAAAAATGGCAAACAACGCTCATAAAAGCAACTATAGATTTTATTTTTTGGTAGCGAATTTTTACAAAATTAATATTGACATAAATAATTGTGATGGCGGTGGCCAAAAATGGCTGTTGTTGTTACACAGTTGCCCTTCGTTGTTGCTCAGTTTGTTTGGCGGTCGCTTGTCGTCGTCGACGCGCCTCACTTCGGCACTTTTGCCGGCGAATTTATGGCGAAACAGCCACAGAACGCACACAATCGCATGCACAGACATACATACACATGTCAACTATACCGTTATGTGTATATTCGCGCTTCGTCGGCTGCAGCATTGTTGGTGAATTGCAATTGTTAACAGCAACAAAATGTATGTGTGCTTTCACGGTCTGCCCGCAGCAACAGCAACAATAACAACAACAACGACAGCAAATAAGTAAATAAATAAAAATATAAAATAAAGTGTGCAAAGCGCAAAGGATAAAAGCAGGCATTTTTGTGGAAAAAACTTCGGCTATTAAAGCTGTAACAATATTGCCGAGCACACATTGTGGCAGTGAGCAACATATTTTGTAATTTTTCTTTTAATTGCTCCGCTCAATTACAGCAATTTAAAATGCGTTCGGTACATACATATTTTCAGTTTGCCGAAGCCATAAAGATGGAAGCATAAATAATGCGCAAAAAATAATTATTGTTAACAGTTACTTTGGCTGTAAATTCATCTAGACATGTGTAACGGTATATAATGGAATTTTTCTTTCAGCGCAATTGTCTACTTTTATAATCGCATATGATCGCTGTAATCGAAAAGGTGAAGCATCCTGCTGTTTGAAAGTTTCTGTCGGATCATAACTCAACTGATTTCTAACAAAAAATATTTCAAAGAAAATTTCAAAGAAAATATTTTTTATTATATTCGATAATTGAGAAGATAATTCTTGGGGATAATCATCTGAATTGTACAAGATAAATATATGTAAAACCGTGGTTGACCTGGCGGATGATGATAAGTGACGATCTGTGGTAAAATTCGCTACACTGTGGATCATAATAACTTCGAAGCACCTGCGTCTGCTACGCAAAAAAAAAAAGCTACAGAGAGAAGGAACGTGTCATGTCTAGAAGTTTACCCAAGCGAGGGTTTACATAGAAGTGGCCACAAACGATTATTTTACATTTGACTCAAGCAGCTCATGACCTCCGGTCTTAGACCAAGTTTCCCCCGAGTAGCCAAAAAATATACGTTTGAAGGCGAGTTAAAGTGAGAAGGCAAATTATCCCTTCACGTAATGTGGGCGGGGTTTGGTACACGCCACGTAAAAAACACTCGTAATGAAAAGGACACAACACCCTCGGATGAGAGACCCCTTATTTGGTGACGATCATGGCAAACCCATTAAGGATAACGATTTAATGGCATTCACCTGGATTGTCAGCTCTTTTAATTAGTGGGAAGGTGACGCTGCCCAGCTGGTTGATGTTCTCGCAAAAGTAAAGGCTGACATCAGCGCCGTCCAAAAAGCACGATGAACGGGACAAAGATTTAGATAAGTAGATCCTTGTAGGATTCACTACAGTGGTGATATAAAGGGGCGCAAATTCGGTGTGGGATTCGTGGTGGGAGAGAGACTGTGTCGCCGAGTCCCGGCATTCACTCCGGTGGATGAACGTCTAGTCACGATCCGCATTAAAGCGAAGCTCTTCAAAATATCGTCGATTTGCGCCCACTCTCCAACGGAAGAGAAGGGCCATGTTACCCAAGTTGTCTTCTAGAACGCCTATGAGAGCAGTCCTCGACATAATGTTAAATCGTGCGACTTTAAGGCCAGGATGGCTAAAGAAGGTGTCTTTGGCACAACAATAGCCTTCAATGCGTGTTGCGATTCTTCCGTTTAATGTCTTCAATTGCTTCAAACCGTGTCCCGGGCGGTCCAAGCGATCCTTTGGGTTTGCCGAATAGTCAAAATACACGAAGCTAAATCGCGAATACGCTGGTTGCAGTACGATATTGGTCGAAAATTTTGCGAAAACCTCAAGACGGTGTATTATGGAGGTGCAAAATCCAAAAGTTGTCGACCCATAATTCCGGCCTCTTTTAATGAATAGTTTCGCGCAAACGACGCAAAACACTCAAAATTAATATTCATAGTTTGGCTTGTCGCCTGTATAATCGAAGAAAACTGTCAGCATAACCTTGATTTTGATCTGCTTTGACGTTGTTGTTCCCAGTTCGGTTCACCTTTGCCACGATATTCATTTGATTGATCGTCTGTTTTCGGTTTGTAGGCATAGATCCATGACTCATCGAAAGTAATAGTAGGTTTCATGACATCCTGGTAGTCGGAAAGCATTGTTTAACAGACGTTTGCGGGACGCTGGTTTTGGAAAAGTTTCATGATTTTGAAACCAATCGTGCTTTCACTTTTCTTAAGTCCAATTGATCCTTCAAAATGGGTTTTACTGATCCTTCCGATATTACAACGATGCCAGTAAAATCTCTGACGGTTAATCGTCTATTCTTAAGCACCAATTCCTTTATTTTATTGACGTATTGATCAGCAGTTGATGTGGATGGCCATGCTGGACGTAGTTCGTCGTCATCGCGTTCTAGGCACTTTTTGAATAATATGTACCAGTCAATAACACTTGCTTGCGACAAACAATTATCACTGACGATTTTTTCCAATAATCTGAACATTTCAGCTCCGGAAGTTTGATTCTAGACAAAATTTAATTCTTTGTTGAATAATTTCACACTTCATAAAAATCGGCGAATGCACTTTATGTGCTCCAGAGAGAAGAAAGACAACACAAGTGTATACTAAACACTAAATATTTTTAAAAAATGTTTCCACAAAAGGGCATTCACGAGAAATTTTTAATTAATTGTCTTAATATTTTTTGCTCAATATTTTGTTCTATGTAATGGGAGTAAAATAACGTGTGAAACGAGAGCATATGATTAACTTCGTATACAAATACGAACTAAAAAATAATGAGGTGAACTTTTGTGGAAATAGATAATTATAAATATATATATATATATATATATGTATATATATAATAAATAGATAAATACTTTTTAGCAAAGTAAAACTGCGAAAGGAGTTGTCAATGCGTTTACGACAAACCACTTTTTCCCTTGGCATAACCGATATCAGTACTTTGTTGTTTTTTATATGAAAGGTTAATATAAAGTGTGTTAAATTTTAATAACTGAACTTGTGAAACGTGTTTCTAACCTGAAAGTGTGTCCCTAAAATGTTTGCTATTTCAAAAATTCCCAAAATCTAGTTCAGCTATTATCACTTGCCGGCAGAAAAATGCAGCACACCCACATTCATATTATTTGTGTTGCATACTGTATAGGAGGGAGTAAGTAGACGGACATTTGTCTCACATCCCGAACACTGAGCGGTATATGCGTATGTATTTGTATGTATGAATGTGTTTCACGTTGTCAGTTTATGATGATGGACCATTTTAAATGGTTTGCCATGGCGTAACGGTATTAGTATGCGGGTGTGCGAGGGATGGCAGTCGAGGCGTGGGTTAGAGTGCGCGCATACATAATTTGCCAAATTACTAAATAATCACGAATTTTGCAAATTGTAATCGTTGTGGCGCGCGAACAGCATATTTGGTTAGCAGTAAATGCGCCAGCACTTAGAACAACCGTCACTTTGTGTGCACCACTGCGTTTGTGTGTGCGCCTGTGTGTGTGTGCGTGGTCAAACTAGCATAATGTGCATTGTAATCAAGCGAAATGTTGCTCGTTTGAAATTATTTTCACTAATGTACTATTTTTATTACAAATTCACAGGCAGCAAAAAGTGAAAAAAATGGTGAAAAAATCGGTTTCATTAAAATATTACATTATCACCAGAAAAGTAGTGAAATACATGCACAGCAATTAAAAGTTATAATCGGCATCATTTTAATGAAATTAATAAATAACTATCAGTTTAATGCGTGTCTGGAGGGTGACGAAAAAAAAAGCGCTTGCTGGCGATAAAATAAATAAAATTAATTTAAACACATAAATGTTGCATAAATAAATTACAGTTTACATTTGCTGCATAATCACATTAATTTTGAATTTTTTCTTTGCGCGCATATGCCGTTATTTGGTTTAATATTAAAATTAAATTTGCATTAACACCGCGTGCATTAGTATTTGCTCATTTCATGGCATGCGCGGCATAAAGATAATTTGATAAAAATAAGTCAATCAATAATTTAAAACAGTTTTTTGGTTTAATTTTACAACACAATTGTAAAGAATGCAAAAAACGCGAAATAATATAAAAAATGCAAAATAATATAAATTTTGTAATAATAAATAATAATTACATAGTTGCATTATATAAAAAATAGCGCAATTTTTAAGTAAAATTCATAGCGAAAAATGCAATTTGCAATGTAAAACGTTATTTTTTCTCACAAATAGCTCATTTTCCTGCATAAATATGCATTGCTGCTTACAATATGAAATGGTCACACGGGGCGTATGAGTTACGAACATTTGCGAATTAATGTCAGCGGGTTAAATGCTTGGTCAAGTTATTTTAAACAAGTAAGGAGCAGATAAGTTCAAGTGGAATCAGATTTTAAGCTCATAAAAATAAATTTATGTACTTTTCTCTCTATGCCGTCACATTTACATTATTGGTCATTGAAACTATAACTGAAATTATTTTTAAAATATAGTTTTTTTGATGCAAAAACGTTCCTAGAGGGACATTTATCAAGTTAGCTGTCAAAATGAACGTATGAGTTCGACATTTACCTTCAGTATACTATAATATTGCAAAATACATTTATTTCCAAATCTCCGTTTTCAATTTTCACTATCACTTACGTTGTGAGTTCTGATACCGTTATTTTAATTTTGCCGAGGTTAGGTCAAGTCAAGAAATTCAGTTGATGAACTACATAGTTACGTTTCATCAGCGATTTACCAAAAATCGGTATGTTAGCGCCGAGATAAGATCGGTTTTGCCATAAAAAATTATGCACAGGCGACTAGATGATCTGAAGGGGTCAGTAGGGTAATGTTTTTTCATTTTTTTTTTTTTTTTGCATTTTCTGTTCCCTTATACCCTTAGAATTAATGTAGAAACCCACTTTACCAGTGGAACGTTTCGAAAAAGGCCCAAAAATATTAATACCGCTCGACGTTCGGAGCGCTCTGGGTGCACACCTCAAACTTTAAACGCGTTTTTCTCATAACACACTTTTTAAACTGGCGGTCATGATTCTGGTCGACCTACTCAACCGATTTGCTTAACTTTTAAAATGTTTACAAAACGCCTGGCTATCGTCCCTACTAGATTCATAATTTTTATACTCTCGCAACAAAGTTGCTAAGGAGAGTATTATAGTTCCGTTCACATAACGGTTGTTTGTAAGTCCTAAAACTAAAGAGTCAGATATAGGGTTATATATACCAAAGTGATCAGGGTGATGAGAAGGTTGAAATCCGGATGTCTGTCTGTCCGTCCGTCCGTGCAAGCTTGTAACTTGAGTAAAAATTGAGATATCATTATACTCGTAAAACTTGGATACTTGGCTCCATAAGAAGGTTAAGTTCGAAGATGGGCAAAATCGGCCCACTGCCACGCCCAAAAAATGACGAAAACCGAAAACCTACAAAGTGTCATAACTAAGCCATAAATAAAGATATTAAAGTGAAATTTGGCACAAAGGATCGCATTAGGGAGGGGCATATTTGGACGTATTTTTTTTGGAAAGGGGGCGTGGCCCCGCCCCCTACTAAGTTTTTTGTACATATCGGAACTGAACGGAAACTACTATAGCTATGTCAACCAAACTCTATAGAGTCGTTTCTTTCAGGTTTTTCCATATACAGTTCAAAAATGGAAGAAATCGGATAATAACCACGCCCACCTCCCATACAAAGGTTATGTTGAAAATCACTAAAAGTGCGTTCACCGACTAACAAAAAAGCGTCAGAAACACTAAATTTTACGGAAGAAATGGCAGAAGGAGGCTGCACCCAGGTTTTTTTATTATTAAAAATTGAAAATGGGCGTGGCGTCGCCACTTATGGACCAAAAACCATATCTCAGGAACTACTAACCTAATTAATTTTACAGCAAAATAAAAAAAAAATATGTAAATGACGGAAAATGAAATCTCAATTATCACTTTATCATGCGAGAGTATAAAATGTTCGGTGACACCCGAACTTAGCCCTTCCTTATTTGTTTATATTGCCAATTTAGTAATTACAATGTATAAACGATAATTAATATTATTTGAGCTTACCATTAGTCACTTCAGAGGTGTGAGTAAAAATTTGGCACTTACCTAAAACGAAAAGTAAAAAAAAAGATATTGTAAACATATGTATGAATTTTAAATTTTGTTAATCCAAATACTATAAATGTTTTTTGGAGGTGTTTTAATATACGAAAAATACAGTGTAAAATTTTATTCAGAAGTAAATTACAGACACTTTGCTTCAAACTGTCAATGAATTTTTTGTTTATTTTGAGCTATCAGGTTTAACATTTTAGTTTTTTTATATATAGCATTTTCATACATACTTAAAGACTAATGCAGAAGCCTCTGAAAATGATAAAAAAAAACAGTAGGGTGAAAGCCATCGGAAATAAGGGAGGAAGTAAGAAATATTAAAAGGGAAAATAATCTACACTCGATCGCTCTTCTTGTATAAACCTAATACTGAAAAAAATTTTAATTTTCAATGAAAAAATCTCAAGTCAAAACATCAGATTTTTCCAAAAGTTAATAGGCCTTATACCCGTTGAAATAACTACTTTCTGATTGTATAAAAAATATACAGATACAATATGTCAGAAAATACAGACAAGGATAGCAAATATAAGTAGAAGGAAAAATTATGAAAGAGGTATACTATATATACTAGTATAAAGAAAGGGAATGAGCGAAGTTCCTCCAATGTGACGACGGATGTGAAGAATGAAGGTCATGAGAACATTAGTTTTTAAGCATTACCTACTTAGGTAACACTCTATACAAGATAAAAGAAGTAGTCAAAAATTATGAATGAACCAATTTTTTCATTCGAAATTTTGAGGAAAAAGTTAGGAACACCAGTAACACGATATCTAAAGCTCTGAAAAAAACTATATTTGTCGGCAGAGGACTTTCAAAAAAAACTTTCCTTGAGTATTTTAAATATGGCCGGCCACTAATATCACTGAATCGGTCGATGAATGCATTAAATTTGTTTAAAAATTTAAATACAAATTAAGTGCTGTTGGCTTTAATGCACAACGATATTGTAGATTAAATCGTTGCCTGTACATGGATATGTGCGTGTATTGTTGTTATATATTTTTGTGATTATATATTATGTTCCATAAAATATGCCTGCGTAATATGATAAATAAGTCTCAAGGGTTTAGCAACGAGATAGCAGTTGTAAAATACGTTTGCATATGCTTTCAGGCGCCTGAGGGTATACTACGATTTACATAATTAGCATACGGACAGGCTGAAATTGCGCAGAAGCAGAAGCTAAATGTTTGTGTGTAAGAGTTTGCTTAGCACTGATTTGGCGATTTTTGTCGAGATGTTGCGTTGCAATCTGTGAAACAATATGATAAATACACAACTCAAACCCTGGGCTACTGTTCCAAAACAGTTTTTAAACAGTGGTTAGTGGAAATTTATACAATATATCAGATAATTATACGTTTGGCTTTGTACTATAGTTAAGGGTATTCGAAAAAGTGTCTGCCATTTGAAAAATAAATCGAATTCTTAAACTGGTGAAATGCCTGCCATATTTAGTATACTTTGCAAACTGGAATATTTTAATCAATTGCTTTTCATTAAAACTCATTTTAGTCGAAATATCTTCAAACATCGATAATTAAAATAATTTACTTAAATTTTCTAAACAAATTCCAAATAAATACAAACAGTGAAATGCTAAAACTGTTTCACGTCGTTTTCATGGTGCTACTGGTGGCCATAGCATTAGCTCTGAATCAATACTAGATCCTACAGGGCAGTGAACGATTCTTCAGATGTTGCTGTTGTTATGCCATCAATGCTGATGATGAGCTTGCCGGTGTTGCTGTGCATCTATAAGGTGATGTAAGCGGGTGTACTGGCTGGCTCTGTATGGTCTTATTTAGTTTTAATTGGGCAATTCGTGTTTGAGTGCCGCTACTCATTGTAATCTGTGAAACAATATGATATATATACATTCGAAGCTCTGGGGTATTGTTTAATGTAGCTGTTAAATTATTGTTAACTGTTAAATTATTGTTAAAAGAATTTTGTGGTTAATAAATATGTCTGGTTTATGTTGCGACAGAATTTCAAATATATGCTCTTAATAGTGCTGATGAAGGCTAGTAAATTAAGAGCTTTAGAATAGTCAGGACTATTACTAATAAAATCGAGCATTGGTTGATAGGTAAGGATATTTATTTGTTAAATTTCGAATGCCTAGAGAAACAGAAAATAATGAGAGTTATGAACTCCAAAACGAAGATGATAGATTTCGGAGAGCAACATTGCCGTCAAAATCTAAGAAAGAGAGGTATGCTCGAACTCTCCGCCTAGAACTGATAACTATAAAGAAAATAAGCGGCGGAATATCTTCTGATTTGAAGCTGTCCTGTACAATACCCAAAAGAAGATGTGAGCTTTTATACCATCCGACCATATATGACCCGCACTGGTTCATTTGCACTGCGCAAACCAAATCGATGATTTTTTTCCTACAAGATCGTTGATCGAAATATGTAAATAGGTGTGTGTTTGTTAACAATTTATTTACAACACGATCAGTTGGTCTGACGATTTTTACCAGGAAAAAAATTTGGTAACTGGTTTGGTTAAAATGTTTGTGTTTCTAATGGAATCACGCTCACGGAAACGGAAATATTCAAAAGTCCAAACAATTAAAGAAACAGGCTTGAAAATCGTCGTGTTGGGATCAGAGATACATCGGAGGATTTCAATATCTTTATGGATCGATTCAACACATTTTGAACAATAAATCTTAGAAGTCGCTTGACAAAGTATTTGTAGACTCCACATTCAGCAAAAGTACCATTGCTTTGGACGAGACGTGGGTTTATGAATGTGATGTTGAAACTGCCCAACGAATGGCCCTCAAAAATAAGGCGATGGAGAAAATCCCATGTCAAAGTGGGTCAATAATCAATGTGATGCTCATTGTTTTCTTTGATTACCATGGTGTAGTTCCCCATGAATTCATTCCGCAGGGGGAAAAAGTGAGGAAGGAATACTATTGTCGTTTTGAGGCGTCTACGTGAAAAAATTCGCCTTTTTTGTGGGCAAAAAGTTATATGAACGCATGATGTAGAGAAGAAATATTTGCATTGAAAACTCGAGTTTTTCGTCTGCTATGGGTGGTGGGTTAACTCTAAGTGTCAGTGAGGAGGTTGATGGTTTGAGTGTAAATGGCGGTTAGTGCGTGTCTGATGTTTGTTGCGTGTGTAGTTTGGTCGGCATAATATTCGATGTCGACGTAATCAAAGATAAACCTCTTGATGCTCCTAGGAGGCGGCTACGCTTCAAGCAGACAACTGCAGGAAATATTTCAGCAGAAACTTTTTGGAGAAGAGTAACGTGTTATTTAACCGAAAGCCTAAGCAAGTAAGCGGTCTCACTATGTAGGTGTTCGAAAAAAGACGCCAAACGGCACCCTGTAATGATAGGAAAAACGATATTCTGACACATCTGAAGCCTCTTTTTGATTTAAGGTTTTCTTGCTTCGCTGTACTTTGACAATAATTACGGACGTATGTGCTATGTAAGAGCAAAGGCTGTCAAGTGTAACGCTTGTAATCTTAGGGTTGTTGACATTCGGAATTTTAACGCCATCAATGTTGGTATTGAGATCCAGTCTATACTCCTTCGCTCAGTTAGCGAATATGGTCGTTTGGTGGGGGAGAGTGCCAGGCTATTTGCATTAAACAAGTAAGAAACATCGGAGAGCTAGCTGTTTAGTTTGGAACATATGTTATTGATTCCAATATCTGACGTCAATATAGTGTAATTATCTGAATATGAGGTGATGGAAATTATCTTTGGTTGTTGACGAGTTTCGAAATATATAATATAAGTTAAACAGAAGCGAGGAGGGGACTCCAAAATGTGGAACCCCCTGTTTAATTCAGTATGGATGGTAGCCGGCCACTCAATTAGTTCATGGTCCACCTCTGCAGCACTGGAAAGACCGTAGATTGTTGAATATTCTCTTGCAGGGTAGTGATTTGTAACATTGTGTTTCTTTCTTTTGACAAGTTCAACTATATCTGGATCGACCTTTCACAGGGTGGTTTTTGATTTAGGATTTAGACGATTTCGCCTTGCTGATGATACTCTGAAGTACCTCACCGGAAAGTAAATGGCGATTTGCGTAGAATCAGGTTAACAGTTTTTTTGGTCTTTCGGTTTAAAGATGCAGTCTAAACTGCCTACTAAAATAGCTCGCGCATTTTTTTGGGCATGACTATCGCGGTAACAAACCTCTCATGCCGCGGGTGTACTGGAAGAAGTACTAAAACATTTGGAGTAAACGTAGCGATGAGTCTCTTTATTATTTTGTTGGCATATTGGAAGCTCATAATATTTTATAACTAGAGGCAATACTGAAAGGGTCATTAAACTGCAGGCCATATAATGTTCTCTGACATTCATGCGTATGTTTTATATAGATCCGAGTATTTATAAAAGTATTTCCCACTTGAAGAGTTAATCAACTTGTTAATCTGATTTTCTAACTTCCTTGTTTAGTATACTTTGCAAACAAGGACATTTTAATCAAAAGTTTTTCAATACTCATTTTAGTCGCAATCTTTTCAAGCGCGTCGATGAATAAAAAATTTAGCTCAATTTGTCGACTAATTAAAAATAAATAGAAATAGTGCAATGATAAAATTTTTCTACGTTGTTTTCACGGTGCTAGTGGTGGCCATGGCAGTCATGGCTGAAGAAGAGAGTCCAACATCAATTTCAACTGACATGCCCTTAGAATCCTCAGAACCCTTACCACCACCACAAGTGTTAAGATCGGTATCGGACTCTGAGGAAGGTGGAGAAGAAAGTCCAAGTGCGGCAGAGTCATCTGGTGTTACCGTTGTTGCTATGTCGCCACCAATGCTGCTGATGGGTCTATTGGTGCTGCTGTTCGTCAATAAACGCGGTGAATTCATTAATTTCAAATTGTTGTAATGGAAGTAATCTAATTCTGGAAATGTTCTCCTATAAAAATGCTGATATTATATTTCATAATAATTTTGTTGTGTGTGTGTTGTACATTGTCCACCAACTGCGACATTAAATAAATATAATATAATAAAAATAAATGTATTTTAAGCAAAAATCTGTATTGTTCGAACACGTGTTGGAAGTAAATTGTTGTGGACGTATGAGAACTGCTTTCAGTTATTTTTCAGAGCGGCTTGTTTGAATCTCTCCTAGCCAGCGGCTCAAAATAATATGTATTTACTAATTAAGTTTCCAAATAGGCTCTTCGATCGAGAAAATTATGGAACTTGCATTTTGACTAAAAGTGGTTTCTTACATAAGTGAAGGGTAGTACAGATTTTTGGGTATTTAAAAGCCTCTGCGAGACCTGTTAGGGAGATTTCAGTGCCTCTGTTATCCTGAGGACTTGTGTTTCATATAATTTTGCTTTTATGGTGTATTATATCTTTCATAACAAAAAACAAAAAATATGACGAAGATAGCAAAGATTTTTTTCCAAAAACTTTAAATAAAATAATTTAAGCATTTCCGAACACGTAACATGGGTTGCGAGTATGGGTAAGACTTCCAATAATTTCAAAGTTGCTTAGAAAAGCTTATTTTCCAGTTAGACGAAATTCTTGGTGATTCCATTTTAACAGTAGAAATACGGCCCTTAGTGAAACCAAAACTCCTAAGTGTGGATCAGGACTCTGATCCATCGACAAGACACTTAGAACGAGCTGTTGAGACTTCCAGTATTGATCCCATTAAATTCGCTCGGTACAACGAAATGGTGATATCGGAAAAGTTCCCTTCTGAGTGTAGCGAGCGTTAATGTGCGGTCTTATATTTTATAGTCTGATGTACCTTGGCTGAACGCTGAAATTTTGATATTTTTCAAATAGAATATATCGCAAATGTAGCGGATAATGGTCAGCGTTTAGTGGATATACTTAAGGGCTTTTCAATTCTCTTTATCAATATTAATATTTTCAATTGCTAAGGGTTTCATCTGAGCGGTACTTAAAATCATGCAATGTTTTTCCCATAAATTTATTGGAACGAATAACTGTATAGTATGGTATTTACAAATCGTTCAACTTTATTACGAAAGTTCACGTTAATTAAAGAATGTGTTTAGTGCGCTTCGCTCAACTTATGGTCAACATAGTCCGTCTATCCCTCATCTTGAAACCCACTATTCATTACTGGATAATATTCGACCGAATAGATTATGTTAAGCATGCAGAGAAGAAAATATAGCAGTCGTAGCTGAGGGCGTACACGAAGACAGTGAAGAGTCGATTTGGCGTCGTTCTCAACATCTCGGATTGACGTTTGGAACGACCGACTTGGCGCATTTTACGTCGACATCTTAAATTGAATGAAAGCGTACAAAATACAGCTGTGCAAAAATTGATATCGCTCGACCTTCCCAAAGGACATCGCTTCGCTCCGATCCGACGTTTTCGAGCCAAATTTTGTTCAGCGATGAGGCCCATTTATAAAAAAAATGTGGTTCGTCCATATTTCTTTAAAAATAATGCCGGTGAGAAAATGACCGTCAATGGAGTCGATTATCGCGCCATGAAAACTATTTAATGCCTGAAATTGAAGCTCGTGATTTCAACGACATTTAATTTCAACAAGACGACCACATGTCAAATCAATCAATAGATTTTCAGTGAACTCTTCGATGGGTAGATAATTTCATGTTTTGGGCCGGTCGATTGGCCTCCTAGTTCATGTGATATCACACCGTTGGACTTTTTGTTGTGGGATATTTAATGTCTACGATCTATGCGGACAAGCCCGCTTCGAATCAGGCCTACGAGCAAAACATTACGCGCCACTTACCAGTCGAACGAGTTTTCAAAATTTAATTCAACGGATGGACCATCTGTTGATGTGAACTCCGAAATGGAACACCTTTTGCCTTTTCTAGGTGACATCCAAGTTTCTTTGCTTTACTTGTGCCGTTTACTTTTAAGTTTTTCTCCAAATATACGAATTTTATAAATATTAGAGATAACAGATTATAGAAAAAACTGTTTTTTAATCAATATTATATTGCTGAACATACGCTCGAGACTAGTGAAGTGATGTCTCGATTCTTTATTTATGACATTAAGTTAATTTATGATTAGACTGGTTTAAGCGCCTATCCATAGCAAAAGTGAAGGATATTGCAAAGCTGAAGATCTTGCTAGATTTTATACTTCCGTCTCACTAGTGGCAGCTCCACTGGTTTCTTGTGGTTCATTACTGGATGGTTGGGGCTCAGCTGTGCTCTGCACGAGCTAAACAGATACCCGCAAGGTCCAGGGTAAATCATAAGGGCTATAGTGAGCACTTCGTTCTCAGTAAAGTAAAGAGTTTTGAGTAGTGGCATCGTATTTTAAAAAAATTATAAAGTCGTGCTCAGATACAAAAATATTTCATATTAGCTTTCGTCCGGGGTTAGTTAGCAGTGATTCGAACCACCTATACCTGCTGACTAACAGCATTCGTGGTGCAATCTTTGGCTAACAAGTCTTCTGGTAGATCACGATGATTTTCTATACACTATGTACATACTATTTCATTACAAGTCTTAATTTTTCAAAACTTATGAAAAAAATGTACGTTTTCATTTTTGATGGTAGATCTGTGAAACGAAACTTGGTAGAGCGGAAGAAAGAGGTGAGTAATACCATCTTATGTAATGAGGTAACGAATATTCTCTTATATCGAATTCAATTCGAAACCTTTTTTGGTTTTCCGTCTAAATCTCTTAGTAAGATAGCTACATTCAAAGGTAGCGAGCAGAGAAATGACGAATCGATCAATCTGTTTCTAATATTTATGCCCGGTCGAAATAACTAATATATCAATTACTGGTCCATAAATCAACCACTCGTGCTTTATAAAGAAACATTTATATTAAGAATACTACAAAAATAAACTTGCTGGCATTAAATTGCAATATTAAAAAAAAGTTGAATAAAAATTACATGTCTTTCTTCAAATTTTACTGTCTGTGCCTTAAAATACCCCAACTTTCAACTCACTGCTATTTTATTTTTATGGCAAGCAATCGTCTAAGTTAGCGCTCTTCCATAAATGAGCGTACCTTTATGCCTGCTTATTTATGTTCCCGTATTAAGGTAATTTTTTTAGCATTGCAACAACAACAACGCAACTTTAAGTTGCCCTTGTATCTTCATGCGTTTAATGTATTTTTGTTTTTTTTGTTACATTTATTGCCTACTCAATGCGAAAATGCGCAATAGGTAAACAACCCTCCATTATACCCTTAATGGTGAAAGAAAAAAATGTTATTACCGAAAAATCCAAAATAAACATCACCATATATTACAACACACAACTGCCTCTGTGTTTGTGTGTATATGAGTGCTTATTTATTTAACTTTATGTTGCTGAGCATTTAACTTTATTTAAGGAATCGCTATTTTGTATGTCTAAGACATGACGCTTACTCCAACCCTCAATCACCTCCCAAAGTTCTAGTGCACTCCATCCACTTAGTGTCATGTCCTTTAAAGGTAGCTGTGGAGCATTCCCTGCAGGCGTGAAAATAAAAATATTATCCTTGGAAAAGTTATGAGCATTTAAGTATCTCAGAATGTCAGGTGCAAAATTTGACAGGTTGTTATCGATCGTCGAACATTCAGCGATTTGTTGTTTGTATGCGTGTGCTTGTGTAGCAATCTGAAGTCATGTGTGTCGTGCTCAGATATATTGTGAATATACTTTATATATATACATATATATCGATTATGTCTACACAATGTATGCAAATAACAAAGTGCCTATTTAAATATTTGCGTGTTCCCTAGGAAGGCTCATTTTGCACGAAATAAAATTTGGAAAACGACTTTGCATGAACTTTTGTGTTTCCAATGGAATCACGGCTAAAGAATCATTGAAAATGTTGCAGAAGTGTTTTGGGAGTATTCTATACTGTTTCAGTGGTAGAAAGCATTAAATGAAGTTTGTGAAGCCATCAAAAACCTTCCAACGACTCGCTTATCCACATCTGTTAATGAATAATGTCCAAGAAAGTTTAAGAAACCGTGCTGGAAAATCATTTTGTTGGCATCAGAGAAATGACAGAGGACATCAATATCTCTAATGAATCGGCCTAACATATTTTGGTTATTGTTTCGGGTATGAAACGTGTCGTTGTTGTACCAAAAAAACTCAACCTTTTACAAAAAAGATGTCCGTCGACAACCTTGCTGTGGGGAAAATGACGCCGAAACTGTCCAACAATGTAGCCAATGGCACTGAAGGCCTCCCAGCTGAGACTTTTGACAAGTGTATGGAAAATTGAATTAAGCGTTGGTGTGCTTGTATTGGCTCAGAAGGTGATAATAAAATTTTGCATTGGAATAATGAAAAAGTGTTTATTTTGTAAGTCCGGGTCAAGTTTGTTCAGATGGTATGAAGTTATGAGAAACCAAATGAGCTAGTTTTCATTTGTATGATCTCTAGAATCATGTGGAAAGAAGAAAATCATTGAACATTAAAGCAAATAATTAGGTTAAGAATTACAGACCACAGATGTTGTAGAAGCATATCGCATTGCGAGATTAAAAAACAACCCAAATTAGTTACTATTAGCTGAAAATGAGCTTTGGCAAGCAGAAATTTGTCTTGTCCGACTTGTCTTTGGCATAAAATAGAATTTTTGAACATTCTGTTACAGAATAGATCTCATTAATAAATAAGAAGAACAGAATCGCTCCAATATGACAACCCTGCAGACCAGCTGAAAAGACATTAATTGAATCTGAAAGAGTATCTTCAAATAAGATTCCACCCTAATACAGGTCACGTGAATGTTATATATGTATATAGTATGTCTGTATTACTTATGCATACCATAATACATATGTATGTACATATATACAGACGACGGTCGTTTCCCTCCCCAACCCACCTACCTAGAGTACAATTTCGTTGTGAATGGCGCGTGCTTTAGATTTTAGTGTCAAGCATCAGTAGATATTTTAAATCGCTCCTTTGGGTATTTCAATGTGACTTGAGGACATTTAGACAAGATTGGAAATGAAGCAAATAAATGACAAGCAAAATAAAAAATTTAACGCATAAATGAAAAATAGAAGCACTTTAAGCAAAGGCAATATATGTACATACCTATGTACTATAAATGTATTTATATATATATTTATACATGTATGCACATACATATGAATGTGTGTATCGACGTGACGTCAGGTGATAAAGAAATCTGCTGCGAAGCGTCAAATATTTATCAACTTAAGGCGGTGTGTGTGTAAATACTCAAATCATATCTATGTGTGTATGCATTAGTATATGTGGGGCTGTGTGTCATATTTATACAATATACCGCTGAGTTCATCGACATTTATAAATCACAAGCAATTTAATAAATGCCAAAAACATTTTAAGCAAATATGAAGTTTGCCACAAAAGTTATTGAGAAAAATTAGTAAAGTGAAAAAGAAATAAAGCTACAGAAATTGAGAATATTTTTTTTTGTTTTTTTTTGTTTGATATTTTGATGACATTCAATTGTAGCGAAGGGGTTTCAAAAAATTATTTTAAACTTAAACAAAGTTTATTTTTTTTTAAATAAAAAAATATTAGTAATAATGAATGCCAACTTCGGTTGCTATGAAATGCGTTCTTGCTTGACTCATTCCCATAAAGCTGAGCTTTTTCCAAAAAAAGTACGATTGTGACCGAACCATCGGTCTCATTCTGATTTTATCTTGCTCCCCAAACTGAAATTGCTGACCCGTGGAATCCGTTTTCAGTCGTTCGAAGAGATAAAAAAAACGCATGTCAATTTTAGATCGATATCTTCAAAACTGACAGAATAGTCCTAAATTTCTATGCCAAATATGAGCGCGATTTGACAACCAGCTTGTTTAAATAGGTACACCTCATTGGTGTGTGGCGATTTTCACAAAATTTCGACTCGGTGATTCAAAAACGTAAGCCAGCGGGTAGTACAAAGCCTTCAAAAACGGTCGAAAGATCGTTGAAGACATGCCTCGTTGTGGACGACTTTCGACCTCTGAAACTGATGAAAATATTAAAAAAGTGAAGGATATGGTGCTTGGAAATCAAGTCAGGCAAGTGTTGTGGAGATCGCAAGAGAGCTCGACATCTCTCGCGAGTCTGTGCGTATGATTTAGCAATAGATATTTTTAGATATGAAATGCGTTCCTGCTTGACTCATTCCCATAAAGGTGAGCTTTTTCCAAAAAAGTACGATTGTGACCGAATTTAAAGCCAAAAACACAATGAATACCATCGTATCCTTCTGATTTTATCTTGCTCCCCAAACAGTCGATCGAAGAGATAAAACAAAATTTGGTGGTCATCTCTGGAAGTGCTAATGAAAACATTTTCGAGGACTGGAAAAATCGTTGGCACAAGTGTATTACATGTGACGGGAATACTTTAACTCTCAAAGTTGGTGGGTAGAGAAATGGCGAATCGAAGACGACTAGAATATAACTAAAAGCTGTTTAGCTGTAGCGAACAGAAGTTATAATGAGTGATGCCGGTATTAGGAAGCATGAGAGGAAGTATTAGGAGATGAGTTAAAATATTGAAGAAATACGCGATATTTTGAAAGAGAAGAATGTCATGCAAGCCACCAATGAAATTTGTGAATTTTACGGAGACGATGCTGTATCAGTGCGTGTAGCACAACAATGGTTGGCTCGCTTCCGTTCTGAAAATTTCGATTTACGCTGAAGAAAGTTTTACACTGGAATAATGTCTCTAGCGGAAAAATGGTAAAAAGTGGTCGACCAAAATGACATATATATGTTTATTTATTTTCTTTTATAAATATAAAAAATTAAGTAGAAATACGAAAAGAATTTTTCGACCACCCAATACTTTCCTTATTACACTAAATTTGATCAAAAAATTTATTAGTTCACCTTACATACACATCTTCACCGACTTATAAATATAGTTTATATTTATTTCGGATCCACAAAGTAAATAAAAGCATCTTTACATACATACATATACATATAAGCATGTACAGAGAAAGTTCGCCACTGCGCTGTGTGTTGAGGCGCTCAGTTATTTATTTGCTAATTTACTTTAACCATTTCGGCACACTTGGTGCCCAACCAAGCGCTCATATCTTAAATAACTTATAACCAAAACTCGAGCTAAGGAGGAAAGGTAAAAAATTAGCTAAACAACAATGGCGGCAACTGTGCACTGACTGAACAGTAAATATTTAGTATGTATGTGTATGTATCGGCTTATAAATGTGTGAACTCGTGCGGCAATGGCGGCGCTAGGCTGATAACAGTAATACCGTTACAACGTTATAGTAGCAAAAATATACTGTGAATACATTTATGGCGCAAAACGCTGTCTTCAGTTTGGGTGCATTCAACTAAGTGGTAATCAAAGCCAAATAGTTTATATACATATTATTATGGTATATATATATATATTGTATATTTATATATAATATGATTGCGGCAATACGCTTTATTGAATATTTTCTTTAAGTTTGTGTAGATTTGTATGCCTGCGTGTACTAATATGCTCGTGTAGTTTTCCTCTTCGCTTCTATTTTGTGTGAACTCAAGTTGTAGCTGCGCCCAGACTGACTGGCTGCCTGCTGGAATTACTTTTCCTCACCGCCTGTGGCTATTTTATTGAGCTGTATTGTTGCTGCTTGCCATTTCTCCGCTCGCACGAATTTATTGTCGCACACATAGTAACAAATAAAAATACCCATTTGCCACACATTGTCGCATTGTCGGTGTGTGGTTGCGATGACGTAGTCAAAGCTTTTGTGGTTACTGCTCATCGCTTGGCGAAATGCGATTTTATTGTGTCCGCTGAGTGGTAGTCACTTATCAAAATGCTGCAGTGTGGCGAAGTAAATTGTCATACAGAAAGTTTTCTTCGTTTGTCATTGTGTGTGTGTGCTGAACACATTTTAGTGGCCATTTTGTCCGTTTTGCTAGACGCTTGTGGCTGTTTAGCGGCGATAAAAAAATAAATATTTTCGTAAGCGTTTTTGGTGCCAGGAGCTATTTGGTTAATTTGTAAGCAGCTTTGTTGTAATATTATAGTTTATATAGTATATGACATATTAAGTGATGCTATTTGCTAGAGATGTAGTTGAGCTATTGAACAACTATTACTAACGGTGTTGCTAAACGATTCTGAAAATTTGTTTCACACAGTGGAGGCCAAACGAAATAAAAGTTTGGCACAAGGAGGCGAAGGCATTTAGTGAGATAGCATACTAATATAAGGCTAGTATTTTACTTTGAGACATCAAAGACACGGGCTGAACAGTCTTTGTACTGACTGACGGCGCTACAGTTAAAAATCTCTGAATTTGCCTTAAGT
This sequence comes from Bactrocera dorsalis, assembly GCF_023373825.1. Classification (NCBI taxonomy): domain Eukaryota; kingdom Metazoa; phylum Arthropoda; class Insecta; order Diptera; family Tephritidae; genus Bactrocera; species Bactrocera dorsalis. Next base: position 23,810,703 of record NC_064307.1, on the reverse strand, counting down.
TTCTAACTTTAATATAGAATATTGTCAAATTACATGTCATTTCATTCAAATTTTCTCAAGTTCTTTATTTTGAAATGACGCCATCTCTGCTTCGTTGCACTCACGGCTTGGTTCTCACGTCACTTCGAAGTCATAGACTATTTCATCTAACTTGAAACCAGTATTAACACCAACAAATATGTAAGTCTTGAAATTCAACGGAGAATAACTCTTGCCAACTGGTGCTACTTTAGATGGAGTAGGAAATTGAGAAGTAAAGTCCTCGCTCAACGAACAAAGACCCAATTCTACAAGTCGTTCATCATCCCCGTCCTGCTGTATGGTGCAAAGGCATGGACGATGACGGCGTCTAATGAGGCGGCTTTAGGAGTTTTCGAAAGAAAGGTTCTGCGGAAGATTTATGGTGCTTTGCGCGTAGGCCACGGACCTCAGACCTCACCTCCGTTGGAAAGACCAGGTGGAGAAGGACCCGGCTACACTTGGAATCTCCAATTGCTGCCAAACAGCGAAAAGTAGACTAGTTTTTGAGATATATATCTAAAATTTTGCATAGGTCCTTTTCTCTGCTAGATGCTATTCCTTTGTTGGCAGAGCTGACGAACCTTACTACCTACTTAACAACCTACTTAACAAAACCTACTTCAACATAGTGGAGTCGGTTTTTCGATGTCCTCTTACGCTCTAGCGTGAGAGCTATGGACCTCCAGAGAGCTCGACTTGCGGTGGCCAGCAACCAGAACTTGTGCGACTGTGTGATCCTTCTGGCTCAGAGTGAATCTTGGGAGGTCCATCAAGCTCCTTGCTCCTAATAAATATCTCTATCAATCTCGCCGCAATTGTAGGATGCCATGCGGCAAAATATTTCGTCGGATGCTCTTTGCCGAAGCTGTAAGCGAAGTGGAATCGTCTTGCCACTTTTTCTTCTACTATGCGGCTCTTGCTAGACCGAGATTGAAATATATCGGTAGACACACCTTTAGCGAACCTGGTGATGCACTTTAGGGGTTTATGAGTAGCGCAAATGACGAATATCTGTCCAAGTGTAATCTATCGGTTGGAATCAATCTTAAGATCTAACTTAACCTAACATAACTTTAACTATAGCTGCCATTAAGTTTTTATTCTCAAAGGCTGCTTTTAGAGGCCATATTTACCGCAGCCATTTTGCGCCTTCTTATCGAAATTTGACTAGAACAAATCTCTGTCACTTGCGATCTGTTTAAAATGTCACTCTACTGTCTCAGTAAGGTATCGGGATAAAGAAACCGTATATATGATGTAAAACTTCAGCTACGGAAATAAAATGAATGATGAATATTTACAGAAATATTCCAAAGAATGAGAATAATACAAAAAGCAAAGAAAAAACTAATGGTGGACTATGAGAAGGCATAGCACACAATTCACTGAGTGACACCTGCATTCTTGCCACCCCTGTCAATTACTCGTATCTCAGAAAGCCGTAAGAACTCCCTTACCGCACCCGTACATGGTCTCCCTCAAGTATAGTAAGCATTAACTCCTCACACAAACAACACCGCAAATAAAGAACCACACTGCAAAAAACCAAGACACTTCAGTGGCTACAACTACCATCGATGCCCGACCGATCGTTGACCGTATTTCCCACTATATTTTGAGGTTAAGCATATTTAATGTGGGTGTCTGGCGCTCTTAACACAAATTAACTTCATCACTTTGCCACCACCCTCTTCAAACAACTTCTCTTTTCTTATGTTTCCGCAGACGACGCAGTTTGCCGAGGCTCGAGATTAATTATTCCTAATTTGTATTCATTTGTTGTACTTATGCGTGCGGCATGGACACTTTATTTAATTTTTGCGTGAAATTAAACGCAAGCGCAGACACACACGCATACATGCACACACCAGACACATAAGCCTGTGTGCGTATGTATGTCATGGTATATGGATTACCAAGCTTAAGAAATTACGGGGGAATACATCCGTCAGCCGGAAGCAGCGGCCAGATGCTCAATTAAAGTTAAGCTGCCCTAATTTTGGCTGTGACCTTGTTTTTAAGTGTCTAAAATTTATTCCCATACTAAGACGCCGTCGAGTGGCTGAATTAAATTTGCTGAATAATTCGGAATTTTTACTTATTGCTGTATATTAATAATTTAAATTGCAAATTAATTTTAGTGTAATAAATTATGAGAATTATTATTTTTTCATTTTAATTCAAGCTATTTTTCCTAACAAGGACGGTTTAATCATGCGAAGAATCAAAGTTTTCGGTTAATTAATCATTAAATCACGGTAAACGAAAATAAAAAAATTTGAAATAAAAATTGGCAACTAATATTATATTTTTGGAAAAATTCAATACAGCAAAAATAAATTTATTTGTATTGAAACCTGGGGCCTTACTTCCTACTCTATCTATGTGCTTTTCTATACATATTTATATATTTATATCTACATAGTCAATATCAATGTTTACTTTGTCGCCTTCGAGGTAATCCCCATCAGATGTAACACACTTATTCCTGGATTTTCCAGCCCTCGAAACACTTTTCATAAGCATTTTTTTGGGGATGGCGTTCAGTTCCTTTTGCGAATTCCATGCAGCGGCAGTTTCAGTTTGGGGTGCAAAAAAAAATTACGCGGTGCTAAATTTGGTGAATATGATGGTTGACGATGATATTTATTGCGTTTTTGGCTTCAAATTCGATCACAATCGTGGCTCGATGCGACTGTGAACCATGGAAGAACACAATTCCGACCATTTCCAACGGATGTTCTCAAGCAAATGCCTTGATAGGCCAAATACGGTCCATATTGACCGTTTCTCTTCTGGAAAGAAATCATTATGGACAAAACCACGAATATCGAAAAAATTAATGAACATCACCCTGATTTTTGAGCGGCTTTGGCCGCATAAGTCCATGTCTCATCGGCAACTATAAAGTCCTCCATGAATGTGGGATCGGAATTCGAACGGTCAAACATGTCCAAAGAGACCTGTTTACCGTACTCTTTATTGAAAAAATTTAACTTTAACGGTAGGCAATTAAGAAGCAAATAACTCTCTCCACGAACAAATATTGAACTATACAAGTCACTCATGATCCCTGTCTTGCAATATGGTGCAGAAGCATGTACGATGACAACATTTGACGAGTCGGCGCACTATGGTTCCTAGGACCACATTTTCTGGCCAAAATTCAAATAACTGTAATATAGTTTTGAAATTTTGCATATATATAGTAAATAGGGTTTATAGAAAGAATGGGAGTGTTTAAAAAGCCGCCACGCGCATCTATCTAATATACAGTGACTCAAACAAATGACCCCGTGGGGAATATTTTGCCATAGCAAGAATACTTTCCTTTCGAATTTTTTTTAAGTTTTTATTGAAATATAATTCAACACAAATAGCGCAAATCAACGTTAAACATTCTGCACAAAATTTCAAAAAATTCGATGAGTTTTCCCAAAATTTTGAACCTTGTATTTAGAGCTTTAAAACAAATTGCGAGTACGCAGCCCAATGAATTTTGGTGTAATGAAGTACACGTTTTCGTCGGCTCAGACTGCGCAATGATTTTAACAATATTTTTTAAAACTTTTTTCGTATAACGTATAAATTTTTTTAAATTTTCGTTGATTTGTAATAATTATCGTATATTCTCTTGGAAACTTTCAACTACAAAAACAATTTTCGTTATACGAAAAATATTCTCTAAAACTGTGGAAAATTTTACAAAATACATAGGTTTGAAATTTAAATATTTTCTGATTTTTATTGGGTGATATTTTTATAATATTTGTATGTATGTTTAAACTTATTACCGTTAGTAGTAAATAATAAAATATTTTTTAGTTAACGTATAAGAAGCTAACACCAGCGTAGTAACATAAATACATAAAATAGTAGTACATAAATATTAAATTGAATCATTTTCTAATTCTAAATTGTTTAATAGCTCTTCGTATCCACAGTTAAGGCCCAAATTACCTTCGTCGTTCTCATCATTTTCATCAACGTCGTTTGCAGAAAATGTATCAGCGTCACCATCCGCAGAGCTTAATAAAGCAATTTCGGTTTTAGTTAAAAGCCAGTTTGCATTTTGTTTCAAAAATACATCTACACGCCGATGACTTTTTCCCCATCTGTCATTAATATATTTACATATAATTCTATTTTTTTCCTTTAAATAGACAGTGTATTCATCGGAAACGTCAATTGCAATAACGTTTTCTAACAAAAAATCAAAAACTGCTGTCTGTCTAAGGCACGTGTTTGCGTCCTCCTTCCATACTTCAAATAAAACAGCAAATCGCACGGAGTAGTGGTCTAAGAAAAATGTGAATTATTCAAAAATTGCAAAAAAGAGCAAAATAATTTTTGCACACAAACTCCAAATTGAGTTATTTATACAATCACAAAGTACCAAGACTACCAACTGCTACCAATTTTTTTAAGGTCTACGTAAAGTTGAAAAATATTACTTAAGCCAAAATTAATATTTAAATAAATTTTTTTCAAACTTAACAACAGTTGAATGTATTAATATTCGAGAAACAAAATATAATTACCTTTATTGTTAGTTTCCATTTTTTCTTTTAGTTAATTTTAATTTGTTTATAAAATATTCAGTTTTGAGTTTCAGCCACATTTCACCACTTGTATAAGCAAATAGGCAAAGTAACAATTTAACTGCTGACCACATAACGGTAAACCGATTAAAGAGAAAACAAAATATGCAATTAACTCATGCGAAGTATCAGCTTAGTGATGGTAAAAAAAACAGACGAAAAATCGGAACTTTTAAAAATCGATTTTGGCCAGAAAATGTGGTCCTAGGAACCATAGTGCGGCGTTACGATTTCTCGAGAAAAGGTTCTGCGGAAGATTTATGGTCCTTTGCGCAATACCGCCGTCGGTGGAACGATGACCTGTACGAGATATATGACGACATTGTCATAGTTAGCGAATTCAGAGGCATATGTCGTCCGAATGGATGAAAACACTCCAGCAGTACCCACCGGGGGAAGTAGAGGTAGAGGAAGACCTCCACTCCGTTGGAGTGACCAGGTCCTTCTGGCTTTGCTTGGAATCTTCAAATGGCGCCACCTTTCGAAAAGAAGAAACGATTGGCACGCTGTTGTTAACTCGGCTATAACCGCGTAACTGGTTAATGGCGTAGACATTAAAGAAGGTTGAAGTTGAGCTTGTACCTACACCATTTTTAATTTTTCTCCGAAAAAATATATCCAATAAAGTTACCCCGTCATTTGTGATATCGCAACAGTCTGTAATTCAATTTCCCTCCGATCCGCCTTGCCAACCACTAGGCATTGTTCGGCAAAGTAGTAAATAAATTTACAAATATTTTTCCTTAAATGCCGCCGCCCACAATTACGCCGCTGCTGGCGCTGAGCTTGAGAAATTGCTTTCACTATGTGTGCGTGGGTGTTCCGCAAAAACTTTTTTAATATATTGTATACTCAGCCGTGGCTTGTTTTTCGGTCACCGTCAGCTGGCAACGTCAGAATGGCAACAAATAGCGCCATAGTATAACTTTTCCAAACTGAATATTGTTCATTTATATGGGTAATATATACGAGTGCATATGTATGCGTGTTTGTATGTATGTGCTTGTGTATGCAAGGAGTTATTGCTACAAATTTGTTGGTGGTTTGTTAGCATATGGATTTTTTCGGTCAAATGATTTTTAATATTTATGCGAAATTGCAGCGAACCACAGTGGCCACACATACGTTGCCATATATATTTATTAATACATATACATATATTCATATATACTTACACTTATACACATATATACTTGCATATAGAAGTCTGAATGAGAATTAATATTTATGTGAGCCGAATGCAGAGAGCGAAAGAAAGCATTCAATTCAACTTTTAATATGTAAATATGTATGTATGTGTGCTCGCGGAATTAAAATAGTTTTCTTTTGTTGCAATAATTCGGTGGAGCAAATTTTAATAAGACCGCTTATGAATTTTCAAGTGCCTCTTAACCCATTAAGGCGCAGAGAAGAAGAAAAAATCAGATAAGGTATATGTATATATACGAGTATATAATAAAAAACAAATATATAAATATAAATATATATAAATATATTTGTTTTTGCTGTAAGCTTAAATTTTCTAAAACCAATTTTTTAATTTTTCAAAAATAAAAAATATCAAAAAAAAATTCAATAATTTTTCCGCCAAATCACCCTGAGACTCTAAAGGAAAATTACACAAATTTGTTAAGAATTCACTTACCGTAGTTGTTGCTGGTGTTGTTGCTGTATGTGGTGTATAGGCCGCGTAAGCTGGTTGCGGCAATGGAGCTGTATATCTATAGGCTTGCTGAGCGACGGCAGCAGCCGCTGCAGCGGCAGCTGGAGCGTAACCCTGTGGTGTCCAACTGGCACCGCGATACGGAGCACCTGCTAAGCCGCCTGCTGCTGCTGGACTAGTCATAGCTGGCCTGGGGGCCCCTTTTAATGCGACTGCTGAAGTTGGTGGTGGTGCACCAGGGAAGGCTGTACGCGGTGGCGGTACTGTGGAAGAGCTTCCCTGTAAGTAAACGAAATAATACTCAGAGAATTAATGAAAATTGTCGAAATAAAATAAAAGTCTATTAAGAAAATATAAAAATTCTGTAAAACTGTTAATACGTATACTGTAGAAGTTTTTGTTTTCAATAAACTATATTTCATAGAAAACTTCTAATTTTTCTGAGGTATTACAAATATTTTGGAAGATTTATTTATGTCTGCATGGCGACCACTATTTCTATGTTAGAGACACTTAAATACAATATATCCTGAGACTCCTAAGCCAATTTTCGATAAATTTGTCTGTGAAGGCACTAAGCTTCAGCGAATTTTGTTGTTTTCGGTTTCGACTCATTTTCAGAGCGCCATTTGTTAGATTGTTGAGCTATTATAAATATTTCGACATTATATTCATAAACCCGTCACGTTATCAGTGATGAGGTGTTTGATGAATGTGGGGTCCTCAGCTATGTTGTCAAGCATTTCTTTTGCGAATTTCACTCGACGTTACTTAAGCAAAGGTTTCAGGTCTTTTGATACGAGCATAGTACATACAGGTTTCCTACCCAAATCCTTAACCAAAATGTGTTGAGTCGATCCATAAGAGACGTTGAAATCCTCTACGCCTCTCTGATGCCAAAACGAATATTTGCAAGCTCTTTTTCTTTAACTTTTTCATTAACAGAGGTAAATGGATGACTTTCATCCGTTAAGTTTTCGATGACTTCATGGGCTTCACTGATTGCTTTGTGAAAAGCATTGCCAAGCTTTAAGACAGCATCCTCTTATTCCAAATTGTGTGCGTTTTTACTCTAATCCAGCAATCGTTTTCTATTCGTTTTTGTTTAGAAAGTGAAATATGTATTGCTAGGCTATAAGTAAGGTCGAAATTAGTCTAATTTATTTAAGAAAGCAAAACTTATTCAAATTATCTGAACTTTCCTTTAGTAAAGACTTTAAGAATGGGTGAAACAGGAATTGTTGTTTGGAAGAAGGCACAAAGAAGAAAGGCAAATTCGAAATTTTAAATATTCATAAGTGCCATAATTTTAGAAAATAATTAAAACATATTTTTAACCATTTTTAAGTATAAATATATATTAAAGCAGAGTTGCCACCTTTTTACACAAAAGTGTGTTACCAAATAATATTTGGAGAAATGTTGTCATATTGGTATCCAAAAATTGGTGGCAAATAGTTTTCTTGGAATCTTTAATACCAACATGTAACTTATGCAGAGTTACCACACTTGTGTCGCAAAAATAATAATAATAATAATAATAATAATAATAATAATAATAATAATAATAATAATACTATTTAATATACTATTACAATAAAAAATATTTTACGGGTTTAATATTATGTAATATATGTAAAATTGATTAGAGTTGCCATATATTATAATTAAAATAAAGTTAGAGGACTTTCTAAATAAATCTATTGAGTACACCACTCGAAAACAGCATTTTGAGACTTTTATTTTAAAAATTTTTTATAGTGTTGCCAGCTGCACAAAAGTTTAAAATTATTTTTAATGCAATAAAAATCGAGTTATCGATCTGGAATTTGGTACTCTTTATTTTTTCACCAATGAGCTCCTTCTTTGCCGGAACCGCTTATATCGGACAACTATAGCTCAGTTTTCATACAAACTGAACGATATCAAGTCCTTGTATAGAAAACTTTTTCATTTGACAAACTATCGTCACGAAATTTTGCATGTATTATTACTAATGACAAAGCTATAATTTCCAAAGATATTTTTAAGATCGGACAACAACATCTTATAGCTGCCATACAAACTGACCGATCAAATTCAAGTCCTTGTATGAAAAACTCTCTTATTTGTTAAGGTATTATCACGAAATTTGACAGAGATTATTATTCAAAGAATTGCCACAATTTCCGAACATATTGTTCAGATCGGACAACTATAGCTTATAGCTGCCATACAAACTAATCGATCGAACTGAAATCCTTGTATGGAAAACTCTTTTATTTGACAAGATATCTTAACGAAACTTGTTACGAATTATTATCTAAGGCAATACTGCAATCTTAGAAGAAACCATTCAGATCGGATGATTATATCTTATAGCTGTCATACAAACTGGCCGATGAAAATAAGAATACAGAAGTTTTTATACCCTTTTATGCTATAAAAATGCACTTGTGAAGGGTATTACAGCCGAAATTAACAATTTTTTCTGGATTTTGTAATGTACGAATTTCAACCTAATACTTAGGCACCGTAACATTACGTTTGGTTCATCCCACAGCGCCAGTTCTGCTTACCAAAACCCACTGGGCACTTTGAAATTTATTTAGTTATGAAAAAGATTTTTGAACGCAGTAAACCAAGAAGCATGATTGGAAATTGAAAATAAGATGTTAAAAAATTTATAATAAAATTCATTATTTTTTAACAAAAACCTTAAAAAAAGATTTTCTAATTATTCGCCATTTTGAACTTTATTAAACAGTATTTTTTATTTAGCCACGTCTGCTGCCAACAATAACAATAAATTGCGACCTACAGGTTTTTAATAACCACCAAGGGCCACTCAGCCAACTGCCAAATTCGCGCTTAATTTCGAGCGTATTTATTATCTAATACACGCTTACACACACACGCACGCACACTCACACCCACTCACACACATCCAAAAGGGCATTAATGACGCTCTAATAAATTTACCATCCACGTGCTTATAATAAATTTTGACGTTTTACGATTTTAATAGAGCACAACAACGGCAACAACAATATAAAATGGCGAAAATGTGGAAAATGCGGAAAAACAAAAAACGAAAATTAATTGAAAATTTTCAAACTCATTTGCTGGCAAACGCTTACGGCGCGGCAAATTTATGCGAATCGCATGTGCCGCGATTTCATTATAACATTTTTACTGGTTATTGCGATCATGTTTTTTCGCGCAATTTTTATTTGCTATACTTTTCTATGTCCTTGTGGCAGGCATCGATGTGTTTGGTTAGCATTCCGGCGACCTTATTTTCCATGTCGATTGCAGTGCTGCCGCGCGAGTCCAATCGTTGAACAGTATGCGCTGTAGCTGGCGGCCATATGGCACACACACATACACATATAACTGTATAATGAGAAAATGGGGACATACGTGAGCGGTGAACAAACAGCCAACACACACACACACGTGAATATATGCACTCAGCCATATGTAACTAATCGCCACACACACACACACATATGCGCTCGTAAGCAAATATGTGTTGGTGTGCATAAATTTCAATGATTCTGGAAATGCTTTTAATCAACATAATTTTCCAGCGCCTAAATGTGGGCTTCTGCTGTCGCTGCTGCTGCCATTTGCTAAAAACGCCCATTTAGTGTTGACCTTTGCAGGCGCACAAGTAACAATTACAACCACATACATATGTGTGTGTCATGCGAGTTAATACAAATAAAGACACGGATGCCACGAGCTCACACACACACACATACATAAAAATAGTAATGCAAGCAAAAACTTCAAACCAACTGTACAAGCTTGTCAACATAGTTTACAGAATTTAAAGGTATAGCATTACACGCTGCTTTTATCTCTTGGTACATATGTATGTACTTGTATACAAACAGACACACACCTGCAGTTCTGTATGTCAGCTTGTTGGCTTGTAATTTCCGGTTTCTGCACAAAATGTGCAACTTTCGTAACTAAACTGGCCAATTTCGAGCTATCAAGTTCAAACCGAATTGCACTTGTAAGCCACACGCTCGCATACAAGCACCACACACTCACACATTTACATATAAATACATAAATACCAACCACTGTAGTGTACAGCCACACAGCTGGCAATGTAATGCGCATTATATCTTGACTATTGTGCACCACTACATCCGGTCGATATATTTTATGATTTTCCTCGTCCCTCGTTCGCCAACTTGCTACCGCAATGCGAAGGTAGAAGTGCATGCGCTGGCAAAGGCCAAGGTGTAGACACGTGTGCACCCACACAAAATCGACAACCCAGGCAACCCAGCAAACAAAATCACTTTGTCACGCTTAAAAATCTGGAATATAGCGACAGGTGAGGAGAATTGGAGGTGCGAAATTCTCTGAAGAATGTATATATTTCTAGTACTCATTCAAAACGTTTTTCAGCAGCAAGTTCAAAAAGGTGCATGAGAGTGTGCGTTACAGGATTAAAGTAAACATGAAAAATGTTCCACGATACGACAATTGTAACTCAGGTAACAGGTAAAAGCTGTATAACTTCAGGATTTTTTTACTGTGATATCGATTTGGAAAAGGCAGACCTCTACTCTGCTGGAAAGACCAGGTGGAGATGGACCTGGCTACACTTGGAATCTCCATTTAGTGTCAAGCATCGAATAAGCCTGATAGAACCGCCTATAAAGTAGAAGAAGATATCGATTTGAATTTAAGACTCCATGGACAAATTTATTACTTGGAATATCATACTATTTTATAACATCAGGAAAATTCAGTCTGATCTCGAAGTTATCCAGATAGAAACTAAACTGGAGAAACGCATAAAGAGCAGGGCTTGAAAGCCCTTCGAATCTTCCAGAAGAGCCATTGCATCAAAGTGCGGTTCATGACCTCACATGATGAAATAGCAAAACAAATGAACGTTTTCTGCAGTAATCCATACATAGAAGGTAGCTTCAAATTAAATTACTACAATTCAGTCGTTCGGACCGAAACTGTGAGCATAACAGAAGGTGCCAAGTGAGCTTCTACTCCAACCAGCAAGTGCTTGAATATTCTAGTAGATAGCCAAGCCGCAATTAAGGCTATCGGCAGCGTCAATACTAGGTCTTATGGCGTTAGTTTATACAAGATTTATGCAAAAACTGTACTCTCAGCGGGTAACTCAGTTAATATCTTCTGAATACTCGATCATATTGGAGTGGAAGAAAATGAAAAAAACCAGATGAGCTGAGCTAAGCCGCTCGGTGGAAATTAAGCAAAGAAACCTAGAGGAATGGTATAGGCCTTGGAATATAAGCAAAACAGTGCATAGCGCAAAGTTACCTTTGGGGTAGTGTAGATGGTTTGCATACAAAAAAAAACTCCTAGTTCTAGATAAAAGGTTAGTAGGGGTCATCGTAGGGCACCCATCCTTAAGATCCCACCTTCAGAAAAGGGATAAATGCAGAGCATGCGCGTCGAATGATGGGACGCTGGAACATTATCTTTTGTGTAAGTCCAGCGGGATGAGAAGATATGTATGTATATATTCCACAGGTCTCAATGTTCCAACTTCAGAGAAGTTCCGCAGCTGGGCTAGAATAAATCAGGTTTTTGACTAAATTCATTGTATAATGTGGTCTAGTTGCGGCCGCCTGCGTTTTGGCGTTCATAGGCCTCACTTTTCAATCAATCAAAGTTGTATCCTTTAATTGATAATTAAAGAAATGTAATTTTCGCTGTCACCAAGGTTGACATTATTAATTGACTATAAATGTAACATATTAGTAAATAACTGCCGGTCGTTGTAATAATAAATTGCCAATGAAATTAATATTAAATTTTCAATTAATTTAGCACTTAATTGTCCATCACAAAATTACCAATCAATTTAGTATTTCATTCGCAATTGCTTTAATATATAATTGTCATTCAATTTAGTACTTGAATGCCACTTAATTTATTACTAAACAACCAATCAATTTGCGACCTAATTTCCAATAACTTAAATTATTAATTGTCAATCAATTTATATATGTCAAATAAAAGTTTAAAATTCTGGCTTAAAAACATAAAAATGAAATTCTGTTTGAATTGGGTTTATTGGAGTAGTCTAGAGACCTCAGTTATAAACTTACAAAGTTCAGAATGAATACCAAAAGCTCAGTCAGGAGCTGGAAGGTCATCTTCGAGCCGTTCGATGCCAAGCTAGGTTTCAGACAAGGAGACTCCCTATCATGTGAATACTTCAATCATTGCTGGAGAAAATAACACGAGCTGCAGAGCTTAATTGATCAGGTACAATCTTCTACAACAGTGTACAATTGCTGACGTACATCGATGACATCGATATCATAGGTCATAACAACGTCTCCATTAGTTCTGTTTTCTCCAGACTGGATAAGGAAGCGAAGCGTATGAGTCTGATTGTGAACGAGGACTAGACGAAAAGTCTCCTGTCATTAAACAAACAGTCGTCACACTAGCGACTTGGCTCATATATAATTTTATCTATTTTGGAACCAGCAATAACATCAGACTTGAAAATCAACGCTGAATAAGTCTTGCCAATAGGTTTCTACCTCGAACTGAGGTGGCAGTTGAGAAGTAAAGTCCTCTCTCGACGAACAAAGACCAAACATGTCCCTCGTCATCGTCGTCCTGCTCTATGCTGCTGAGGCATGGACGATGACAACATCTGATGAGTCGACGTTGCGAGGTTTCGAGAAAAAGGTTCAGCGACTACGCTGCCTAGGTCATTTCGTCGGGATGGATAAAAATACTCTAGATCTGAGACCATTCGTCTCCGAATAACCGTCGGGGAAAACAGAGGAAAAAGAAGTCCTCCATTCCATTGGAAAGACCAGTTGGAGAAGGATCGGGCTACACTTGAAATATTCAATTGCCGCCACATAGCAAAAAGGAGAAGCGTCTAGCGCGGTGTTGTTAACTCGGCTTAACCGCGTAAGTGGTGTCTCCGCCAATAAAGAAGAATGAGAAGTATATTATCCGTCAAGTTAGAGAAAGGTAGACAAAGAGTTCGTTTCCACCACAGCAGGGCCTACGTAATCGTATCGAACTCGAATTTTTTTCGCGGGAGGACTGTCAACTTAGCAGCGCTCCGCCAAATGAAATGTGAAAATGAAAATTACTTAATAGCTCTATTAAGAGTCAATTTAGATTTGGAATACAAGACCACTTTATATTCAAAGAAAGATTACATTATCAAGTAATTTTAATACTGTCGAGTTGTAACGAAATCATTCGAAGTTTATGTGTACAATGTAACGAAAAGTTACAAGCAGGCTACGCCTTCTTCTTGAGCTAAGCTAACCTTGGCGAACCTAACCTAACTTTACAAATGTAACAACCCACAAATAACTGGCCAAGAATTCAAAATCACTGAAATGCATAGACCATGGCATTTGTGTATATTGTATGTATATGTGTGAATGTATGTTAGAAGCAACTCTCCGCACGCTTCTTCCGATATTTCCGCTTGCAGCCAGAAGTTTCAATTTCAAGTTATCGCTTGTTAATTTCAGCTAGCAGGCACAAGCTGCAAGCGGCCGCGCTGTGCGGGCAAATTCAAATGTTTATAGCCATATTCATATGTGTGTGCGTGTGTTTGTGTGTGTCAGAGGATGCCACTAAAGGGCTAACAAACGAATAAACAACTGCAGCTATAACGGCATAGAAACTTGTTATTTGTTATTTGTTACTTGTTTTGGCAAACTTTTAACATGTATGGATTTGCTGTTGCTGCTGCCACTAACTGCTGCAACTTTGGTTGCTGTCGTTGTTGTTGCTGGTGTTGCAGTTGCAGCAGCTAGTTGTTGACCATTTGTTACAAATAACGGCCGCCCAAATGCTGTTCGATATTTGAAGTAGGCAGCCACTGATGCTGATTGCACTTGCAGCAACTACTAACGTTGCCGTTGTTGTTATTGTTGGTATTGTAAATTTAATGTTTGCAGCCATTGCTACTAGTTTGTGTGCCGTTGTGTGTGTGCAAATATTTTTTGTTTCTGAATTTTTCATTTGCCATCGACTAGCAGAGTGCCATGCCGTTAGCCATTTCATGCGACTATATAGATGTATACAAACATACATATATATATGTGTGTGTGTGTGCATGTTGCAAGTTTGCCGTGCAGCAAGCAAAACGGAAATATTGTAATACCCAGCCGGCCTCCCTCTGCACCCCAGTGGGTAGTCGGTTCAAAGTTCATCGCACAAGTTGCTGAATGTTGTTGTTGTTATTGCTGTTGCCGACACTGCCAACAAACAAGGAACATAAATTCAGCATTGCAGTTGAAATCGAAAACTTTTGGGTAATTTGTTGCCGCTGGCGTTGCGCCTGTGTGCAATGTGTGCTTCCTCGAAACTTTGGCCAAAGCAGTAACCGTTATTGGCTGGTGTACCGTTGACGGCAGCAAGGCCTACTGGGCGTCTTGACTTCTGCTACTAAGCAGCTTCCTCTGTTGCCGCTCCGTTACAGCATTCCTTAAGTATGTGCGTTCGAAATGCAAGCGAAAAGAAATGCTGAAAGCAATGCGATCCACAAATTGCCGCTGGCAATTGCTAAGCGTGCAACCGAAGATATCGCTTAGGCGCTGCGGCGTTGCACCCGTGCGGCTGCGCTTAATGCCCGAATAAATTTAGCGAGCAGCTCATATATACTAAAAAGTATATACTATATATACGCACACATATGCATCCAGCGGCATTTGTATGACCTTAAGTGTGCCTCTGCTGCTGCTGCTGCTGCTTATCACATGTCCTTACAAGTTTTGCTGGCATAAATTTTTGGCCGTGTTCCATTTCGCGGTGTCGCGTGGTTTCGGCAACAGCTGCCAAGACAAATGTGAAACCACCGGCAGCGCTAAGTGTATGATTGCATCGGTTGTAACCGCAACCATTCTGGCAAAGGGTTCGCTAATTATTTATACATATAAATATATTTTTATATATAAACTGATGAGTTGGGAGAACGGTAGGAGAATATGAGAGAGCAAGTGCTGAGTTGCAAATTTGATTTGATAACTTAGAGGTAGAACCGCGAATGTTATTAGGCCAGAACAGGTAGTAAAGTAGGTCAACAGATACCTTGCCGAGTCTACATTAAATAAAAGCAAAAAAAAAAACGTTAACTTTGCCTTCACCGAAGCTACAGTACCCTTAATAGTTATATATTTTAAAGCAACTACAATAACACGAGAACTTTATTTTCATCATTCAGTTTACAATACAGCTATAGGATATATATTTTCGATCTGAATAATTTGTACGAAGATTGAATGGCTTTTTATGAAAAATTTGGTGAAGGTATCTTGTGAAAGGAAAAAGTTTTTCATACCAGGTCTGGAGAATGATCGGTCAGTTGTATGCACTATAGTTTTCTGAACTGAAAATATTTTACAGAGATTCTAGCATTGCCTTAGTTAATACTCCATACCAAATTTTGTGAAGATATGTCATAAAAAATTGTTTTCCATGCCAGGACTTGATTTTAATCGAATAGTTTGTATGGCAGCTATATGTTATGATGGTTCGATATCGACGGTTCTGACAAATGAGCAGCTCCTTGGAGACAAAGGAGACCAAATTTTAGAGTATTATTCTGAGAACTGAAGGGTCTAAATCACGTAAATTCAGAAAGACACAGTATGACATCATATATGTATTTGTATACTTTATAGGGTCTCCGACTATTACCTGTTCAAGGAATAAAAACCAGACTAGGGTTATTCCATATGGTATCCCTGGGCTTGGAATAAAAAGCGCTTAGAAAGAAAATATTAAAAAAAAATAATAATATTGATCAAACTGAGGCAAAACGATGAAATAAAAACGTTTAAATAATATGCTTTGGATTTTTTTTTTTTAATTTTCAAATAGTATACTGCTGAAAAGGCTTTGGTGAACAATTTGGTCTAACTTTGAGTTCGCTATCTAAACGCTCAGTAATATTTCATTCACCCAAAAATCCTTTAAGCATTTTCCATCGCACACCAACCAATCAAAACTAGCTTGCCCATTGTATGGGCATTTAATGATGAATCCATTAGTTCAGCCTTGAAGGCAAATTACTTGACATGGATTGAATTTTAAAGTACATATTTTTAAGTATTTTATTGGAGGTTAGCACTCTTGGCAATAAATTCCTCGGTCGGGCCACAAGAATCTAGAATAGAACGGCTACCCAAATAACAGCACAGAAATCAAAAAATTTTTTGGCGAAGAAATCCTTCTTGTTTGTACGAGCATACAATTTTCTGATGTCTGGAACAACGCTTCAGCTTTCGCTGGAAAAGCAGTGAAGTTTTTGTTTAGTTATTGAGTATTTTTTTGATATCTGAGTATAGGAAGTAGTCGCTGGGGATCATATTGGCAGAATGCGGTGGATTCTAAAGCAATACGAAGCCTACTTGATGGATTTTTGCTATAGTTTTCACTGACTTGTGACGCGGTGCATTGCCGTGGTAAACAGCCTTTTCCCTTTATTTAAATATGACCGTTTTTCGGAGACTTCATCTTTTAAACGGTCCAAAAACTCTATGTAATAGTTGTTGTTGATAGTCCTTCCTTTATAAAGGTAGTCAATAAAAACTAATCCATGTGCATCCCAAAATACAGACGCCATAACCTTGCGAGTCGACTGCTACGTTTTTCCCCGCTTTGGATTAATCGTGAGCAGTCCACTCCGATGACGATGATTACGATGTTACTTCCGAGTGAAATAATGGAGCCATGTTTCATCTATTGTAACATATTGCTGTTAAAAATCAGGCTTCAACATCTCGAAATACTGCTGTGAATCATCAACTCGTCGTTGTTCTTGGTCAAAAGTGAGCTCGTATGGCACTTACTTTTCACAGAGCATTTTCATACCCAAATATTCGTGGATCTTATGATGTACACGTTCAGTTGATATTTTAAGAGTGCCTGCTATCTCGAACAACTTCAGTTTACGGCCATCCAAAATTATTTTGTGCAATTTTCTGATGATTTCGTCAGTAATAAGCTCATTTGGGCGTCCCGTTGGTTCACCATCTTCGGTGCTCATTACACCATGTCTAAACCTAGCGTAGCAATCCTTTAAGATTTATTTTACTGAAACAGTGTTCTGAAACTCGTCATCAAGCTAAGATTTTGCTTCAACTAATCCTTTAAAAAGCAATATTTTATTAACACGGGAATTTTTAACAAAAGTTGCTTCAATCAAAGTGATATAATTCAATTACTAATGATCCGACACCTGTCGAAGTTATGCACGCGCCTTTGGAAGTCAAAACTAAATAAAAATCATATAGATTTAATTCAAATAGTGCCATTCTTTGTCAATTCGGGGAATTTTCAATTGACCTGCTAGTTTTTTGACTAAAGAATATGCCATTATGAACTACATAAGAGATGAAGGTCATATGTGATGCTAATCTCGCTTTACTTTTTCAATTAAATTTATGGATTTCTTCTTGTATGAATTTCGAGTTTCAGCATCATATGTACATGAAATCACCGAAAAGACGATCCTATCGCATTATTGAAAGAAATAAGCAATTTTTCTGCTGGAAATACATTTGTGTTAAAATGAAGGTATATAGGGAATATACTTATAAAGGGTGATTTTTTAAGAGCTTGATAACTTTTTTAAAAAAAAAAAACGCATAAAATTTGCAAAATCTCATCGGTTCTTTATTTGAAACGTTAGATTGGTTCATGACATTTACTTTTTGAAGATAATTTCATTTAAATGTTGACCGCGGCTGCGTCTTAGGTGGTCCATTCGGAAAGTCCAATTTTGGGCAACTTTTTCGAGCATTTCGGCCGGAATAGCCCGAATTTCTTCGGAAATGTTGTCTTCCAAAGCTGGAATAGTTGCTGGCTTATTTCTGTAGACTTTAGACTTGACGTAGCCCCACAAAAAATAGTCTAAAGGCGTTAAATCGCATGATCTTGGTGGCCAACTTACGGGTCCATTTCTTGAGATGAATTGTTGTCCGAAGTTTTCCCTCAAAATGGCCATAGAATCGCGAGCTGTGTGGCATGTAGCGCCATCTTGTTGAAACCACATGTCAACCAAGTTCAGTTCTTCCATTTTTTGGCAACAAAAAGTTTTGTTAGCATCGAACGATAGCGATCGCCATTCACCGTAACGTTGCGTCCAACAGCATCTTTGAAAAAATACGGTCCAATGATTCCACCAGCGTACAAACCACACCAAACAGTGCATTTTCGGGATGCATGGGCAGTTCTTGAACGGCTTCTGGTTGCTCTTCACCCCAAATGCGGCAATTTTGCTTATTTACGTAGCCATTCAACCAGAAATGAGCCTCATCGCTGAACAAAACACGCGCGCGCGAAACACATTTCGAACCGAACACTGATTTTGGTAATAAAATTCAATGATTTGCAAGCGTTGCTCGTTAGTAAGTCTATTCATGATGAAATGTCAAAGCATACTGAGCATCTTTCTCTTTGACACCATGTCTGAAATCCCACGTGATCTGTCAAATACTAATGCATGAAAATCCTAACCTCAAAAAAATCACCCGTTATTATTGAAAGTAAGCAAACCGAGTGAAGTCTAGGTTTTTATGGTTATGGCTGCTTGGAAGCCACTCACTAACCGCATGTCGCATTAAATTCAGTTAAGTTTTGTATTGAAGAGCAAAATATTTTCAGAAAAAATTCAGATTCTTTAGGGAGATCAAACATCGGCTCAAATAATGTATAAGGGTATCGAGAGCACGCTGTGTTTTAAGAGATGAGTATTAAGTGGCGCTTAAGCTTGAAGTTAATATTTTTTTCGAAGCCAAAGATTTGTGGGTAGTATATTGGTAATCTCTGTTATAAATAATATTAGTAAGCCCTTACGACTTCAGTATATGATTGGACAAGTTTCTCACACTAATTAGGATGGACTACGGACTTATGGAGTAACCCAGCTTGTATGAAGACATATTTCATATGAAAGCCAAAAATATTTGGAGTTGCCTGCCGTAGAGCTTTTGCTATTAAAAACACATTTTGTATAACTCCGAAATTTTACTTCGGCGGTGATTACAGCCCACTGTACTTTATCTCTGCGCATTATAATTACTTTTCAGATCTAATTTTGCTGACAACAGACTTCTAATAAATTCCAAATTATATGCACATTTACCCATCAGCACTTTCACCTGCCAACACTTAGTAAATTAATGATGAGATCATTGCACATACCGTTATTTACAAACATACATGCATACATATATGGGTTTTACCTACAAGTAGTTTATCAATTGTGTTAAAATTTTTGCGAGGAAGCAACGAAAACTTTTTTGAACCGCGCACACATCCTTACTACTGACAAGCGAGCGCCAAACTTTTGCGTGAACAGCCTATAAATATTAAAATTTAAATGCAGAAGCTGATGCTCTGCTCTGCTCACTTCCTAGAAGTGGTTGTGGGAGGCAAAAGGAAGCTGCCAAGAGCGACAGGCGGGGGTGGGCGTTACACATAATAATGAATCAACTAAGCGCAAAGCGTTGCTTCAAAGGGCCGTGGCCTGGGCCAGGCGGGTAGTGGCGCTGCTGTCACGAGTTGTGGCTTATCTTTTATGTTTACCTGTCACACGGAGTCATAATTTATTATCATAATTTTTAAACCAGAAAATTCCACAATCGCTCCCCAGAGCCGTTAATGGATGAATAGCAGCGCAGCTTGACAGCAGCGGGTTTGAGTGGAATTTACGGTGTGACGCACATGCTTGTTGTTGTCGGCAGTTGTGTATGCGGTACTCTCGTGATAGTTGTTGTGATTTCTTTGTTACTATTGTTGTTGCTGCTTTGAGCGCAGCTGTTCGCGCTGGCAGTGAAAGAGTTGGAGACATTTGTACGCGCAGGACATCTTCAATTGGCGAGAAGAACTAGAACTAAGATTTGAAATGTATGTACATATGTATGTCTGTATGAGTGAGTGACTACCTTAAAAATATCGTACATTCTTTGACACTTTGTTTGTATTGTGTTTTGTTTGGTATGAAGTCTCATTTATTAATTTATCACCGTTGAAGGGTTTAAAATATTTGTACGCGCAAATACTTTTTGAAAAATGAAGTCGCTTCTACCTTGGTATATAGCTATATCATGTCTTTGCAGGTACATACTTCTTCGTCAGGTGTGACAACTGCGCTGCGGTAGATAAATTCTCCAGAGTGATGGAAGCGGTAATCAACTGGTGGAGATTTAGTGATTTGAAACAATGCATTGCTGGAAGTGATGGGGCTGTAAGTGAAACTTTGTGGGAAAAATAGTGACATAACCTAAAAAATATTGTGTAGAAATTTAAGCGAAATTTATTTTATCATTTACGAAAAATTTTTTCGATTCTTGGAACTTCTTCGCATATGACTCCTATATATGAACTCTATTATCCATTGTAAAAGTATAGCTTTCCGTAAATGTGGAGATAAGTATGATATGTATCGATGGCATGGGATAGACAATGAGGAAACATCTTTCCTTTGCGGTTTTAGTGTGTGATCACACTATTATATAACATGTTGCCTGAAAGACTAAGAGACAGCAAAAATGGGAAAACATGTATTTAAAAAATAAACACCAAAAAGTGAATAGTAAAATTTTACGGATTTAAATGGAAATGATGGAGTCTGGTAAAACTGAAGACTTTATGCAAAGGAAGATTAGCCGTACTAATAATTATTTGCTTTCAACGGGTCAATTGTCCCTGACACAGATGGAAGTTTTAGTTAGTCCTGACCTTTAAAAGTCGGGTGTATAAATTTTTCAGCTGTCGGATTATTAGTTTAGGAGTTATATCTTATTGAGTGAAGCTACTTTTGTTATTGCACAAATAATGGATAAAAATTAATTTCGCTTGTTGATAAAATATTGCTTTTTGTAGTTAAAAAAAAAGAGTTGAGCGAAAACTTGGCTTGATAACGGGTTTCCAAACACTGTCTCATGAAAATCAAGCATCAAAGATTGGTATGCTAAGTTTAGACGTGATGAACTGAGCACCGAAGACGGTGAACACAAGGGAAGCCCAAATGAGGTTGTTACCGACGAGAACATCAGAGAAGCCCACAAAATAATTTCGAAAGACCGTAAAATGAATTTGTTCGAGTTAGCAGGCACTCTAAAAATATCAACCGAACATGTACAACATGCCATTCATGAATATTTCGGTATGAAAAGACTTTCTTCATAGTAGGTGCCGCGCGAGTTCACTTTTGGCCAAGAACAACGAAGAGTCGAAGATTCGGAACAGTATTTGGAGACGTTCAAGCTAAACCCCAGTTTTTGCGACGATACGTGATAATGGATGAAACATGGCGCCATCATTTCACTCCGAAGTCCAATGCACACGATGAACCTAGTAGAAAACTGCAACTGTCGGTTTGCAAGTATATGGCGCCCGTATTTTGGGATGCGCATAGAATAATTTTTGCTGACTATCTTAAAAAATAAGGACCATCAATAGCGACCATTTAAAGGACGAAATCGCCGAAAAACCAACGCATTGTGGCACAAGTCACTGAAAGCGATGACAAAAATCCTTGAATTGGGCTTCCAATTGCTGCCGCATCCACTGTATGCTCCAGATCTCGCCCCCAGCGACTATTTTCTGTTCTCAAATCTCAAAATGTAAGGGGTGATCGCCGAAACTGAGGCCTATTTTGAAGCAAAGGAGAAACCGTACTTTAAAAATAGTATCGAAAAGTTGACAGGTTGCTAAAATAAGTGTATTGGAGTGCGATTGTGTATTGAATTTGTAAAACTTATTGGTTCTACACAAGAGTTGGGAGGCCGATTATGATATATAATATAATATATTCCCAAAAAGGCGTATGGAAAGCATATAAGAGCAGCTAGTATATTATATATCAGTGTTGCTTTTTGAACAGCGCCAAGTCAGCTCTTAGATATCCTCCTTATTAATTGTCTGCAGTGAATTGGCTTCTAAGATACGTAGTAAGTTCCCGTTTCTGCCCAATACCACGAACTTTCGAAATACTATATATTTAAACTTCAATTTGTTGCCGAAAATCGCCTTCCCTTTCAGAGCATAGTGGGAAAGGAGTGAGCTGGAGAGGGACACAGTTAATGGTCAGTAAAATTTGATACCAGAGTCGCCTTCCGTCTACTAGACTTCTGCACTTTCTTCCTTGCGGAGATCGTAGTAATCAAATAAATCTGACAAAAAGTGTGTCTGGATGTGTGCGGCTTGGAAATCACTGAAGTCTCTAAGGGGATCATCAATGAAAGTGAGCGAATGGCTTGCTCTCTTAGTGATTGTAACATTCTATTTCACGATAAATCTGCAATGGGGTCCAGGACATAGTTATATTCCTCGAATCCTGAAATAGATGAACCAGCAGGAGCAGGCACCACTTTACAATTTGACTACGGAAAAGTGGGAATTTAAATGCCTCAGACTATTTAATATATTTTTTCATTAAAATTAACATAAATATAGTTGAATCTCGGTGGAGTTAATTCCTAACTTGCTCAACAAGCAGAAAACGTGACACGAAATGAATATGAGTCGCACATGCCAACTATTAGGCATGCTAACAGGTCATTGTCAAATTGGTAGATATGGATGCCTGCAGACTGGGTACAAGTATACCATATAATGACTATGACAGAAACAGAAGCCAAGGAAGAAAGTGCAAGGAAATATAATCGCAAGTATCGACCGAGGGTTTCTTGACGGTGACGGCTTACACCGATAAAATTTGTCGTATTGATTAACTTCATTGGGGGCATAAGAGGGTTCAGAAAGAACATGTGCTAATAGAGTGGGAGGCTTTTTAGCTTATATGGTTTCACAATAGGCCGCCAAATGGATCTTCTAAGATGGACGAATCGCCTTCGGAAGTTTTTACGAAAATGAACGAAGGAGTAAGGAAGCTACCAAATATATAGGAATGAGTTTTATCATAATCGGTGATTTGAAAATGGATTTACTTTAACGGATTTGCAGGCCACTTGATGTGGGTAAGCAGGAAGCAAAAAGAGTTTATAAAATGTTCAAACCGTGCATGTTTGATTTTCTTGGAGCATACATTATACATACATATCGATGTGATATATATTTTTCGAAAATTAAAAACTTCGTGCAGACATTAAATTATGCACCAACAAAGCGGTTAAGGCTTTAATTATCACATAATAGCTTCTATTAGAACTCGCAGACGCCTTGAAAGCGTTGAGCATTCATAACTGTACTCCATATGCACATTTGCACTTTAAGTAGATGAAGTGATGAAGAGTCTAAGTGCTAAAATCCCGAAGCCGTTGACTTCGTTTGACATGCAAAGGTGATTAAAAACGCCGGCGCATTTTCATATGTCTGTATGTATGTGTGCGTGTGTTGCGCCAGTTTAATCAGGCTAAGCGACTGTCAGTCAGTTGCAACAAACTCTTCACAGCCTATCACGCGCATACTATTTGGAGCGCGAGCTGGTGTTGCACATGAAAGCGGCGGCGGTGGCGACGTCGACAGCGTTGATGACGCCAACGTCTTTGGCGTGTTGCAACATCATTAGGCTCATTAGGCAAAAACGTCTTACCAAATAACTGCAGTGTATATTACAGTTGTTGTATGTATGTATATATATATATATATATCTTTGTTCTTTGTATATGTGAAAATATATGTGTATATGTGTTTATATATTTGTATGTAAGCCTGTAGGTGTGCTTGTGCCACTGCGCAGCGCCGCTTTGACGCAAAGCACATTGGAGACGGTGTAGAAAGTAGGCTAAACGTTTGAATACTAATGACTTTACTCTCAGCAAGTGTGAAATGGAACTTCGACAACAACAACACCACCATAATGAGGTGAGTAGTTAGTGAAGGTGTCACAATTGCAACGCTGCTACGTCACTGTGACAAGTCAACGTGTGGCATGCATAGCAAGTCGTGCAAATGCACTGACGTCAAACAGTCAAGTCAAATCAAGTACTCACTCAGTGCACGCTGTGCCTCTGTGTTCGATATACATATACATATATTTACAACAATACTATATATTTGTTGTTGTATGTAAGTATGTAATGCCATCGATTGCTTGACTCGTCGTCGTCGTCCACTGACGAGCCAGCCTGTTGTCGTGCTCAGCCATCAGTTGGCAACCGCCAGTTGCCAGTTGCCGGTTTCGCCTGTAGCTGCTGCCCGCAACAGTCTTGCCACACAGCCATAATGCATAATAAATACATAAACTGTACAGCAATCGGGGCAAATCATCATTTTTAATGCTCGCTTAATTGCCAACGCTGGTGTTAAAAATACAAAAACAAATGCAAATACAAGTTGCATGCAACAAATTGCTAAGCGGCTGTCAACTTCGCGGCGCCCTTATCAGATTTTCTAAAATGTCAATTTCGTTGTTGTTGCTGTTTTTTTACTGTCCTCGCACTTATTAATAATAAACTAATTCACACTTGAAACAAAATGCAAATACACGCTTCGAAACCCACACACAACACCCTCACTGCCACACACGTGCTGCTCAACGCTCAAACATCATTTCCATCAACGTTGTCTGCTGCCACACATTCACCGTGGCGACTGACTACCGTGCTTTGACGTGCTTAGCACTCGCCTATGCCCAACTCAAGCCAACATTGCTCACAAGCTCGCACACGAACACATTCCCTTCATCAAAAACACACACATATTCATACACTCGCCTGTGTAGCCAGCTGCTAAATATGCAGGTAGGTGTGATTAATTGGCGTTGCTTAAAAATGTAATAAATTATTGAGTAATCCCGTCGTCTATGCCAGTACGAGTACTCCACATCCGACGACCAAGTGGAGCTTCCTACGCGAGGAAGCTTTCGCAGATTTTTATTTTTATATGCAGTGCATATGTGTGTTTGCTTGTGTGCTTGCTGTGACGTTGTGGCGCAGACTTTTAGCATGCGATACACCAGGCTGCACTCATACATATACATATATCTACATATATAGTTGTATAGGGTGATTTTTTTAAGAGCTTGATAACTTTTTTTTAAAAAAAAAACGCATAAAATTTGCAAAATCTCATCGGTTCTTTATTTGAAACGTTAGATTGGTTTCATGACATTTACTTTTTTGAAGATAATTTCATTTAAATGTTGACCGCGGTTGCGTCCTTAGTGGTCCATTCGGAAAGTCCAATTTTGGGCAACTTTTTCGAGCATTTCGGCCGGAATAGCCCGAATTTCTTCGGAAATGTTGTCTTCCAAAGCTGGAATAGTTGCTGGCTTATTTCTGTAGACTTTAGACTTGACGTAGCCCCACAAAAAATAGTCTAAAGGCGTTAAATCGCATGAACAAAAAGTTTGTTAGCATCGAACGATAGCGATCGCCATTCACCGTAACGTTGCGTCCAACAGCATCTTTGAAAAAATACGGTCCAATGATTCCACCAGCGTACAAACCACACCAAACAGTGCATTTTTCGGGATGCATGGGCAGTTCTTGAACGGCTTCTGGTTGCTCTTCACCCCAAATGCGGCAATTTTGCTTATTTACGTAGCCATTCAACCAGAAATGAGCCTCATCGCTGAACAAAATTTGTCGATAAAAAGCGCGAAACACATTTCGAACGAACACTGATTTGGTAATAAAATTCAATGATTTGCAAGCGTTGCTCGTTAGTAAGTTCTATTCATGATGAAATGTCAAAGCATACTGAGCATCTTTCTCTTTGACAATGTCTGAAATCCCACGTGATCTGTCAAATACTAATGCATGAAAATCCTAACCTCAAAAAAATCACCCGTTATATAGCGATAATCACTTTTGCATACAGCGTGCAAATATTTGTGCAATACACACTCGCACCCACACACATATAGACATGCGGTGCGACGCACACAAGCAAGGATTTCATATTCAATCAATCTGGCTCCCTTGCTGTCGGAAAGTTTGTTGCCACAGCGTAAAATATTTGACTAAGTGAAATTGATGGTTTGCCAACTTGCCGTTAAAGAGACAAAATGTGTTGCGAGAAGTTTTGAAAATCTTTTGTTTTTTGCTGAAAAGTTTCAATTTCCATTTTCACGCAACATATTGCCATAAAGTAAGATAGTTTTGTTTAGCTAGCTGCTAGTTGTAGCAACTAAAGCTAATCGGGTTAGATATAGAGACATTTATTTCAAGTTGAGTAGGACGTGAAGAATAATTGATTTCTGGATGACTGACTCTTCGTTATTCTATTCATGGCATGTGATGGCGTATTAAATAAAGAAAAAAACGGTTTAAGTATGGAAACCATTGGCAATAGAGTAATAGGGATTTCTGAAAGTCACTATATTAGGTACCTAGACCTAAAGCCGCAACTAACAGAAGATTTCAAGGTCGGAGCGTACTCTTGTATGTCCCAAAGTGGTGATCTAGTGGCTGATATTCAATGCGTACTGAAGTTATATAGCGAATACTTCTCCAGTATGCTGAACAGCAGTGCAAGTGTAACTTCAGAAGATGACGAGTCCGATTCCCCAATCGATGACAATGGAATACATGTTTCATTGCCCGAATTTGATTGAGTTCGAATAACAATTACCCGCTTGAAGAACAACAAAGTGGCAGGGACCCGAACTTAGCACTTTTTTCTTGTTTTCAATTTATGGTTAGGTTAGGTTAGATGACTGATATAGAAAAATTGCATAGTCCTTTGGGAAGCCATAGAAAAGAAGAACCCTTGTGTTCAAACTTATAAATTTGCAAAACACTTAGCAGACAACACAGATTTGTACAGGGGTTTAATTCTCGCCAGTTTGATGGGATGTCTGAAGGTATGCGCTCCCAAGTGTTTAAGTTTTGATCTCCCAATCACGAGGGAGTCAAGAAGGAAGTGTTGTTTTCATCTTGTCTTCAGCCATACAGCTTCTGCAGATGGCGTCTGTTAAGATTCTCAGCCCTACGGCATGGCCGCCAATATGGTAATGGTTTTTTAAAAGCCCAACTACTAGGGAGAGACTAGCCTTACTCAGCGTTGGTCAAGCTTCCGTGAAGCTCAGCTATCTAGTTGTATACACAAGAGGATACAGAACCACCGACCCGCTCACATTCTACCGATAGCAGTTCTAGGTTGTCTTTCCTTGCTAGGTCATCAGCTTTACACTTTCTTGCGATTCCGCTGTGGGCTGGCACTTATGCCAGACTTATCACAAAGATACTCGATGATATTGATAGCGAGGTTAGAAAATCCTTGATCAACCCTGAACGCACTGTTAATGATTTCAAAGCTAATTTCGCCTGTCTGCTATCTGATAGTCACTTTTCTGAAGGAAACTGCACACCGAAGCAGTAAATCCATTGCTACCTTAATTTGGTATATTAAATTTGCCACGAAGTTAAGAATACCCAAAAACAAACGGCGGAGACTTTACGAAGTATATAAATTATCATAGTGGCGAGCTGAACCGATGTAGCCATGTACATTTGTCCGTCCATTTGCATATACGCGAAGTAGTTCTTTTTTTTTGCATATATTTCGGAACTACGATAACTGGCCACTACAGCATATAGCTCGTATACAACCTATTATAAACAACAATAAAGAGCATAAAACCCAATATTCATATCTTGCAATAATGTCATCGAAAATGATACCCTTAATAATAAAGGAGACAATATCAAACGCATGGTTAGTTTGCACAGATAAACGTTACTTAGACTCTTAATCTATCTTAGTCAGTACCAAAGACCTTCTACTTTAAACACCAGCGTACAAGATCAATACGCGAATACAATTGCGAATTCTAGCCCTTAACAAAATCGTAGATACACAAACTGCAGTCTTTTCCCAAAACATATTTACAAAAAATCTAAAGAATGTGATCTCCCTTCAAGATTTACTGGAAAAACCCAAAAAACTACCAACAGGACGTAGACGATTTGGCTGGTTAGGAGATATACCACTCAAAAGTATTGATGAGGTTTGCAGAGCTGTTCTGTATTGGCATCTACAAGGATCCGAAAACTTGTAGGTGACGTTTCGTAGATGCCAACTTGAAATAGAGTTACCTTCTACTACAAATTAAACACTAGGAGAATTACTGTTTACATCTTGACCACGGTGTATTAGGTTTGCCATATAAAAAATTGTTTGAGGACGGTTAATGGTTTTGGTAATTTAAACGATGGAAATCTATTGGAGAATAAAACTTAAATTAAGTGATTTGCATGTGGAAAGTAATAAGTATGTACATTGATAATTTTCTATTCAATCTGAGAGTCCATACTCTAGTAATGTGACTGACTAAAAACCTCGTAAAATATGTACAGAAATAGTGTTTAAAATTTCAAAAGAATCGGTACAGTATTTTGAAGTTATGAGGGGCACCGACTTTGAAAACGTGAAGTTGTGGGAAAACACGTTTAAGTTTCACAGACGCTCACAACCAAATCGGAGGACGGAGACTTACAAGTGTATATCTCCGTTAATTTTGCTTTAATTGCTTTTCAATTTTAACAGAATAATCTGAAGACATTGTACATTAATAAAAAAAATGCAAAAAAAAAAACGAAAATACCTTAATCCCCCCACCCCCCTTAAAATCACGCCCACTAATAATTATTCTAAAATAGTAGATATAGATATTTTCCAAATTTGCACAAATTTTTTCTATTTAAAACATTGTCGAATATATTTTGACGCATGTGTAGTACGAATATATTCGGATATCCGACGAGCACCAAGTGTTACAATTTATTGTTATCGCTTGAAATGTTGACCTCTTCACGGTCTCCATATTGTTCTGCATACTATATTTTATGTCACAAACTCTTGAACATTTTTATATGCACCACTTTTTCGCGCGCTCGTCCTGACTGCGGTGCGTCCAGCCGGGCAGGGCAGCAAGTGCCTACCGCAAGCCATTTTTGCATTTTCATTTTTGCAACGGCGTATCATAAAAAATGCAGATTTCTTAGTTTATTTTTCATTTCAGATTTAATAAATTGTTTTGTTATGGCTTACTGGCACTGTGCCATGCGCCAGCTGTAGTTTTTCATAAATAACGCTTGCAAAAAATAAAAACGAAAAGAGCAGCAACAACAAACAGGCCAAAAAGTTATGAGTGGCAATGCGAGAGTGTGTCAGCCACAGTACGTGGCGGCAAGAGCCGGTGCATAAAAAATGCAAAAAGAGACATTGTTTTTGAAGAACTGATACGAAACGACTAACACCTTCCTTTCAGCTATTCGCATTTCCACGCGTTGTGGCAAGAGGACATTACAGAAATGTGGAAATATGAAAAGAATACAGTGCAATTTTGGGTGATCATATGAGTTTGCAATGTTGCAATAAAGGGTTAAAGTTTTTCGATACTAAACGAAGGTCAGTTAGAGGAATTTGTCTAATTTACGCTTGCAATTTCTAAAGAAATTGTCTTAAGAGGCCTTTAAAGAAATATTAGAGGAATAAGACTTTGAGAAAAGAGTGAAATTTGCATTTCGAAAATTTTAAATTTACCCGGGCTTAAATTCGTGGCAGAACTCCTCAAAAATTTTCTGTACCGCTACCTGTTATTAGGGAGTCAGCCCTCAGTTTCTTTCAGCATCCTCGCAACAACAACCTCTATACTTTCTATAATCGTTGAAAAGCAATGTGCGATTTCGAAAGGTAGATAAATATTGTTTTTGCCCTTGACTTTGGCATCAGAAAGTAGTCTACAGATATGTGATTTGACTGCTTAATAACGTTGTGGAGAAGCGTTAAGTGGACAAGGAAGTTGAATGTATCTAGAAACCAGTTTTTAAAGGAATATTCACCAGTAATAATAATAGTACTTGTATGCCAACTAAGATTTCCATAATCAGCACGCTCAGAGGCTCCTTGTTTATTTTCGGACCTTGCAAACCCATAGCAAAGTCAACCTTTAGATCGGTAGTGATCAAATGTTCCATAATGTTTCTCCTGGCGAAATTCTAGCCCATCGATATTACTCCAGTTCAATTCGCTACTTTAAATGAGGGAAGGTGCTTACTGCTCTGGAGAAAATTATCGAAGAAGACTTGAGTAGTAAGTACATCCGGCATCTCGTGCAACAATGGGAGCTTTGTCCATCTTCTTCCTGGAAGAGTTTGTGAAAGGATCTTGGATTATCGGTTTATAAATTCGAGCTAGTGTAAGAATTGAAGCCGAACGACCTACAGGTCCGTCGCATGTTCGTGAATGGACCCAAAACGAGCTGGCCAGCGATCTCGATTTTCACAATATAGTTCTGTTTAGTGATGAAGATAATCCATGCCTTGCATTACATCCACTGTTTGGTGTGCCCTGTGGGCAGAGGGAATCAATGATTTATGTTTCTTCAAAAGTGAGATCGCTCATAATGTTACAGTCGATATGAAACGCTATACTTACAGATCCATCACTATTGACTCTTTCATGAATTGGAGGAAGTCGATGTGGACGATTTTTGGTTCTAAACGGACGACGCGAGAGTTATACAGCCAACGAAACAATCAGTTTATTGAAGGAAACTTTCGATGAGTGCCTTATCTCGCGTCGGGGGCTGTGTCTTAGCATCCAAGATCATGTGATTATGTGAAGTTATCTCGGCTAGAATTTATTTTATCTTACCCGAAATCACTTTAAAACCCAATAGCAAGCCTTTATCTTTATCAGAAGATCGTTCTACTCCATTTTACAGAGAGCAATATCAAAAATTGAAATACCTTTTCCAGTCGCTTGAGTAAAGCCAAACTTCTTATGGAATAAAGGTGTGTCTGCAGCCTGCTAATTTTCAAACTGTGTTAAATGTTGTGTGCCACAGCTGGCGAAATGGAATAGCTTTTGGAGAAGTCATAATTCGATTTTAGAAAGGTCTCTATGTCTTAAAAAGTACAAAATCGAATAAAAATCACGCTTATTTTACGAATAAAGTATTTAAAAAACGGCATGTCATAGGAGGATATTTCGCTAATGACCACCACTACACCAAATTTGGATAGAAAGGACGTTCTTCATATCGCTCATTTGCTGCAAGACCGGCATAATTCAAAAAACGTGATTTTGGAGTTAATGCTGCAGAATTGTTCGTTATATCATATTTCATGTTGAGTGAAAAATTCATATGAATACCTCTTATATGCTCCGCTTGAGAAGAGGTGTAAGGTTGGAAACACCGTGTAAGGTTGTAGTAAGTTGAAAACTTTAAACGCGTTTTCTGGCGAATCGATTTTTTTGACTTATGCCGGTCTTGCAGCAAATGAGCGATATATCCCACAACTGGTTCGTAAGAAATATAGACTTAATCTAAAGCCAGCATCATCGTTTATGTCCACTCCGAGGGTTTGCATATGTTATAAAGAATCGTTAGTTATTCTCGCTACTTGTTGCTCAGCGCGTTCAAATTAAAAGCGCCCCAGCAAATATTTCATTCATAATACATTTAAAAATTCATTATTAGCTGAACTAAATTTATTAACGGCATAACGCCATAATGCACACATTTAGCTCATCTGAGTTTATTCGTGCCCACACATTTAGTGCTGCCAGCGGCGGGTGCGTAGGCGCGCATGCGACGGAAGTAAAGTTGGCGCGTAATGGATTGCCAAGCAATAGCGTACCGACACATACATGTATGAGTGGGCGTACACACACACACATGCACAGAGAATATTTGTAACTAAAGTTTGCGCTCATTTTTTTGCAGTGAGTGGATATATAAATATATATATATAAGTGTGTATAAATATGTACATATATGTATACATATAAGAGAGTACATTATGGGCTTCCCTTTATATAGGGTGATTTTTTTAAGAGCTTGATAACTTTAAAAAAAAAAAAAAAACGCATAAATTTGCAAAATCTCATCGGTTCTTTATTTGAACGGTTAGATTGTTTCATGACATTTACTTTTTGAAGATAATTTCATTTAAATGTTGACCGCGGCTGCGTCTTAGGTGGTCCATTCGGAAAGTCCAATTTTGGGCAACTTTTTCGAGCATTTCGGCCGGAATAGCCCGAATTTCTTCGGAAATGTTGTCTTCCAAAGCTGGATAGTTGCTGGCTTTATTCTGTAGACTTTAGACTT